>NC_141823.1:15418398-15729470 GCF_982586985.1 Callionymus lyra
GGTGGATTTCAGTCGTTTATCTGGCAGGTAAGAAGTAAAAGATGGAATTCGCTACGAGGCGGAACAGGTTGCTGGACTTGGATAAGTTTGAAAAACAATCTTTCAAAACTTTATCTACAAACTATAATCACACATACATCGATTATTTGCCATCTTTTAACCAGTATGGCAGCAAAAACATACTAAGAAGTGGATATATTTGTTTGAAAGTACTTTAAGTCACGAAGCTATTTGTTGTTATTTGCACATTTTCTGCTCCAATGTTATTTTAAAACGCACTTTCGTTCCAAACATATTGAAATCTGACACGTGTATATTTAAAGTATGTGATTTTCTTTGTTAATAAGTACATTTTATTTATATCTCTGTGTTTCTTCCCCCATGAAGTTATTAACCCCATATTATGAAGAGCTATTTTAACTCAACAATGACTTAAGTTTCATTTAGAAATGACGGCGAATCAGAATCAGAATAAAAAAAAACTTTTATTGCCAGTGTTGTTAACGCAGCACGTGATTTGTGTCGTCAGTACAGGATAAAACAATGAAATATGATAAGATACAAATTAATCTGTAGAAAAACAGGACCAAGCGCTGAAGAAGCGTCTTCTTTTGTTATGTGTTTCTGTTTTGCTTCACCATCCCTTCATATCTAGAACATAAATGAGTATGATAGATTGATAGATCATTTTGGCTTTAATGTGTCTTTGATCTAGTCTTTAATCTTCAGGAAGTCAGTTGCTGTGTTTATTTCAGAGCTCAGTAGTTCTTATGTCCAAACTGACTTTTAAAATTGACCAGTTCACCTGAGCTGTGCTTTATGTTTACATTGTCTGACAACTTAGGCACAAAATAAGCCAGAAATCATGTTGTTATTTGCCTGCAGCTTTAAAACTTTTCTCCTTTGGAGTTCTCTTCTAAAAATAATAATGGCTGCACGGAGGCTGAGTGATCCCAGGAAAACACACCTTAAGGCCTCACTTGAATTCTTAGAAGACCAAAGGCGGAGTTCTTCTGACATTTATTATCAGTCCAAAACAAGAAGCAGATGATTTTTACAAAAATGCACTGATGGTAGATTTATCCAGCACTTCTGATTTCCCACTTTTGTCATTTTGACCAATACAGCTCTTTATTCCATTCATAATATCTCCTTTTTATATTCTTTAATGCCACCACAACCAATTCCAACACTGGCAATACAGTTTTCTGATTCTGGTTCTGTTTCTTATAAAATCAGTGGTTCAAGTAAAGCAAACTTGATATTTGAATGACATATTCCTTATGGTGACAAAAACGACTTGATGAAAAATAGTGGAGTGAACATCTAAATGACTTTAAACTTAAGGTCATGTTTTCTCATCCTGTTTAGAAACTGAAGACATCAAGAAGCAAAGGGAGTCCAGGTCCCTATGGTGCACATTTGACCTTGTGTTTTTTATTGACTTCTTCTACATCTTTTAGATATGTTCACACACATCACCCTGCTTTCTAGTTGAATCACTCTGCAACCTTGATGTCAGAATGGTGGGTTAGCTTATTCAAAGGTGTTGAGGAGAGCTTGATAGTTACATACAATAACCTCACAAAATCTTTTGCTCCTTGGTGTATGTTGTCTGTGGGTGGGTTCATCAACCTTGGATCCCTTTAAAACTAAACAGCATAGAAGATTTAAAAGAAAAAAAGGATCACTGCAAAAGAAAACAACCTCAAGTTAAATATTTGACACTATAATTAAAAGTTATTTGGCATTTTGACAGTGACTTATCGTCAAAGTGCAATAGAAACTCTGGGTGTGTATTGGCAAGAATCTGGTGATAGGAAAAGTATTACAATACAGGGGCAACGATACGATATATTGTGACATTTTGCAATACTTTAGGAAAAATTATATGTGTATAATTGCAGTAAAACTGTGATAGCATAGAAAATACACATGGCTCTCCCATTCCTGAATTCAAACAGAATTTTCTATATTTGTATTTCACAAGAGAAGAAATACAATCTTATTAAAGGAAAGATTTGCTGGTTAATTGTTAATGTAAAAAAACGATACAGTGCTGTTGAACATAGTTATGGTATTGTGGGGAAAAATTGCAATAATTAAGTATATTGTATTTTCTAACACCCCTAATGGAAACACTTTCTCTGCAATTATTTTCACCTGCCAAATATAAATGACTTACTTGTAATTGTGAAATGCCCAGTTACATGAAAAAAAAACACACACGCACTTTTTTCAGCATATCTTTAGAGGATATTACAAGCAGGTTTAGAGCTTCTGTTTCCTGCATTAGAGTTTGCCTGAATGAGATTTTAAGAGAGTTTCTAAGTTGGAGCCGAAAACAGCATCTCAGTTGAAATTGTTGACATTTTTTAAATTTCGCTTTTATTATGCCAAATAATTGTTGTGTTCATGCCTAACACCATGAGAGCTGTGTCAAAGAATTCATCAACAGGTATCTGGCCTTGATAAAATTGAACAGGATGTAATGTTATTAACTGCTACTTTTTCATTACTGTTGCAAGTAACACAACGACGACAAGATCTTCTTGAAAACGAAACTTCAGATAACATGATTGAGAACATATGACATCAGCAGCACGTCCAACAAACACTCCTTCAGATGGTCTGTCAGTGAGAGAGTTCCTGGAACAGCAGTACATTTCTCTCAGTTAGATCAGACAAAAATCTTTCAATAGACTTAAATCAGATTTATAACCTCACATGAACTTAACTTCAAGCCGGGACCTGAACTGGTACGAGTGATTTGTGATCATCTCTGTTCTCATTCTGAATTCCACAGTTTAACCCTCCAAACAATAGAAGCTCACACAGATGTTCTTGGGTGTGTGTTTGTGTGTGTGTGGGAGCACAGTGGCGGACGGTAACAGCAGGGTCGGTGGTGCGGTAGTATGATGTCAGATAAGACAACAGTGCTTAGCCAGCAGGAAATGAGGGAGTTGGCTGCAGCGTAATAAGAAAGTATTGGTTTGTTTTTTCATTTTAGGGGAAGATCGAATATTGCTAGATGTGTTAGGATTGCCTTCAAGACTTAAGATGTTTTCCTAATCGACCTTTTTAAAGGTTGTTGTTGTTACTGTTTGATTTAATTTCAGTGTTTAGGACAACAATACTGACTCACTCACTGACTAAACAAGTATTTGAGCTAATCTAGAGCCCGAGCTGCTGGTTATCATGTGACTCACACCAAAGCTTCAAAGTGGCCCAAAAGCTGCCCTTGACATACAAGACTTTGAAAACGAAAGAAAAAAAGGTTGAGCCTTTCTACACGTTTTATCTCTGCAGTTTAAAGCAAACTTTTGGTTTCTGTTTGATTTCAATTTTCCATCTTATGTTCTGAACCAATGTAGCAAATATTGATGTTGAGACAGGGAACTGGTGTTTTCATTTAGGTGTTGTTCTATAGTTTATCTGTATTTGTGAAGGTTTTGAAAGGAATTGCTTGTATGGCCTTTAACTGCTGCCCTACTTCATTAAGAACAAGCAAAAAAAGAAGAACTTTATCAATCACCGCAACTATGGAATCATTAAACTGTTGTTATTGTTCATACAACATTGTTCTGGCGTTGGTAGAAACACTAGCCAGAGTGTAGACAAGTTCAAAATGTTGCTTCTTTTACTGCCTTTTCCACTAAATGGCCATTTATTAACAACATTTAGAACTTTCTCACAGAGAGTAAGTATTTACGAATTAGTACCAGCATGTGTGACACTTTAAAAGTTTTGATTTACAATTATAAGTGTCAAGTTTACACTCATTTTTGGAGTAGCTTTGTCCAAAGTATATATGTGTATAAGTTAAACAAAAATGAACAGGTGTCAAGTGTTTGTAAAAGGTAACAACTAAATAACTTTAGTTAGATAACCCTTTCTATCAGAGGTCATATAGCATGGGAAAAATCTCAACTCTGTATGTAATGTAAAAACCCAACTCTTCTGGCTCACTCACATGTCTTAATTGTTGAAATCTTCCTCTCCAAGACGCACTAAGTCATTCATCATGATGGTGTTTTGAAGTTATTACTTTATTGAGTTCTTCACAATCTGAAATCTTGGCGAACGAGAGGCTACGAGAGCAGAGTCCGTTATGACGTAATAATGGTCTTCAGTCCTCCTCCAGCCTGCTGTAATCACACCCTGCTTTGTTTATAAAATGAGTGCCATGGTGACAAACCTAGATGTTTCACCAATCACTGCAGAGTGGGTGTGGTTATGGTAAACAGGATTTAATCTCCAGAAAATGAGTTTTGTACAGACATACTGATTATACATACATATATAGAGGTCCTGGATTGATTTAAGACGCACTTAAATCAACACATTAGTTGAACTTTAAGGTTAACACACATCAACAGATCATAGTTGTTTTTTATTTTCTGTGGAAACACCAGTGTTAGTGCTAAGTGGGATTCTTCGTGTTGTCTTATCGTCAATAATGATTCGTGGAACGTAAAATATTTATCCACCAGCCTCTTTGTGAAAGTTTAAACGTTTACACTTCAATGCCTTTTTCTCATTATCTCCTGTGCCTCCCACAGGTTTCCTCCCGCACAGCTGCTCGGGAGTCAACGTGTTTGTCAGGGATGAGAAGAGGTATGCGGTGCTGTTCCAGTCGGTGGTGCTGCCGTGCCAGTACACCAGCGTGTCCACGCAGACCCCCGTGGTGCAGTGGGTCTTCAAGTCCTACTGTCGCGACCGCACCCGGGAGTCCTTCAACTTCCACGACACGGGGGGTTCCACCGGAGGGGGGCGGACAGGGATGACCGGCGGAGTGGGCGGGGGTTACGAGACCGGCGTGAGAGCGAGTTACCTGGACTGTTCCGACAGCAGTCGCACGGTCAGGACGGTGGCGTCCATCACCGGCTCCTCCATCACGCTGTCAGAGTACTACAAGAACCGAGACATCTCCATCATCAACAGTAAGACGTCACTTATTCACGAAAACAATGATTGTTGCAAAGCCAGGACACGCTTCATCACTTATTGAGTATGAGGAGGCAAGACAACACGATCGTGTGCCGTGGGGAGTGGAATCGGAAATTCAAACGAGTGATTCGCTGAACATAGTGGAGCTCAGGAGCTTCAGATAAGAAGTATGAAAACAAATCATATCAATACTACTTTACTAGTCACATGCTACTCTAGAGAAAATGTCACTTTTTTCTCAAAAAAAATCTTTCAGACAGTAATAATCAAAAGAAAATAAATAGTTTTTTCATGCCCAGTAACAAGTAGTTGGAACCGGAGGTTGTTTAATAGTGAGAGAAAGTTTAGAGAAATAAGATTATGAAATGTATATGAAGAAGAATATCAGAAGAAAATAAATACATATTATATAGATAGACAGATTTTATTCGAGTCATTCAACAATATGCTGTTTTATAAAGTCAATATTTCCTTTTATCGCAGTGTTAAAAAGAGAATGTTTTGATGCTTCCTTCAAATCTTTCTTTATTACGGATGGACCACCACACATATATGTTCACAATTCTTGAACATAAATTAATAAAATCACCTCTTTTGGATAAGTTGTTTACAAGCAAACAAACCAACCTAGTTAAAAATGTGACGACTCTATTTGCATTTTATCGTTTCATAGAAAACATTTGCCTGGATGAGACTCAAGGTGGAATGCTTAAGATGGTGTTGAAACAGAGCAGTGGCCTTGTTTGCTGGCCTCAGATTTATAGAGCGTCAACTGTGCAGGAAGAGTCGAGCCTTTCTCCCTCAGCCAGAACCACAGACAAAAGAAATGGTTCATGCTGTCTCCTCTTTTATCACCTCACTCCTTTAGAAGACGTTTTCCATCACTCACAGATTCTCTATTGATTCCCGGTCCGATAAAGTTTTTTGTCCGTCGTGACTGCAGCGGCGCCGTGAAAACATGCCGACTAACCTTTGAAATCAGGTTCGGATGATACGCTCTGTTAAACACAAATGGCTCACACACAGACCAACAAAGTGTATTTGTCCTGCCGTTTAAATTCATGAAAGCATGTCTGTTTAATTCACTCACAAACACTTACCTTTCAGCAAACAGGAAGAGGAAATGTTCTTCCACAACCCATTTCCTGCTGTGTTTAAGTCTGTGGTTCTAATAATGGAGCCAGCAGGAGCTGAAATAATCCTGTTTTAAGTCTTTCATCAGCAAATCGTTGGGATCTTATCTATTCTATGTAACATTGTGTGTTTTCCAGCTGAAAATCACATTCATTTTATTAATATATCCTGTACCAAAACCACTAAATACATATTATTTAGGTCAAATTATTTTTATATTTAACTGTAAAGATTTGTTTTGTATTGTTTTACAAAAGAGCAGAGCATAATAAAAGCACTTCAAACTATGTAGGTTCTGGCTCATATTAGTAAAAAATAAAATCTTTTTTTCAGATAAGTAGGTTAGTAGTTACTTTTGTGTAGTCATACTTGTTATTGTTATTGTACATATTGTTTTTAGTTCTTTAGTTTATTGCCTCTCAGAATAAATTGAAATGAACAAGTTTATTCCTATAATATTTAACTTTTCCTTAGAATTCTTTATGATTTATTTACTCTTATCTTGTATTTACAGTCACAGCATAATGTATTCATCATTTGTCATTTCTTTATTTGTTTTTTTTATGTGGCTCGCCAGATGGTTGTCTTAAAAGTGGATAATTTTCATTTCCATCTGGTCTAAACAGATGCCAATGTTTAAGATAAGATAAGGGAAAGAGATTATAAGTGTCAAAATGACAAAAAAAGAGATACAGAAGATAGATCGAGGCTTAAAAAATAAAAAGAGAATATCCTAATGAGAGTTGTACTTCCTGAATAATACAGCTTGGTCAATATACATGTTGTTGAGCCCCCAACCTCGACTTCTAATAGAGTTTGGCCCCTTGAGGGATTGAGTGTGCCAATTATTTTTCCTTTCTACATACGTTTTATTTCATTATTCAATCATAAGACTCTTTTCACGTCCCTCCTAGCTTGATGGACCCTCAGAGCAGTCAATCTTTATTCATGTGGCCCCTTTAAAAATAAAGCCTGCTCTCGGTTCATCAAGTTCAAGTTCTTTTACCGTCAAATATACATGTATGCAAGACATACAGCATAGATTAAACTGTAGTCCTCTCAGACCCATGATGCAAAACATGAAGTAGACAATTGACAGGACTTGATAAGACATTCAAAAAATGAATCAAGCCACTTAGGCAGCACTCAGCTTTGAGGAAGAGTGCCGGCGACTATTAGTCAGTGCTAAAATATGAAGACATGTTTTGCTGCAGACATAATTACTATCCTAGAACTCAATTATATGGATTGGAAAAGTCCTGTATTAATTAAATTTGTCTGTTTTTCTTACAATTAAAATGTATTTATTACTGTAATTTTTTGCTCTCCGAAGGTCTTGTGTGACTCTCAATCCCTACGTTTTATTTGTTACACTCCTTAAATTCCTTTAAATTCCAGCCTTTTATTTCTTCACATCTACAGAAGCAGACCTGCGTATCGGAGAAGTCCACTGGGGCGACAGTGGCGTGTACATGTGTAAAGTGGTTATAGCCGATGATCTCGAGGGACAGAACGAGGCCTCGGTGGAGCTGCTGGTTCTAGGTAAGCTTTTCAGGCATGAATTACTTCACCGGGAGTGAATTACTCCTGTATATATCCTCATAGATGTCTGTGGCATTAAAAGTGTGAACCATTGCTATGATGGGTTATACAAGATATTGCAATCTCAAACCAGTTTGAATGGGTTTTCCTTACTGTTCACTAAAGAAATGTTGCATTCAGCAGCTGACCCATTCATCACAGACAACAATAACAGCCTCATTAACTGGCAGATTTATGGCCAACAATGGTGCTTAAGTCCAGTCTGTGTGGAGCCAGAATTTATCCTGTTGTCATAGAAACTATATTCACATGTTCTACTGTCTGTTAAGTACACAACCGGTTTAGTCATCACTTGGATTCAGTCAAAAAACTGCATCTTTGGGTGTCAGCGGTGGCCGGTGTTTCTTGCTTCATCACTTTGCGAAAGTACAAGTGGAGTATTTACAGTGACAGTGTACTTATGTATGGGCAATTTGTAGTGTTTCCATGGTGACGAAACAAAAGACTCTGGGACTTTGAAATTCACTCCACGGTCACCCTTTTATTTGGAGAAGTTAAGTTTATGCACATATACCTCTTTTTTTTCACTGCCTCGAACACAAACACAACTCTGGGAAAACATAACACAGAACAGTTCACCGTTTTGTTCACAAGATGGTGTTAATAAAGTTTTTTTTTATGCACCTGTAATTCATCTATATGGCACCAGAGTTAACTCTACAAATACAAGTTTGGGTTGATGTAGAATTAAGTCGTCATCTAATATGACGCTACAAAAAATGATTTCTATTTTAATCATAAGAGCCGACTTACATTTTGGTTATGCTTCAAACAAACACGCCAAGTTCATTGGGCAGTTTTCCAACTTTTAAAAATCAAATGTACGTCTTTGTCTTTGAAATGCCAGGAATAGTTTTATTAGATGTCTGTTTTCAACATTTTCATTGTTTTCTTTTCAGCTGCTTCTCAAAGCCCATATTAACTCTATTATTTTTTCCAACTCTGTAGAGAGCATATTTAACTTTCCAACAGTGAAGGTATGTGAGGTATCAGCCAGGGTTTGTCCTTCTGTTACTCTTGTTTTTCTCTGTAAAGCACATGGCAAAGCACGGCTCTTCTTACCTCTCGGCATGATTTGTGTTACATGCTTAGCGGCACGGTTTATTTTTGTCACAATTTAAGAAGATTGATAATGACTTGGCAGAAAGAAAGATTGGCTTCTGCCTCTCACGTCTTATCTCCATGTGCTGATATTCCCCTCTTACTTCTGCATGCTGCAGCTTTCTCTGCTCTTCTTCAGCAACAGCCGGCTCTCTCGCTCTCCTCTCTCTCTCGGCTTCATCTCTGCTCTGTCTCTCTCTAGGTTTCTCAGGAGGGCCTGAAGATCTGCTGCCTGGTTTTCATTTGAAGATTATGCCAGGTAGGGGCAGAATGTATGACCCGACCCCTTACCTGGCTCCTAGAAACTATGACTAACCGCATTGTGGCTGAGTAGAAACTTTGTCTATCTGGTTTTGTTACATTAAAAACAACACATTTTCATCATCTCTTCTTTTTCCGCTTTCAAAAACAATACCTCATTTTAACAATTGCTTTCTTTGTTTAATTAAACGGATTTCCGAATGATTTTTGTTTGTTTCAGATATCAAAATATTTTTCTTTGCCCTTCAAAATATCAGTTATTTTTTTATTAGGAAATATCTGCAGTAGACCTTTCTGGGTTCCGAGGTCGTGTCAAAACGACACATTCCTTTGCTTATTCACATTCATTCACATTTTCTTTGCCTTTATTATAAAGGAACCTCTGGCAAAAACACTTTTCAGAAGTCAAGGTATAAAAATATCAAAAATATATATTAACAAAAGACAAGGTTCACAGAGTCAGCGAGAAGATATAGTTGATTGAAAATGAATCAGCCTACAGAAACTATGTAGTCACTGAGTTTTTATTAACTCTATAATGTTGTTCAATTTATTATGAGATGATTTTATTATTCATATAATGTATTTAATGGATACTGAAGTCATCTACAGCTGCAAAACTGATGGACTCACAAAGACAAACAGCTACAGACAATTCACTCGACTCAAATTTATATCACGTTGTGCAAGTTGAATATTAAACTTGCCAAGCAAAAGTATAATAAGTAGACATCGTAGACCACGGGGCTGAACTTGCAACCCGTGAAATGATATCCTATATTTTTGTAGTACAATTAGACAAAAATGTCCCAAAATTCATAACTGAAATCCCTAAAACAATAAACAACCAAGTTCATTCATTTGGTAAGAAAATCTGCTGAAAGAACCCCCTCAGTCTTCACAAGAACTGACCCTGTGGTGGCCCCCCAACCAGTTGATTTTGAGACCCTGCAATAGATCGTCGATATCAATGTAATTATATTTATTTGCTTTTAATCATTTAAAATGTCGTTGATTTGATTAATAGTCCAGAATTTAATGATCTTAATTGGACAGCAGATGTAAGTAGGAATCTGGTACTCACTTGCACAACACAAATGGCGACAATGCTCAAGAAAGCTGTTGTTGCTCGACTTAATCTAAATGTTAATTCAAAATAAAACCAACAAGTTGGAGCAACAGGGAAGTTTTCAAGACCCTCACTCTTGTTTACTTGTAAAACTGTCACTATCCATGCACATCAGACTTTCTGCTCCATGGTAGGGTTAAAACATAAATTAACAATACAACTTCTTTAACAAATACATGTAATCCTGCTAGAGGACAGACCAGCTGGAGTTCATAACAACACACGTGCCATTAAGCAACCATTGTAGGTGGTGTTGGTGTTTTACACAACACCTGTTGTGTCCTAATAGTGTGTGTGTGCTGCCACTGAATGGTTTTAGATGAGTCTTTCACTTGTGAATGGTTATTATTGTCATTTTTTGGATGAAGTAAGTTTTCCTTCCTGTGCGGAAATCTGAATCCTGTGTGTGTGTGTATGTGTGTGTCTGTAGACACTAATGCTTCTGCGTCAACACTTCCTATCCTGCTTTCTCCTTCCGCTCTTGAGCTGAAAGACGCTGATTCCAAATTATTAATTGTGGAAAATATAGCAGCTGACTGGAGGATTATTTGTGAAGCTGAATCCCTATCTAAACAATATTGACTTCAGGGTTTTGAAGGTCTGCACAGCTCAGCTGGCAAGTCCTTCCTTTGACTTCCCCTCGAGGTTCAAGTGGTAGCGACCATCTGGAAGACCTCCTGTTCAGTATCTGTTCATGGGAGGGTATCCTCTTAGGAAGTGCTTGAGCTCTGACTCATGAGGGCCTTTCAGATTCGGCAGCATATGAACACCGCTGCTCTCAAAAACATTCTCAAATTAAGTGGGATGAAGGACTTCGAGTGACCTCACAATACGGCCATAGCCTGTCAGACCGAAGTGATGTTTGTTGGACAACATGAACATTTGGACTCATGCCTGTCATCATGAGTCACACATACATGGCAGCACTGACAGTCCGCTGCTCCATATGGAAGTATATCAGTGCCATCAGAATATTTACTGGATGGACTTCAAATGTTGAAACATTTATTTTCAACACTTGGGTCAAGATGAACGACCTGGATTCCATAAATACATGTTCAGTGGTGGAGATCGTTCACCTTGACCCAGAGACAAAACGAGGAATACCACAAACACATTTGTTTTCAAGTCTGTCTTGTGTCGTTTTCAGGCCTCAGGGTCAATGTGACCCCTGAACACATGGGTTAATAATTTAATTCAATAATTGTATATTAAATAGGTTGATTTCAGCAGAAAGTGATTTACTAAATGTTCAATTAAGTAGCTGAGTTTACTTTTGGTATTGTTCGCTGGCACTTTTAAAATAAACTTTTTATATTGAATTTAAAAGGCCACACATTTAAAAATGTTAAATTCAGACATTTAATTTTAGAATTACTGGATTAAGAAAACCAAACTCTATGTGTAAAACAAAAATCATTAATTAAAAAAAATCTATTTTTAAGTTAAATTATTAATAAACAAATTCAATTTTTCAATGTTCAAATTCATGATTACATTAATTAAAATATAACAAATTCAACTATTCAATATACAAATAAATTAATTGAATGATTCAAAGGAAATAAACATTTCAACAAAATATTTAATTCATTTTTTTAAGTAAAACAAATTTAACCTTTAATACAAAATAATTAATGCACTTATTTAATTAAAAATAGATTCAAATTCTACCTTTTAATGTACAAATTAGTGAATTCAATTATTTAAACAGATAATCCAATGCTTAAAAAAAAACACTCAATTAGGAAAAAAAAGGTTTTACAATGTTTAATTCAACCATTCAATATTCTGATATCACTGATATACTCTTCCATAAACACACTCTTGTAAGTGACCTCACAAATGGTTCAACATCTTTAAACTAAAAGGGTTAAAGCTTCAACGTTCAACCTCTGTCAAAGATCCACATCAACTAACGTGTTATTGTGTTTCCAGAGTGGGTGTTCGTGTCGGCCGTGGCTCTGGGCAGCGTGTTGTTCCTGCTGCTCGTCGGTGTGTGTTGGTGTCAGTGTTGTCCTCACTCCTGCTGCTGCTACATCAGCTGCTGCTGCTGCCCCGACACCTGCTGCTGCCCCAGACACCGTGAGTGGCCGGAGAAAAGCCATCGTTCCACACTCCCCACACAGTCACGTCAAGCCTTTTTCATTTCAGTGTATGAGGCCGGTAAGGGGATCAAAACAGGAACCTCCAGGCCTCAGTCTCCTGCTTACCCGCCGTACTTCATCTCCGGCGTCCCGACCATGCTGCCCATCGCTCCTCCGTCTCTGGTGGAGAAAATGACCCCCGTCCCAGCTTCGAATGGAAGCCTCCTCACCACAGGTGACCTTTTTTAGACATTTAACATATTTGCTGGTTTTATTAGTGTATTGTTTAGGTATATCAGTGACATCAGAAGATTGGATTCAACAATTTAAATGCTGAATCTTTGTAGATTTTTTTAAATTGAAATATTGTTTTCTTTTTGTATTTTATGAATTATGTTTTTTTTTTAATTCAGTAATTTCTCTATTAAGAAGTTGCATTTCTTTTTATTGAATAATTTAATTCAATAATTCAATATAACAAGTATTAATTAAAATTGTTATTGTTATTTATATAAAAATATTCAAATATTTAATTAGATGGTTTTTCTAACACAGTTTGATAGAAATCCAATTTCAAATTATTTAAAAAATGTCATTTTTTGATTTACAGCAGGGTGTCAAACTGGTCCAGAAAAGGGCCGAGACGGTACAGGTTTTTGTTCCAACCAATCAAGCACACATGAGTTAACGAATCAGGTGTCTGCTTAAACAAGCAACACCTGACTGACAATCAATTGATTACTGTATCCAGACGCCTGATTGGTTCAACTATATGTGCCTGAATGGTTGGATCCAAAACCTGCACCGTCTCGGCCCTTTTCTGGACCAGTTTGACACCTGTTGTTTAGATATAAAAATGCCAACAAGACATTACCAAAAGAGTGACAAACGAATAGATTGAACCTACATTCAATCATTGGATGTGCAGACGATCACGTGAAAACATAGGAGCATTTTGAAAAGCCTTGTGTTTGAACTCCGTCATATTGACTAAATTCACTCCAAGTAGTAAAACAAACTTAAGTTGTAAACGGCTGAAATCTTACAGTTAGAATCCTCATCATGAATTGACGCAACAGTGCTGAGAAGTTCGATTAAGTCGCTCGGTTCTCTTGGTAATGTCTGGTATTTTTTAATCATTGGAATAAAAATATCAAACAACATTTTTTCCATTCACTTATAAAAGTGCAAAAAAATGTATTATTGAATTCAGTTGAGGGAAAAAAATGTGATGGTTAAAAAAATAGCAACATTTTAGTAAAATAATTCCCAGATCAATAATCTGATGACACTGATAAACATCCTTCATGTTCTTCAACTAATGTCATCGTCGGTGGTTTTGATAAGTTGACATCTTAGTGACGTCTTCATATCTCCGTGATTAAAGTCTGCTGACGGTTCAAGTATGTTCCTCCAGTACCGATGCACGCCGTGGGTGTTCCCTCGTACCACGTGCCCTCCTCACAGGATCAGAACTCTCTCAGGGTTCTACAGTATGTAGAGAAACAGCTGGCCCACTTCAACCCGGCCAGGTCCAACAGCCACCAGTGTAAGATCTGTCACCCGCGTATCATTCCTCTCTCAGAAACCATAGTTCCAGGATCATTCTACGAATCCACCGTGTCCATTTCATGATGACGTGTCCACGCTGTGTTGAAGTGTTACATTTTATTTCATTCAACCCGACTGAATGACAGTTATCTCAACTTTTGACTCAGAAATAATATTTTAAAACGTCGATTTTCCCACATTGTTGCAGTTGATGTTCTATAATTAGGCAGGTTCATAACAGGTATTGTTTGTGGGAGCTTGAGTCTCGCCTTTTTTTAATTTATTTTTAATTGATAAGCTTATAAAGCAATTTCAATGTGACAACAGTTTAATTTAGCCAAGATGATTAATAAATGTTTAACCTATAAAAAAGTAGAATAGAATAAAACGGAAAGATTGTCCAAAAGAAATGCGTTTCCCTTGTCTGGAAACTATATACCTAATTATTACAAATAAACATTCAGTAAATTAAAATGATACATCATTTAAATAAATAAATAACGCTTTTTTGACAACAGGTGACGTCACTCAAACCCTCGTACGAGCCAAAATCCAGGACGTGATTTGTTATGTTAGTGTCTGTCAATCCTACCCTTAACACCATGTGGCGTTTAAAAGAGAATACAATGACAATAAGTGTTTATTTTATTGCAATTAAAATCGAATTAACCTGAGTTAAACTGAGCGACATACTTGCTTAGGGAGTCAATACCAGTGATGGCCGCCGTCACTGAACACTTTTTAATCCATGCTTGAGCTGCAGAAAAGTATGTTTTACAGGTTAGATGAGTCGCACATAGTTAGAGGAAAATGTCTGCGAGGGATTTTATATACATGAGTTTTCGTAGAATGATCCTCCTGCAGTCTGATTCACCCTGAAGTCACCGCATGTTGTTCCTCTCAACTCTGAAGTTCTTGCCCTCTGGGCTTCTTGAGGCATGTCTCAACACAATATCTTCACCTGCTGCTGATTCTGCACGTCTGTCCAAATGCTGCATTACTTTTTCTGGCATCTACATTCACTAATGGCTACACTCGAAAATGTTTGGCATTCTGATAAAATATCGGTTTGTATCAAAAACAAGAAAGGAAACTCTGGTCATGTGACTTTCCTGACAGCTTCTTCTGACTCCTCCAGCCTGCAGTCAGTCGGAGCTGAGCTCACTACACGAGGGCGAGACAGGATTTCGTCAGACCCTCAGGACCCTGCAGAAGCAGACCCTTCCCGCCATCGTAGACCAGGAGCCGGAGCCGGAACCCAAGAGACACCGCGACAACTGGAGCCCGGAGATGCAACGACATGCCGGGAATCTGGCGTCCCCCCAGAGGTATCGCGATCAGCCGGACCCTCGCCATCGCCAGGAGGAACCCTCGTCGCCGCGACGATACAGCGACGATCCTCCCGCCACCTCGCCAACGCACCGCCGCTGCGAAACTCAGCGACCGTCCAATCACAGAGAGGAGGAGAGGTATCCCAGGTAATGTTGATGGATTAACACCAAGTTGATAAATGTGTTTCTATTCAAACTTTTTAGCAATGTTTAGATGAAGGTGTGTGGATGTAATTAGATGTTCTTCACTTCTACGACTTCTTATCCAGGCTTTGGTGAGAACTAGCTTGGAATGACAAAACTTACCTTTATAAAAACACTGCATTTAATCTTATGTGTTAAACTCTGCCCGCCAACTCATTGTATGTAGCACCCATGAGCTTCTGAGAACAAGTTTGACTCCAAACCAGAAACTTGACCCCCCACGATGTATATTAATATATCAATACCTATGATAACATAAGTCTTTGTCTTGAGTCAGTGGTGATAAGATTCTCCTTTGGTACTTATTTTCTTGTGTGTGTATTGTCAAGAATCTGGCAATACAGTATGTATCAGGATACAGGGGGAACATGCAATATATTGCTATATATCGTGATACTGTAGTAACAAGGATATATTTGTAGTATTGTAGTTACAGAATTTACAGAATACATGAATTTTGACAAAGCTTTTATTTGTTTTGTAACCAAAATATGTCTAGACATTTTATGCTTTAAAAGCGGCTGGAGTTGAATGTATCCTCTTGTCCTCAGTCCTTACAGAGTTTCATCGTTTCTTTAGATGCAGAGAATGTAATGATTGCTGCCATCTAGCGGCCGGAAGTTTAATAACAACACAACATTTTACAAACACTGTTAATATTTTCAAATGAATTGTACATTTTCTACAAATGATAACACATTGAATAACATTGATAAAAATAAAATATCATTTAAAGAAAAATGGATCTAGTGCTGTCAGTATCTGAGCATTATCGTGAAAATCCTCAACTATTCCTGATAATAATATTTTTTTTGAACCTTGATTAAGTTGTTATGTTTGGATAGAGAAGGTGATAAAAGTTAAAAGATAGAGTGAAAAGGGCATTCTGTTTAAACCCAGCCACTTGTTTTGAATTCTTAATGTACTTATAAAATGACTTTGACATGATAAAACTTTCATGTGACTGTGGTAAAAATGTGTTATTATTGTTAAGTTAAAACTCAGGAGTGAGACAAATAGTGGCAATAAAGCTACAATTAAACCCACAAGGGAATACATTTTGTCTTAAGCAAATGCAATTCCTGAGTAAAAATTAGTTTTTTTAATTGATGATTTTATTGTACACCTTCATCTGAAATTCACGCTTTGGCAGAGGTATGTTCTTTCTAAGTGCTTTCCTACTTTCACCTGGTGATCACTAATGGTTGGTTCAATGCAGGTGGAACCCTCGATCGGAACATCTGCAGAGAAAGTCGTACCGTCCAGAGAGAACGGGCTCTTTGGATGAACTGGAGGAGTTTGCGACTCCACACAAGCACCGGGGAGGACGAGGAGCAGCAGGAAGAGAGGAGGACGAGCGTCAGATGGAGCTTCGGGAGTTCAGTAGAAACGCGTCTCGTCGAAATGCAGCTCCGCAGCATTTTTACGACGATCCAGTGGATTTCGTGGAGAGCAGCGATCGCGAGTATCATCAGAGAAGAAGCAAGAAGGCAGACATTAGTCCGCTGGCTTCGCCCAAGAAGAAGAAGAGCGTCAGAGGCACGGATCGGCCTGTTCCTCTTCCGCCCACGATCAGTCCTCCATCTTCCTCTTCACAGGAGAGGGACCGAGATGGCGCCTTCCTCAGCAGCCTGCTGGAGAGGAAGGCCGGGCTGCGAGGTGCCGGCCAGGGCAGGGTGGCTGAGGACTCTGACTCACCCTCCAAAGAAAGCTGGAGAAGCAGCCGCTCGCCCAGCAACAGGCCAGATGTTGACTCACCGACCACTTACTCAGACGCAGAAAGAAGGATGATTGACAGGCTGTCTCCTCGTCAACAAGACTACAGTCAATCTTCTCAACAAACCGTTCAATTTCCCTCGAGTCGAAGAGACGAGACCAGAGACAGGTCCCGAAAGATGGTGAGTCCATCTTCAAAACCATTTTAAAATGGCTGTGAGATGACACACGTCAAATATCTTTCTTTCACACTATTTTTAGGTTTTGAGGTGAAGACAGAATAACAACATTTTAAAATGAAAATGTTTTTCCACTCAAACGATTCTAAAGAGTTTGTTGATCACAGAGAAGAGGATCAACTTAACCTGAAGTATTCTTGGCTTCAAGCTATGGAGGGGTCAAGGGGTCAAGATCAGATTGAGGATTCAAGAAGGGAAGCAAATAAACACAGGAAAAATAGGCCGTAAGGCGTTGAGTTAATCTAGTTGAAAGAGAGGAAATACTTTATTTATGTGACCTAGAGCAGGCCAGAAGCCAAGTAAGACTCATTATGTCAGAGTGAAACCACAAAACTAATAGTGAATATATTATTTTGTTGTTTCTGCTTCAATTTGAAATATTAACTATGACAGTTATTAGTTTTTCCATTTTATATTCAAGTATTAATATAAGTAATAATAATAATAATGTCTTTCGAGTATTTTGTTCTCTTAAGGTTTTTAATGTAATACATACAAACAAATATATTTATACTTTTTAATATCCTCATATACAGCATTTGATTTTGTATTATTTAATTAACTTGTTACTTTAAAAAAATATATTATTATTAATAATAATGGCGTTTTCTCATGTATTTCATACATTAAATGTTAACGATTTATTCATTAAATGGATTATTTTACAGGTTTTCAACAGTTTCTGTGATTTATATTGATATTATATGAGATTTGGAAAAAAAATGAACAAATTGAAATCGTTTAAAATAAAACATGAACTTCAGCTAATTTAATTGTTTTTTTTATATTAATATATTCTGTATATTAATAAAGCTTTTAGGTCATATTAAGCTAACTTTACGCCATCAGTTTGTTTGTTTTTGTCTTGACGGCCAAAATCTGCTGATATGATGCGCATCACGAAACAGGATCAACAATATGATACTGTAGGAACAACAATATATTTATTTATCAGGTTTCATTTAAAGAATTGAATTGCAGGAAAACGATCTACTCTGTAAACGCACAAGGTCACAGGTCACATGCTTACCAACAGCTGACTAGATTATAACAGAGAGATCTCATTTTGTGTTTCACAAAAGAAGAAATACAAGTAAAATCAAGTGAATATTTGTATATTTATTTGAAAAACTCACACAGTAGAATGTCGTTGGTATTGTGGGGAAATAATTAACAAATTATATATATATATATATATATATATATATTTTTTTTTTCTAACACCCTAGTATGTGGCCCCTAAGGAAATGTAATTTTCCACCTGCTCTATTCTTATCTCACCTGAGGTCAGTAACTGGGCTGAACATCCATGATGGTTGATGCACTTGTGTAAGAGTTGACATGTGTTGCCTGAGGTCATGATTGATGTGTTGTCGCACCTTTGACAGGTCAGGTTCAGATGCCACCAGAATGAAAGCTAGGTAGAACTCCCTGCTGGTCTTCTCTGACTTCTCTAAACCACTTTAACCAGTTTGCTCCTCCTCGCCCCTCCACAGTAATGCGGCTAATATTTGCTGTAAAAAAAACCTCCCGATCCCATCCAAGAAGCTTTTGTTGATCATGTGCTGATTTAGTTCTTTTTTTCCTTTTGCAGCAGTCAACCCTCCTGAGTCGAGACTCTCTCATCGTCTGAAGACGTTCTGTTGCCGATCGGTCAACCTGAACTCGAGCTAGAAACGCATGTCTGTGTGGGAACAAGAGACGATCCGTGACACACTTCAAGTCGAGGACGTCTGTCACTCATGACCTCACTTGTTCTACATGTGGTTCTGTGCACTGGATGGATGACTCGCCTCTAGAACAATGATGCTTTCTGTGTCTCATGAAGAGGCAGCGAGGCGTTAGAAGGTACGATTCATGACGACACCCTTGTGCGGAGGACGCACTACTACACAACATTGTCATCACCTCGACAGATGTGTCATCAAGCACCAAAAACAAGGAAAGAAAAAATGCTGAGTTTGCCGTTTATTGTGTCGTTGTCAGACAACTTAAAAAAGTGTGTAAGTAAACTGAAGCATTTCAGTTGCAATTTTATGAGCGAGTGAATGACGGAGCATGTGTAGGCGATACACTTGATTAACACATGTGACTTAATCTCGATCAATTTTATACAGTTCAGTCCATTTTATTGCACTAATACAATTTGTTAACCGAGTCAGGTTTGTATATCAAATATATACACTATTGTGTGAGCTCATAATTCATAATCTGACTCATTGATGTTTAACTCTCAGGCAGCTATTTAATTAACCAGTGTGAGCTTTATGTCTCTGCTTTGGTTTTTTGTTAATGTTCATCTCTGATCAGACCTCCAGGGGAGAGGGGTGAAAATATTCTAAAGAAGTCCATATTTAGACAGAAATGATTGATAAAGCAGTAAAACCTGTTGTATATAAATCTGTTTTTTTTTTTTTTAAAGATCCAACTTTCATTCACGCTCAGGGTCGACTCCTTAAATACCCCCTCGATCCTTCCACGTCACTGTTGTGCTCGATGAGGAAAAGTCTTGACAAATACGTTTTCCACAGTGTTTGTTAGAGATGAAAAGAGAAATTGTCCGTGAATGGACGGAGAAATATCAGAGTGTGGAAGAGCTTTGTGATTCATGTTGCTACTCCTTCAGAGTGGTGTTAAATAAGTTGAACCACAGGGGTTGAGTTGATCAGATGTTACAGGAACACTTAAAAAACAATGACGTGCAGGTTCCACTCAAGCTCTCCTAACAAAGGACGTCTTTCCTCTTTTAGTCACTTGAAACCTTTTAGAATCTCTGCAACCATTTCCTCTAATCACAGGGTACAGTGTGTGCTGAGAGCTTTGGTTTAATTCGTTCTAAAAGCTTTACACATACAGTATATGAAAATACTTTACAGAGAAATATGTGATAATATCCATTTGAAAAAGCTGATCTGAACTCATTTCACTCTTGACCCTGAATAGTGTTAAACGTGTATCTCGTGGTCTTCAAACGATGATTTTCATCTTGTCGAATCAAATCTGAACCCACGTGAACTCAACGTGCCAAACAAAGTCTGACCCTTGACCTGAAGAAAACGTAGCACTATATTGTTTCTGTTTATTTTGTGCCAAAATGAGATAAATAATGTTTTTTCTTTTTTACAAAAAATGTTATTTCTATATTTTGCATGTCATATATTTAAATGTAAAGTTTTACGTGTAAATATTTTTCTTAATATTTCTCATCCGTGCTGAGATTAACTTATCTTAAGCTTCTTCAACAGATGGAAGCACTTACACACACAAGAAAGAGAGAAAGAGAAAAAAAATCAATAGTGACCAAGTATTGTTGGAGCGACTCATGTCTTTGTTTATTGTAATTACACTCCGCCTATCTTTTCAGCACTTCTGTGTCTCACACACGCACACACACACGCACACACACACACACACACACTCTTCCCTTAACATCAAAACAATATAAAATACTGATATCCGTTTTTTTCAAGTAAACAAAATGATGTTGTTTGTTTTTCTTTTATTAAATTAACAGTGAAAATATACGTGTGTGCCAATGGTTATTGTTTTTGAGTACTTCTTGTAAATAAAATGAGTTAAGAATCAAATAAAATGTGTCATCTTTTCCACTACTGGGTATATTTAAGATAACAATGACTGCCGGAATAAAATCATGATTGAATTATGAGATGAGAATAAATATCCAAGGCAACAGGTTGGTTCTTACGGATGGTCCTTAATAATCACAGAAGATCATTGGTGGGTCAGCCGGGACTCGTGTGTTTGTTTGTGTGCGTGTGTGTGTGTGTGTGTGTGTGTGTGTGTGTGTGTGTGCACAAGTAGGGAATGCTGTTGGCCAACTCTTTAATGAGCTCGAGTCGCAGGGAAACCTGATGTCATCTTGAAACTAGTGACATGTTGCCAGAAATATTCTCACCAGACAAAACAAGAGTTGATATTCTGCCCTGGGGTTCCTTGCCAACGAAACCATATTTCAAAGAAAAATGTTCCCTGTTAAAATATAATAATAATAATTTAATAATTTAATTTAATCATTATAATAATATCTGCCTTTAGAAGATAGCAACTGATCAACCAACACAAAATAAACTAAGAAAATATTGAACTGCGAACAGAATTGATTTAGATAAGAAAGCATTTTCCTATAGGTCTTTAAATGACAAAGACAAATAAGCCTATATACTTTACTCTTTGAATAAATAGTTTTAAGATCAAGTCATTTAAATCATATTTAAACTTGGAAGGATCAACATCTTCAAGACAAACATGACTGAGTTTCGGGTGAATAGTAACGAATGCTGCCATCTAGTGGTTGTTGCTGATTTTGAACTTAATTTTTCCTATAAAATGTTCTCCAAGTCATCTGTTAATCTGTCGTTTAAATGTCGTTTAAAGACGAGTATCTGCGATAACAAGTAACATGGCGATTGTTGACTCAGATAAGGAAAGAAGAAAGCTGAGTATTTGCCGGATTTCCGTTAAGTGACGTCACACCTCCGTGTAGAGATGTACCTGTATCGGGGCGTGGTCTGTGGCGAGCGAGCGCAGCAAACACGCAACGAGATAAGACGATGGACACTTGTGTGTAAGCTGAGCGGGCGATACTTTTAACATTTGATCTTTTATCTGCTAGTTTTAAACTTCACTAGTGTTAGGTCGACGATGGCGCGAGGATGTTTACTCGCCGCGAGCCTCCTGCTGACTCTGCTGAAACGTGAGTTCACACTTTTAGTTTAATATTAAGTTAAAAATATTACGCTATAATCTGGTCCAAATACAACTTTTTAATTGACTCTTTATTGTCAAATCTCATTGGAAGTATCGCACACGTGACTATTCTCGACAAACAATCCTGGTTGTCGAGAAAAAGGGAATATCTTTAAATAAAAGATAAATATAATTCAGGGCGTTGCGTTGTTTAAATTCTTACTGGTGTAGGTTTATTTTTAAACATTGTACAAACTTATTTACCTTAACATTTGAAAACGGCTCTCGTTCACCTGGTTTCAGGTAAAGACGTTTCCTGTGTCATTGTCTGTGTCACCTGTTATTCTGGTTTTACCGCTTTGAAAATAGAAACCCAACATCACCGAAAAACATTCCTTTCTCTCCTCCCCCTCCCTTTTCTATCAACCTGTCCTTTTTTTTACGTTCATTGTTGTGTTTTTTGTTTTGTGTCGTCCCCACCTGCAGTCTCCAGGTGTATCCAGGTGGTGGTTCCTCAGCAGGAGCGCAGCACAGCCCTGTTCGCGTCTGTGATCCTGCGCTGTGACTACTCCACCTCAGCCAATGCCCAGGATGTCCTGGTCATCTGGAGGTACAAGTCCTTCTGCAAGGACCCTGTCCTGGAGTACTACTCCACAGGTGAGCGCCCACGTGCCCCTCAAGCTCAGACGACGTAACCACTTGAGCTAATTTCCCAGTAGAATGTTTTCAAGAAATTATTTTTAGATTAGCATCTGATGTTACCAGGGCCGGGTCTAGGCAGGGGCAAGAGGGGGCCTGGCCCCCTCAAATAAATGTTGTGCCCCCTCAAACTTACATGTAAGTAAGTAAGTAACGGCACAATGCCCCCTCAAGATTTGTGGCTGCCCCCTCATACATGCCTGTCTAGACCCGGCCCTGGATGTTACTAGGTTTTTGGGACGGATTGACCTACTTTTAGCAAAACATTTGTTCAGAGACGTTGAACAAATGACATGAGTCATGAGTGTTAGTGACGCTGTTGAACTGCAAATATATATGTGTATTCTGTAACTAAAACATAACCTCCCTGGTGGATGAATTGTTTCCTAAATAGCAGGTTTTTAATCCAGATTAAATGGAGACAAAAGTCAAAATGTTTATGTGATTATTTAGCAATTATTTACACATGTTTCGCCTTTGTCAGCATCACAAGGGTTAACAGAGCTTCCAACAGAAATAAAAACATGAAAAGTTCCCCGGTGTGACACGTCCCTTGTTAACACGAGTAATATTGATTTAGTTACTTGTGAATTTACTGAAATTAGAAGGATATTTGATGTTCAATTAACTCTTTTGTAATGTTGTCAGATAACCTCTTGTTTATATTTTGAAATGCTATTGCATTTATAATATTTACAATTATACCAAAGATGAGATTAAACCTTTTAAGGTTTGCTTGGTATTTTGTTTTATAGTTTGGTAAACGACACAAATATTGTGTTGTTGAATCTTTATTATCTCTTTGATCAACTTTGTGTTCAGTGTTTTGTGCGTCAACGATAATGAAACGTGTGTTGTAATCGTAGCGTACCAGTCTGCACTGCAGCTGAATCAAGACCCCTCCAATGACTGCCCCGACCGCCAGAGGACCGTTCGTACCATCGTCCAGAAAAAAGGAACCAATCAGCCGATTCTTGGTGCAGAATACAGTGAACGCAAGATCACCATCCAAAACAGTGAGTTCCTTCTTTTTTTGTTTGTCAGTAAATCTTTTTTAGACGTTCACTGACCCCAAAGAGCTTCGTAGTAGTGCTTCAGACCAGACTCGGGTTTAGGAGTTTGATAATCATGGAGTTTTCCTTGACTTGGATGATGATCATAAAGTATGGTAGGGTACTTTATTGTGGCGGGTTCTTGTTAACCAGAACAAAATTGTACTGGACTTCATTTTTCACAATTAAGATACACATTTGTTTATGAGATAGTTTATCTCATATGTCTTATTACAACTCTTTCTGGAAGTTTGAGTTTTAAACTCTTAAATAAAAACTCTTGGTATGACTTTCATGTGCCTGGAGCTCATCATTTATGATAATATTTTAGTATAATAACCATCAAAACACAAGGTGAATAACTTGAACTGCATAATATCATGACTACTTCAATTAAAATTATTATTTTATGTGGTTAAAATGATGTGGTTATGTCAGTTAGAAGACTTTATGCTTGCTTTCACATCACCAATCATCGCCTCCTCCTTCTGGCACTGCCTTTCCCCCCATATTTCAGTATTAATATTTGCCTCATAACCCATACATTAGCTAGTATCTGAGGTGTTGGTTTTAGATTGCACTACATTCCTAATAATAACAGAATTACCTGAACATTGCTGAATGACAGTCCAAGATTTGACCCAGTAAAACGAGTCAATGATTGCAGGTGTTTTCTTCTATTTTTCTATTGTCCAAAATAACATTTCCTTAATGGAAATTTGTGGGAAGAGCTGGTCCTGTTTTTTTGTCTAAGGGTTCATGTCAAAATACTAAATAGTATTTTGGTGTTTTTTCTATGTAAGATATTTTGGTGGCTTCGGAGAGAGTCAATAAATCCAGTATAACAACAAATAGACAATTTCATGATTTTATACATATTTAAAAACGTTTCTTTTGTGCAGATGCTGACCTGGTGATCAATGAAATCATGTGGTGGGACAACGGAGTGTACTTCTGCTCAGTGCAGGCTGCAGGAGACACCTCTGGAGACTCGGACAAAGAAATCAAACTCATCGTCTACCGTGAGTGACTCTTTATTATTATTATTTATTATTATCATTAAAATAAAAATGGAGACTACTACATAGTTGGGTTATATTAGCTTTTTTGACCATAGCAAAAATATTTCCCGTATGTCTGTTGTGACAGTTTATCAGGATTTAGGAATATTTTACTATTTGCTGCAATATAAACATTGTATCACTAAAGAATATGTGTAAAAATACAAAATAACTGCATATTTGCAAATACATTTTCATAATCTATCATCACAACAGGAAATGTTTCATCAAACTTTTGTGTTTATTTAAACAAAGATGAATGTTTCCAAAGTTATCCGTCAAATGTTTAAAGAACGATCAAAGATGACTCTTCTTCTCTTCCACAGACTGGTTGACGGTGTTGTTCATCGTCATCGGTGCACTTCTCCTCATCCTCCTCTTTTGCATCTGCTGCTGCCAGTGTTGTCCTCAAGCCTGCTGCTGCTACGTCCGCTGTCCCTGCTGTCCTCAGCAGTGCTGCTGTCCAGAAAAAGGTAGATAAAATAAGGTTATTCTAGAATCTCTTCTCTACACTAGTGGCCCAGTCAGGTTACATAGTTGTTGTAGTTCTTTAATCAAGGCGAGCATGTTATTCTTCCTAATGCCTTTGGCGCCATCGCGTGGCGCTAAATATAACTGCTCTCATTATGGTGTTGTCTCCAGCTGTCATGCAGCATCGCATGATGAAAGACGCTCAGAGGGCCATGGCTCCTTGGATGGGGGGTCAGCCGCTGTACACTCCCATGAGCCACATGTCCTCGTCGCAGATGAACCCTCTTCTTTACGCAGGTAAACGAGTCAACTCTCCGGAGCTTCACAAACAAATCACTAACATTTCGAAAAAAAACTGTGTTCTGTGATCCAGGAACTGCATCGGGGAAAAGCATTCCCATGAAACCCATGCCTCTTCCCCATCCCCAGTCCTCGGCCTACAGCATGCCCGCCCCCAGTGTCCACGGGACCAACACCCCCGCTAACAACCAGATGCTGGATTACCTGGAGAGCCAGGTTCGGGGGATGGATATGGCCAGTCCACTGCTCCAGGTACGAGTTTCCAGTTCTCTGCCCTGATTTCAGTGAATTCAAATAAAATGTAAACGGACGTCAGAATAAAACATGTGGTATCCTTAGGGTCCTCAACCCTTTACTCCTTTGATGTAGCTGCGGCAGTTTAGAGAGGATTGATAGATTTTTAAGGTAAGGTAGAACTTTATTGATCCCTCAGAAGGGTCTCCTTCGGGAAATAGTTTTTTCCAATAGCCACAGCAAATACAGCAATTTTTCATAAAAAATAAATCAAAATAAAATAAGAACAAGAATAAAGAGAAAGAACAAGATGATACAATCCAAGTCTAAGGATAAAGAACAAGAACATAGATCAAAGAAAAATAAAAAAGACAAAGGATACAAAGACTAACATAGAACAGAACATCCAGATACTTTTACTCCACTCCTGCCCCCAAACTCAGAATTGTAAGATGGATAGATTTCCTTTATTAGTCCAACAAGGGGACATTTTAGAGATAAATGAAGACATATGAACAAATAATAACCTTTTTTTTGCTTATTAATTTCACTTTTTGATTGAAAAGTTGTTTATGAGTACATAATATCATGTGACACAATTCAATCTCGTTTTTTTTCTTACCATCTCATTGTAAAGTTTCTTCTTCTTCATCCCCACCTCAGCAGCAGCCAGCTCCTCCTCCTCACATGCAGCCAATGCAAGTTCCTCCTCATCACATGCAACCGATGCAAGTTCCTCCTCATCACATGCAACCGATGCAAGTTCCTCCTCATCACATGCAGCCGATGCAAGTTCCTCCCCAGAACATGCCCATCTCGGTACCCTACTCCCCCGGGCCCCCAAGCATGATCTCCGGCCTGGGCGAGGGTCCCATGGAGCGTCGAGTCATCACACTTCCGCCGATAAGGGAGACGCACGGAGGTAGGAAGCCCCCTCCTCCTAAGTCCCGCCCGCCCAGCTCCAGTGAGAGCAGTCGCAGCGGTTTCGGGCGACGTGAAGATCGCGGAGGAGGAGCCGGTAGACGATACCCCTCACCCGCCCGCTCACGGGGGGTTCCCAGGAGCTATAGCCAAGAGTCGCTGGACGGAAGGGGACCGGGTTACTCACGAGGAGGTCCCGAGCCGATGAGATCACGCTCCAGGGATGACTTGTTTGACGGCAGGTCGAGAGGGAACTATTCTCCTCCGGCGTCCCGCCGGGCGGGGTCCTGGAGCTCGGACGATGAGGGCAGCAGCCGACGGGGCGGCGGGAGGCGAGGAGGCGGCGGAGGCTGGGTTGACAAACCTCCCAACTACACAGAGTACGAGCCCGAGCAGAAGCCAGGAACGAGGAGGAAAGGGCAATATTCTGTAAGACACTCACTGCTCTAGTCCACAAAAAAAAGTCTCAATTTTAATTTCCTCCAACACGTGCACACACGCATATATTTAAATTGATGATTTCATTGACAAGAATCTAAAGCAAGTGTGTCTCTCTCAGGACAATGTTTCTCGCAGTGGCAACAGCGTCGTCATCTGAACGTCCGCGGCTCTGACACGCCCCGTGAAGCCCTGTAAATGGAAGCGTACCTCACTAGAACGATAGTCTCATCAAGTGCAACACTTTTGTATTGTGTGTGTGATCCGGATGTTGGTGAGAAGAAACACGTCTGTATCCCAGAGAGTTTGGTTATTTGACTGATGTAGATCAGTAACCTTTCGTTGTACAGGTTCATGTGTGAAGTTTCAAGACTCTAAGGATCAGTGCAATAACATTACGGTCTAATGGTTAACTAGGTGAAATTGAAGTAGATTGACTTTGTGTAAAACTGTTATTTCCTTTTTTTTTTCCTACTGGATTTTTTTTGTGGATTGAGCCATATTCACAAAACCAAGATTGACAAAATGTTAAACTTCATCCCTAGTCATGTCCCACTGAAGTCTTGATGTATAATGTGTGTCAATGTATGTGTGGAAATGATGAAATTAAGTTTTATTTTTTGATCAATGTCCACATGTGCACTGCAGCAGTTCTATCTAAGGGACCCTGTGCTGGTGGTCATGTTGAAATGTGTATAAAGTTGTTGTTTTTTTTGCATCGTGTCTTGCATTAAAAATATTTTTATTTTATTTTTGTGTTTTTTATTTCTATTAAAATCACTGGAAATATTTGTAAGTTAAGGCTGAACACATACAAGTGTGAGTAAGAATGATACAAAAAATAAAAAGGGTCCCATTTGAGTTGTGTACTTATTTTGGTAGCCAACTTTTATTATGCAACATGATGATCTTGTTGACCTTTTATTTCCATCACTTTACAAATATTGCTCATGATTTAACTGACAATGTTGTTTATTCCCTCACATGTCAACATGCATCATATTTCTTTGAATATTTACATTTTTAATATTGGACAGGAAAAAACAATTCTCGTTCACAACCACACTAAAAACCTCGTCATAGCTTTAATAAGACTCAATCAAATGTGTTTTATCTTTAGCTGTTGTGCAAACAAATTTCCTGTGTTAACGCCAACTCACTGATACATACATACATAAAATAAACATATAACAAAGTTATGATCGGGGTTTTTTTTTTAAACAATTTTTATTTTGCATCAAAAATGTTGCTACACGTTATCTAAAATGATCTCATTGTAATGCTGTTAATGGAACCGTCCAATAATTTTAAATTAAAATTGTAATCGATATAAGTAAACACCGTTCTAGTGTGTAAAATTAGACCTTTTGTTGACCACGTGATCAGTTTTAATAGTCGTTAAAAAATGCATTGTAATTTTTCGTAATAACTATTACTATTTCTCCACTAAACATTGTTTAATAATTACACTAAAACTGTATAGTGCAAAAATAAAAATAAAAACAAGCTTAAAAAAAAGCACACTCTAACTAGTTGTAGAAGTCGCGCTCGGATGACGTCACGACGAGAGGCGGTTCAGCTTTGCCACGTCGGTCTCAGTGCAGCAGCAGCAATTACACTGTTGCTCTGCAAAAAAAAGCCCGGAGCTTCAACTTTCTATCGGCTTTTTATGGTCTCCGGAGAAGTGACAGCGACCCTCCAGCACCGCCGTCGTGTTCGCGGGCCGCCACAGCCGCGGCTCAGCCGGAGATACTGAAGCTGGACTCGGCAGAAATGTTCGGTTCCCCCGCGGACACGTCCGGCTGGAAGCCGCACAACTGACCGATGCATCCTCGTCCTCCTCGCCCTCCCGTGTTCTCTGTGAGTAAATACAACTTAAATATACGTTCATGTGTTTCAGGGACGCCACGTGAGTTCTTAGAAAGGTGCTGTAGAGAAAGTGGAGAGAGAAGAAGAAAGTGCTGCCATCACTGCTTCAGTACATGTCATAGCAAGTCTGCAGGGAATCAAACACCATCTACTTTCCACGACATTCATCTGAACACAAGTCACACGAGCTTATCTGTTCCATCCAACCGTTCCTGGACTTACACATCACTTTTTTTTTTACACTCTTTCTAGTTCCTGCTTCACTTTTGAAGTCGTCCCTCCCTCTGCAGCTGTAGCTGAAGCTTCCACCTCCAGTAGTGATCCTACTAGATAGATAGATAGATACTAGTGTCAACACAGAGCTGTAAACTCCACAGTTATGTATTAACTGAGGTCTGAGTTGTCACTCAGACTGCTGGGGGCGGAGCTACGTTTACTCACAGGGCAATGGGGCCAAGATGAGCTGAGAAGATGATAAAAAAACAGGTCCTGATGTCACCCTAGAGGACACGTGATCAAAAACTACAGCACCATATATACATTAACTCAAGTTCAAGTCAGTCGCTACAATGTGGTATTGGCGCCAACGGTCGATGACTAAAGTTCAAAAACTGATATCCAACATTTATTACAGCTTCGACGGTTGAACTTCCTCTTCCATCTTGGATTCAGTTTGAAACGCTTGCTGTGTCTCAAATCGCATACTTGCGTACTAAAAGTTAGTATTTTTAGTGCGTAAGTGCGTCTCAATTCTTAGTGTGCGAAAGTACTAAAACGCCCACAAAACTGAGCATGGTTCGATGGACACTATCTACCCTAAACGGCCGCCATCTTAGTGACGTTGTTAACGGAAGTTACGCTATATATATATATGCATATATATATACATATACGTACAGGTGTATTTTCCGCAGCAGTAGAAGGATGACACTTCTTCGGTGCTGATACCAGCGTAAATATCTCGCTTATATTTCGATTCTCATATTTGTTATTTATTTTTACAAACTTGCAAAACGTGCTGCCAGCAGGTGTCGGCGATAGCGTTCCAACAGCTGGTTGCAACTATCTTTAAATAGAAGTAGAAGAAGAAGCTGTCATGTGATTTCCGGTTAGTGTGTAGCAGCAGTGTTTGATTAGATACTATCTGTGAAGAATTTGTGTACTAGTTAGTATGTACACTATCCTGATGCATACTAACTTCTAGTATACTAAGAGAAGTATGCGATTTGAGACACAGCAACTGTCTGACTCGAGCATCCACTTCCACTAGTGTGTAATGAATGAATGAATACACGCAGCACCTTATATTACAAGGATCAACTGGTTAAAACTGTGGTCGACATACAGTAGGATTAAAACGAACAATCGAGTATATTTTCTCTCTATTGCTGTCGTATGAATCAATTGCTTGTTGTAACTTGTTAAATTCATTATTTAATTTATTGTTAGTCATAATAATAAAAAAAATAAGATAACCTTATTGGCACTTCAACAACAGATTTACCAAACCGTCATGTTACACTCCAGCTTGAGCAAATACGATCATACTGGATATTCAAGGAACTACCCAACAAGCTAGTAAATATACTTGATATTTAAATAATTGTAAAGTCGACCCGACCAACAACCAAGCTCTATTCAGTCGGATAATACAAGTAAAATAAATTAAGCTCCTACAGATTCAAATACTCACCTTACGTAACTTTATAGATTTTTTTCACATGGATGTCCAAAGTGCCATTGGAAGGTCACTTTAACTCGATTAGTGTTGTTTTCAATAGAGGGATTGAGGAATGTGCAGAAGTTTATTCTTGGTATATGTATTTAATATTCAGGAGCAACTAGAACTGGCGATATAACTATTCTTGTCCTGAAGATGGATCAGAAGTCCTGCAGAAGAGACGATCATTGGTAATGATGTCACAGTGCATGTGCAGATGTCAGGAACATCATTTACAAACGAACACGCCACAGTATTCATCTTCCTGTGGTTCTGGTAATGCTTGTGCTGCTGATGTGCTTCATTCATGCTCTGTTGATTTATGTTAAAAATATGACACCATCTACTGCTTATCCGATGACAGGAAGGAAGAACTCGTTTTGACTGGAAGTCACTCATTCGTCAAGTAAAGTAGATAAAGTAAACGCACTTGCTTAAAGTCAAAACTTAAGCTTATGTTGAAACTACGGAATGTTTGATTTAGCTATTCAGGGGTTTTGAGTTGCAGAATTTTGAATTCTTTAGCATTTAAAAGTTGGTGGTTGTAAAAGAAATGATTAAGCGTCTTAGAAACTACATATCCTACTGTCTTCTCGGTCAAAGATGGATGATAAATCCTCTCTGGAAGTTCTTTTTTGCACACAGATCGGGACTGAACCCTACACACTTTATTGGCACAAAAGGTTAGAGTTCATATCATGGTGAGGGTAAAGAGGCCAGTAACAGGGACTGATCCTGCATGCCTTCCTCTTTGAAAGTGACTTTCTATAAATGCCAGCTATATAGTTAATGTAAAAAAAAAAATTGGACTGAGAAATATGTAGACTTGAACACAATGAGGAACTGACACTGCGATGCATGTGGAGACACAATCACATGCTGAAACACTTGACACTCCAAACGACAAACATTGCACATATGCGTGAGATAAACAAGTAACTTTTGTGATGATTTGTTTTAGTAGAAAGAAGGAAGTGTGCACTGACTTTCGGGATACGATCAAAACATTTTCCCTTATTAGATAAACAAGTTCCACATTATAGTAGCAAAGTATACAAGGTCGTAGCCTTGTGTCATTGTATGTGTTGAAAGTTTATTCATTTAAAGCAACTTTGAGTGAGCAAGAAATTAGACGTTGAAATATTTGGCCTTGAGTATGATTTAATATCCCTACTGATGTTTGTAAATGTGATACCATGTATCTACTGTGTGACAAACATTAAGTTTATTGGATTTTTGTTTTTTTGTATTTGCTCATGGTGTAAGGCTACAAGACAACAGATGCGTAGTTTGACTGTGTCAATGTTGTTCCAGCAGCCATGTAAACAGGCCAGGGAAACGGTTGTTAGATACTGATGTACAACTATAAAAACGGTTAAATTGATGGAATCATAGGCCAACATGTAAGTCGAAGCAACTGGCGGTCATTTGTTGTCGTTTTCATCTTCGTCTTCGTCCACAAAGACATGTAAAAACATCCAATTACCTCCAAGGTTCTGTTCTGTAACGTCCATCTTTTATTGAAGCCTCGACAAGAGGAATTGTTGAAAAAAAACATCTATATTTAAGCTTGTTTTTCTAACTATGTTAACTCTTAAAAGAAATAGATTCTTTTATTTTTTTATTTATTTTTTTATTTTGGGTGAACAATCACTTTAAGTCAGTGATGCATTTAACAGAACATATTTTGAAAAAATCGACAGGTTTTCCAGGGAAACTTTGTTTTTGACATGAACAGTTCTGAGGAAGAAATCTTAATTAAAGTGTTTTTCTTCAATGGCTCTATGATGTGGTTCTGTTGGCGACCAAGACCTTTACCCTCTCAGAGGAAATACTGCAGGCAAATGAGATCCTTACCGAGGTGGATCAAGTATTTTGAGGTCTTGTTCACAAGTGAGGGAGGGATGTAGTGTTCTGATCGACGGATGCATCAGTGCAGCGTCTTCTGTCATGATGTCACCGTGTTGGTTGTGATGAAGAAAGAGCTCGGCCAAAAAGAAATACTCTATCGTGGCCTTGGGTCCTTATTTTCCATTAGACCGGCCATTCACTTCCACTGCCATGTTAAAACCAAATAACAGATGCAATTCTTTCAATAAAAATGTAATTGAAGTACAAGACATTGCAACATTGCTAGGTCATAATCGAAGTCCGATCTGGCACAACTGCCGGTTCTTATCTTTACATTTTTGGGTTTATCTTCAAACGTAACACTTGAAATTATTTTTTTCATGCTTTCATTGCTGACATTTAAATCTCTTTCTGCAAAAAAAAATAATATTTATTCCAGCCACTGTTAAGTTAGAACTAAGCCAAAAAAAAACAACTATATTTCCAGTTTAAACCTGCTACTGGAAGTGAATTAACGTACTTGTAGGAAATGAGGAAGTGTGTGTACATATAGTCAATTGAGTTATCTCTGAAGGATGAAGGGAGAAAATCTAACCAGGGCTGACTACATCTCTTATGTGCCGTGACCTGACTTTAGATCAGAGAAATGTAATTCTTTGGCAGTTTTGACCTTGTCTTACATACATTTACAGTAAAGTGATTATTCCAGGCTGAGTTGGATAATAATCCTGATCATAATGTTCCTGGATGCTAGTCGGCGTATTCTCGTAGTGAGTTAATTAATTCAGTTTACCACCATGTTTTTATTTTCATAATTGTAAAAAAAATATGATCAGAAACATTATTAAGCTTAACCCCAGTGGTAGCAGTTTCACTCAAGACTTCCCTTTTTCTGCCTATGTCATCCAGTTTCAACTGAAAAAAAACCCACAATTCACTGAGTTAAGATGCTATCTGTCCTGACTGTGTCATGTGCTTTCTTCCCAACTTTAGCTTTTGTAGGAGTATGACCAAGTCACCGATAGTCACAGCTGAGACCATGTCTGAGATAGATAGATAAAACTTTATAACTGTTAAACAAATGTTTTACTACATTTTTTTTCAGTGAGAATGACGTTGTTCACCTTCTCTTATGCTTCAGTATCAAGTGAAATCATCTGAATGTTTGACAGTGACACAGTCAATAGCCTGAAGTGATCTGAAAAAAAGATTAAAGCAAACCCAAACATACTTAAAATAAAATCTAAATACACTCCCTTTGGTGGGTGTGTTTGATTCGTGAAGAGGGATGTACCTTTACTGTCCGAGTTGTTGCCTAATGATATGGCTGCTGAATGATGTGCTGATGTTTCTTCCTCTGTGTCCCCCCCACAGTGGTCTTGGTGTATATGGTGGACCTCTGAGGAGAGGGGGAGGTCTGCCAGTGGCTCTCGGTTGACGACGCCTGTGGTTGCCGAGGGAACCGGCGACCATGCCAGGAGGTCGCAGGGGTCCCAGCAGACAGCAGCTCAGTCGCTCTGCCCTGCCATCCCTGCAGACTCTGGTGGGAAGCAACCTCGGCAATGGAATGAGCTTCAGAAACAGGTACTAATGCGACGTTGACTCGTCAAACTAAGACACGCCACGGTCCAAATTATGAGTCGATCTATGGCTTTATTCTACATTCTAGAGCAGGAAAATGACATGAACTGTATTTTTTGTAATATTTTAGGTTAGTTGTTAGGATTGAAGATCTCTGCGTTCTAGAAAACTGTCTTTTGAACAGCAAAACCTAAACACTGATCCTCCTCAGACATAATATTGACATGATCATGTCATTTTTATAGGGACTTAACACTATAGTAAAAAATGGACTCATAAAAACTTCACAATATTAATCATTTGAGCATGAGATCAATTATTTGGAAGTCAACAAGCAGCGGCACGTTCATTTGAAGTTGAGTTTTATGAGCCTGCATAACATATACACACCATGACAGATGCAGGTTCAACTCACTTGAAAAGGTTTCGAGCCGCGCTAACGTTAGCTTACCACATGTTGCTGTTTGGGACAAAACAAATGGAAGTGAAAGAAACAATGACCTAACCAGATGAGTCTTCACGGACCATCAGGACAGTATGCGCTAAAATTATGGTGGTGGTAGTTCGTTCAGGTGCTTGAGCTATACAGCATCATGATGCAAAATCAACATCTGTACGAAACACTTATTCCCAGGGAGGGCTTTGGTTCTCTTGTGCCACCAAATGCTTCACTAGTACTAGTACTACATGACGTTTGAACAAAAATCAGTAGAGAGAATTTGTATTGTTACAGTAATACTAATAACAATACTAATACTGTTATTGCACTTCAAGTACACTTTGAGTCTTTTTTTATTGTTTATTTTTCACATAAAACACCTTAGTTGGTTTACAGTTGTAAGTGTGGTTGTACAAATGCATCCAACAGGCTGTCACTCTGGGATTTATTATTTATTTAAGGTGACAACGATGGCAAAAAACACAAGCTGTTTGCCTTTTGTGCTCTTAGCTGTAAATAACCAGTGAAGGGAATGATGATAAAGTGTAATTGTATGTATGTAACATGTTAGCCGTTTAGCTTCTGCTGCAAACAAGCTTAACATACAGACTTGTTTAAGTTTTTTGTAACAATTCCACATGTTTAGGCTTCAATGGTGGACATTACAGACGAACAGTTGAAGGTAGTACAGTAAGGCCAAAACCACCAGTCCATCCTCTACTCAGAAGCTGCCATCAGCTTTCTGGTTTCTACTTAGAAGTCATTTCAAGCTCACTTTCTGGTTGATCCTAGACCACAACACACTTCAACAAGTTTATTTCAAACTTAAATAAGAATGATCCCTTATGTTGTCCTATCCTTGTGGTCTAGAAAAGTGCTCTATAAATACTAATTACTTACTAACTTACTTACATAAAACTACTACTACTTACTTGAATGTAAGTATGTGTCCACTTTATTAAAACTTATAGTAAGTAAGTAATTTATATTTGTAGAGCGCTTTTCCAGACCAGTGTCACTTTTTGCGCTTATACGTAGACGTTTTTATTTGTTCAGGCTTTTCCTTGATTTTCTGGAACTCCTGTTGTGTTATCAGTTTTATCTTTCCCTTTAAAGTATATACTTTATTGAATATTGTTTTGATTATTTAAGCGCTTTGTGACCCTGGTCTGGAAAAGCGCTATACAAATAAAAATTACTTACTTATAATAAAATATATACTTTAAAGGTCAAGATGACAGCGAGAACAACACAGGAGTCTCAGAAAAATCAAGGAAAAGCCTGCGCGATTCAATGCCTTTATGACAATATAAAGGCATTGGTTTCTTATCGGCTGATAATATAGTTTGTCCTTTGTTCACCTCTGTTTTCAGAACCCAATAAAGCCACTATCATCATTAATCTTTTTCCATTAAATGCTTTTCAAAGTCCAACTTTTTAGTAAATAGATCGAGACATCTAGAGTAAGTATGTAAGTATATGTCTTTCCTCCACTGGCAGTTTTTTATCCTATAATGTTGAGAATAACCATGTGTAGTTAAACCACATTACTGTTTGTGGTCGGTTTCTTTAACCTCGTGTTGTGCTACTTCACTCACTGTTCGAGACGGAGCCAGAACTTGTTTAAGTCACAAACCCATTCTGTCATGATCTGTATAAAGACTTCTTGACCCTTCCTAAGCTTGTTCTGCTTCACATGAAGTAGTTGGTAGTGATACAAGTATTGATTCCGTAACATTAAATGTGTTGAAAATATGTAAAATGTTGAACATCAAGGTTCAATTTGGGGCCACACAGACCAAAAATAGAAGTGAAACTCGATGGGAGGTTTTATGAAACACAAAAGATTTACATCATTTTGCATGAGTCTTGTGCGTGACAAGTGTTTTTGTTAAACTTCAAAGTTTCTCAAATAAAAGCGACATGTCTTTCAAGGATGGCAGGTTTTTTTTACAGTTGGGTTGTAATATGTATGTACAAGTGACACCATGGAAGCGTTATACAGTATTGCAATAAACCTTGTTGGTTATAAATCTTAAAATCTACCTTTTCAAGAATAATAAAACCGTGTAAAACAAAAGTTTTTCTTTTTAATTCACAATCACATCTTCACCTTGTAAAAAATCATGGTAGCTTAATAATTGAATATCAGGCCGGAGACTGATATTTATCAGAACTAGAACACAATGGTCCAAGAACTCTGCTGTTTGCTGTCTTTATCACACACTCCTTTCCTTTTTAATTGTATTTTATTTGTTTAATTTTTCAATGTATTTAATTCATCCTATGCTGTACTGTCATCACCTGGAAAAAAAAACCCTGTGTTGTGTTGACAACACTGGCTCTGATTCTGATCCTGAAAAAGTTCAGAAGCAACTTTTGTTCAAACGAATTGCCGCTTCGATTCTACCGTTGTTTTTTTTCTGTCAGGTGCTGCAACACTTTGGGTCTTTCAGCCCCCCCGCTCTCAGCCCTGATCACCCCTGGACCTGTCTATCACGCCAGGATCCCTGAGCTGCCCCTGGACAGCGGACTGCTCTTTGAGTTCCAGCTCTTTGTGTATTTGCTGGTGGCCTTGTTTGTCCAGTACATCAACATCTACAAGACAGTCTGGTGGTACCCGTACAGCCACCCGTCTGCGTCTACCTCACTTGTAAGAACCAATGCTTGAACACGTTCTCATGTTAAACTTGTCACATCCACCATAATATACTGGTAGATGCTAACTGGTAGTTATCTCCCCTCAGAACTTCCATCTGATGGACTACCACCTGGCTACCTTCATCACAGTGATGCTGGCCAGGAGGTTCGTGTGGACGGTTGCTTCAGAGGTAAACGCACAGATTTCAGTTCCCGTGGAAAGCACTTTTAAATAATATTCTTTTTTATTTGGTTATTCTGTCCAGGTGTCTCAGAAGAGCGGCAAGTCGCCTCTACGGTACTGGACCCTGATCATAGTTCGACTGAGCGTGCTCACCCTGTGTGGCTGGGTGCTCTGCTGGACGCTGGTCAACATGTGCAAGAACCACTCTGTGCTCAACCTGCTCTTCCTGGGATACCCGTGAGTCTAGACCACAGCTTTATAGACGTCCGCCTGACAACACTAGATTTTTGTGTTATTGTTTGATGAAAACTGCTTCATGTTTCAATGTGTTTGTGGGTGAGCAGATCGATTCATATTTTTAAACTCTGAAAACACTAGACTCCCCTCATTATTATACATATTATTTTATGAAATATCCTTGATAGTGATGTGCTTAATAAGACAGCAGGTGGCAGTAGCGTTACAGAAACGGCTCACACAGTAGGGAAGAAGAGTCACTTGTTTATGATAATACAGTACGAGGTCTTCATACCACTTTAATTATAGTATTGTTGGTCAGTGTTTCAGTGATGTATGTAGTTGATGTTATTCTTACTTCCACTCTTCTCTCATGTCTGTTTTCTTTAGTGTTCTGTCCCTGTTAAATGTTTTTGTTCTACTGCACGCGTGAATTTCGCCGCTGTGGGATCAATAAAGTCTAATCTAATCTAAGGTTTATCAAGTAGGTCAGACTTAGCGCGGCTAAGAGGCCACATGCAGCTTTTTGTCTGTATGCCCTTTAATGCTGCCTGAATGAGGTGACACTATAAAACTAAAAACTGCAAAGCTTTCAATTTCCATCATTCATTACTAGTCATAGTCCAATTATAACTGCAAAGGATTTGTCAAAGGTTTTTGCAGTATTGTCCAAGGACTTCACTCGCACATGACTCTGGATGAAGTCGTTACTGCTTTTGTTTGTTTTAAACCAAATTATGTCCAAACATCATCCTTAAAAGTTGCTGGAGTCGACTGTATCCTCTCGTCCTCAGTCATTGCTTTGCTTTGAGTGTATCCATTTTTCTAACACAAGTACAAATAATACATTACACCTACATTACATTACACCTTTATTAACCCTTTTTTTTGTATTTCTTAATTCAAATCATAATGACTTGGCTTTCTGACATCATTTCATCAGAAAAGTCATTGCTGAACTCCTTGTTGAATTTCTCTCCCTCATTTCAATCTAGATTTGGCGTCTACGTCCCGCTCTGCTGTTTCCATCAAGAGTTGTCAAAGAGTACGACGCCCCCGCCAGACTGCGAGTACTCGGTGGAGCATCACCCCGAGCTAACAGAGACCAGCTTCTTTCGGCCGCGGGACTTCCTCTTTTTGTTACGAGAGAACCTGAGGGAGCAGTTTTCCAGCCCGCCGCTCATGCCCACGCACAGCTGCCCGTCGCACACGCAGCCCAACACGCCGGATCTCATCCGAGGCGAGGTGGAAGAGCTGAAGAGCGACTTCAACCGACGGATCAAGGAAGTTCTCTTCAACTCGCTCTTCAGTGCCTATTATGTGGCCTTCCTGCCGCTGTGCTTCGTGAGGGTGAGTTTCTGTTGGTAACCGTAGTCGTTACTCAGGTGCTAAGATCGGCTTCTGCTTCACACACAGAGCACCCAGTACTACGACATGCGCTGGTCCTGCGAGCACCTGATCATGGTGTGGATCAACGCCTTCGTGATGCTGATGAGTCAGTTGCTGCCCCCTCGCTACTGCGACCAGCTGCACCGCTCGGCGGCTCACCTGGGACGCTGGCAGAAGCTGGAGTCTGGCTCCTACAGCAACACACCTCAGCACATGTGAGTTCTGCACAGTGACAATAATGCATGATTGAAATGATGAATTGTTTTATTGCCATGTTGTTCTCAAGCGTTGTTTTTTAATAAGTGATTTGAATACTTTCTATATTGAAAGGTTTCATTTGTTTGTCACAATTACCAACTTTTTTATAGTGAATTTAAAAGGTTACACACACAAATAAATATTGAGTTATGAACATTTATTATATTGAATAAGTAGAATAGAATAGAATAGAAAAGAAAATCTTTATTCATCCCCAGAGGGGAAACACACTTTTACAACAGCACAGTTGAAAAAAAATAAAGTGCAAGGAAAAAAATAAAAATAAAAGAGATAATACAAAATAAAATAAAAACGATCTTAAAAATATACAATTATTTACAAAATTAGAAATTTAACACTATTAACAAAATACAATAGAATAAAATAAAAATAAAAAATGTATATTATATTATAACAAATATCCATAATTAAATTATATTATTAAAAATAAAAAAAATCAACTTTCAATATATAAATTATTTCTTCAAATTATAAAAATGAAAAAAATAAAACAGAATTATTCTAATAAAGTCATTTTGAAATAAAGTTTTATACATTAACATTTGAAAAATTGAAATATTCTAATACATCTGATATACTTCCACACACTCAGTCAGGTGGTTGTCATGAGTTGTTGTTCTCCTCCAGGTGGACGGCGAGCACCGTGTGGCCTCAGGGCGTTCTGGTACGACACAACCGATGTCTGTACAAAGCAGTCGGACCCAACAATGTCGCTCTCCCTGCCGATGTTTCGCACTCAAGATTTTACGTGAGTTTCTGTCCTTTTTTTTAAAATAAACCAGTGGGGTCAAACTCCATCACTCAAGGAGCCAAAATCCCTTTAGTTGTCTAAAAATACTGGTTGAACAAATAATTTATTTACCAAAATGTCTTTAAGATTAAAGCATGAGTCTGATTCTTATGACTCTTAGATTCTCAATATATCTCAGTCATCTCTGTGTTTGTCCTTCTCTTCCTCCCTTCAACATGATTTTACTGTTATTGGAATTGTCTGTATAATTGTTGACATCCCTATATTTCTTAAATACCAACATCTTTATAGGTCACGATGTTAACATTAATTTACTTGGATTTGGGACAACCATCCGACCACATAAAATGACTCCAGTCGCTATCAATAAGATTTTATATCTGCGTAACTTCTAGCTAGAAATTCTAACATCCTCTGAAGGAGACACTGGCCTTGTGCATGGCAACCAGCACTTGTGCAGGAGGGTCGAGCTGATACGGATGAGTCCATATTAGTGCTTGATAACATAGAAAATGTCCTGAACTTGTACAGCTGCAGCGTCATTGAATGAAGCATGAGTTGCAAAGTATTGATTAAAAATAAATAAATCAGAAATAGGGCCGTGTATTGGCAAGAATCTGGAGATATGATACATATCACGATACAGGGGTAATGATATGATTTTTTTGGATACTGTATGAACAACGCTATATATTTGTAGTATTGTCCACGTTCAGGATCTCGTGGGATTTCATCGTTCCTTTAGCTACGGAGGTGATGACTGCTTCCATCTAGTGCCCAAAGTTTAGTTGCAACACAAAATTAATTAACTGCGTGAATATATAAACTAAATATGAAAATATAAAATAACTATGATTTCAAATGGATTTTAAATTAAAATTTCATATTCGTATGTAATTTTTATTGTAGTAAATATGAATACAGTGCTGTTACCACATTTACAATGTTTAAGTGTATAGATATGTTCTCACACCACTACTCAGAAAGTATTTTTTCTTCAGCTTAGAAGGCTGGTTGGGAATTTTGTGCGATTTATTTCTTTTTTTTGTTTTATTTTTGGGTGGTCAGGGACTGCTTCTGCATTAAGTAGCGGAGAAGAGATATTATTCATCACACTTTCAAATTATCCTTATTATGAAATTGAATAATCTCTGCTCTGACATTATAAACTGTTCCTACACGTTCAAAAATAATTGTCAATAACTGACGGATCATCATTCAAAAAAACGGATCTTAGTGAAAAGTTACAAAAGCACTCTTTTAGCATCATAAATGCAGTTTCCTCTATCTCTGTACAACCTGCTGCTTCTGACCCCTGAACTTCGTCCCTCCTTGTCTTTGGCCAGTTTCTCTTCCACAAGCCGTTGCGGATCCTGAACCTGCTGATCTGGATCGAGTCCAGCGTGGTCACGTACCAGCTGTACTCTCTGCTGCGCTCGGAGCGCTGGAACCACACCCTCTCTCTGGGCCTGGTCCTCACCTGCAACTATTACGTCCTGTTCAAACTGCTGCGAGATCGCCTGGTCCTGGGCAAAGCCTACTCCTTTTCTACGTCCAGCAACGACCTGAGTCTCAAGACGTCATAGAGGTCACGGCTGGAGGTCAAAGGGACAGACTGTGAACTCATAAACAAGTTTTGATACGGTTCTATTTTTAATGTTTATATATATAAATATATACATATTTAAAAGAATATTTTATTTTGTATACTATTTCGCCGGGCATTACCGCACTGACGACTGACAGTGTTATGTTGTTGCTAGGCGACAGCGGAGTCAGGGGTGCCGAGTGAGTCTCACCAAAGATATTAAGTGCATGTGGCCAATCACAGAGTGAATTAGGTGGAAGCAGACAAAGTTTTGTAGCAGTGGACGGAGCCGTGTCCGGGTTCTTCAGCTCTGACATGGAAGCCTTCAACCACATTCAAAGGAGTTGAATGAAGAGCCCGACTTTACCTTGTCGCCATGGTGATGGGATCACTGTTGTGTCTGCGCTGCGCGAGCAAGTTCAGACAACAGTGGTGTTGATTCCCTGGAATGTTTGGTGCTCCTCATTGAACTCTCCTAAAGCATCCAAGTATTACTGCAAACTCTTTTCTTGGCAACGCTACGGAAGTCTATCGAGGTCATCGGAATATTCAATGGTTGGATTTAACATTTCAAAGGTTGAAACTTCTACTTTTTTATTGAAATGTTTGACTTTTTTTCAAGCATTTTTTCAATAATTAAATTCAAAAACGCCGACATACTTCATTTTTTTTCATTTGTTGCCTTTTAAATTCAGTATAGTCTGAATGAATATATTCGTATATCTGTATTGAATTTGAACGGCAACAAATCAAAAATATTGAATTTAGAATTTTCATTTTGTTAATTATTAGAATTACAATATCAACCTGTATTTATCAGTAAAATGTATTTCGAAGACATTCAATTATTATTTTTTCAACTATCAATAAAAACAAATATAACCTTTTAATATACAAAGTATTTTATCAAAGATTCAATAAAAACAAATTCATCTTTTTAATAGAGAAAGAATTTAATTCAATGATCCCAAAAAAAACATTGAATGCGTAGAAGAAAAAGAAAAGCTTTCAATACAAAAATGTAAAGCTTCAACATTTGACATCTCAAATTCAACCATTGAATATTGTTACGACACTGATATACTTCCATACAAGGACAACATGGCACCGACCAAATGGAATCGGACAAAGCTTCTTCTGTCGTGGGTCACGATCTGTTTCTCTCTCATCAGCGCTGAAGGGTCGCAGCAGTTCCAACAAACGCCCACAGCTGTCGACCAGAATGTTTCATTTCACAGTATTTGATTTTAAATAAGTGATCAACGCTTCAGGTTCTCTCTTCATTTCTTTGCCTCCTTTGAGTTTGACTCAAGCTTCAGTTTCGCATCATGATTGTGTGACGCCGTGGGCCTCCAGAAAACATTGTCTAATAAAAACCCGTGGATCATCTCGGAAACATTATGACCACCGGTCTGAGATGTTCACGGGTGTAGAGAAGGATTGGAAGTGAGCAACAGGGACGAAGTTGGAAAACTGTTGATGGATGTAAATGTGAGAAAAATGAATGACTTATTCATGGAAATGCAAAATAAAGCAGTGGAACGGTTTATTTGATGTTAACAAGTTTTTGTGTACTCTGTGAAATCGAGTTACTCTACTCGCCACTAGTTGGAGCCAAAACCTAGCGTTGATGACGTCATACAAACAGACGAAGAATAGAGTCGTTTTTTTAATTCGGTTAAACAACATTTAATGATTCACAACCGAAACAGGAGATTGTAAGACAGACATCCGGGAGCCTTTCGTGGCTCGCCAATACATCCAGAATGAAAAATATACATTGAATAGCCGTAACATGACCACCTGACTAATAATAACGTTTTACATTCTGCAATCTTTATTTTTCATTTTTCTTTCTGGAAATAATACCACATTGTAGGGGGAAAAAAGAAACTTTTGCAATAGTTGGCAAGTGGTCGTAATGTAACAAACTTTGTTTCACTGAATTTATTGAACTGCAACCTATAGTATCTGTGCAATAACGTGTAACAATGAAAACGTGTAGTTCTCTCCATCAGTCCAGATGTTCTGGTCCGACATGTGCTAAAAAAAAAACAGTCGTAATCTTGTCTTTTACCATTTTTTCTTTCTTAAGACTCTCTTCTCCATACGTTCCTAACAAAGGACCGGACGCCATAAAGTCACAGAACGTCCGTCAACAGCTACAAGAGGAAATAGTTTATTAGGACTTTGTTCATTCGAAGGTAAACATCCGATGGAATGTTGACGACCGTGATCACTACACCACGTCCCTGATGATCTTAGTGGGACAACAAACATCTGGCTACATTAAAGGAACATTAAAAACTCTTGTGAAGACATGGATGAGAACTTGAGTGTTTTATGATCTGAGCAGTGGGAGTTAAAGTTGATGCTCAGTGAGCGTCTTGAAGTCTCTTCATCATCCTTCCCGACAGTCCACGAAGTTCCCTTTGATCCAGTAGCAGATCTGGGCGTACTTAAGGGGCGTGAGTCGGACCGCCACGTTAAACTCCTTGGACGTGCCCTGGTGTTCCACCCACTGGTGACCCGAAAACACGCCGATGACCTTGCGCTCCCAACGCCGCCGCCGGCCGTCCCACATCCGAGCGTAGACCCCCGACCCGCTGGCGCCGGGCTGAGCGTCGCAGTGCTGGTACAGCAGGTCCGGGGTCTCCTCGCCGGCCCGACAGAAGCGGTACATCAGCTGGCCCGGGCGGTCGTGATCGTACCCCGAGAACTGGACCCGGCGACCCGGCAGCCGGCGGGACGAAGGGCTGACCCCCAACTTCATGTGGCGCCGCTTGTGGGGCTTCTTGAGCTCCAGCAGGGCGTAGTCGTAGTCCATCCCGATGTCGTTGGCGTTTCCTTTGATCCAGCCTTTGGGCACGTGTGTGCGCTTGGCCCGGATCCACTGGAACTTCATCTTGTCCGACGTGGGCCGGGTGTAGACCCCTCCGTCCACTGCTCTGGTGAAGTTGGCAGGAAGGTCGGGCGCAGAAGACTCTTTTTGCCTCGGCTTCAGGAACCCCACTCGGAGCCTCTGGGCTCCCTTCACGTAGTTCTTCCCGTCGTGGACACAGTGAGCCGCCGTGAGGACATGACGCTCCCCCACCAGGGTCCCGGAACATCCGGTGGACAGTTTGACCGCCACCGAGAACGGATACTTCAACAGGAAGATCTGCCCCGCGATGCTGAAGCGGTCGTCGTGGCCGAAAATCTGCCGCTTCCGTCTCACGTGGGACTTCGGAGTCTTTCCGCCCGACCGACCCGGCTGTGCCGGGGTCGTGTTGGGGTCGTAGCCGTAGATCCCCACCGCGGTCTCCGTCAGATGTCCGCCCGAGTGCAGCGTTTCGTAAGATAAGAAGCTCTTCAGGTCCCAGTAGCTGGGCCTCGGAGCTTTCTTGTGGCATTCCGGGTCACACGAGGAGGCCACGTCCAGGCGGGCCTGAGACAGGAAGCGAGGGTCCGGCTGGCTGCGGGTCACCTGCGGGAGCACCACCGGGACCCGCTGGAGAACCCACTGGGGGTGCACAGCGGAGACGACGGGGAGGAGGAGGACGAGGAGGAGGAGGCTGGTGAACCTGAGGATGGAGAGAAGAAACATTCATTCCTGAAGTCATGATGGACGGGAGCAGCGGGAAAAGCGGGAGGAATTTGGCAGCTTCAGACTTCCTCTGCTTTAGAGCTGCCAATGGAACACAGGGGCAGAGATCAGGCGTTTCAAGCACTGGTGGAAAAATTCCTCTGGTGGCCTTTGGGGACCAAAGCCAGCGGGAGCCGCCATGAGCTGCTCCCGAGTGTACGTTTGGAAGCGTCACAGTTAGAGAATTGGTGGAGAAATATTTCCGGCTTGAATTCAGATCAAAGATAAATCTGGGAGATAAAAACCTTGGTAAAGTTAATCCGAACTGCAGGTAAAAACCGAATCTGACAGCATTTTATTTTTTTATTTAGCGACTGGACTACCCGAGGATTTTATTAATGCGCTGATGGGATGTTGACTAAAGTGATAACTAAGGGATATGTCAGTTGATCGCCACTAGAGGGAGACATTTAACGTCTCGTTCTTTTCCAACGTCACTAAAATGTATTAGTTAAGTAAGTAAGTAAGTAATATTTATTTATATAGCGCTTTTCCAGACCAGGGTCACAAAGCGCTTAGTTAATGAATGTTTGTTGCTCAGTCTTTCAATTTATTCATCGAGTTTTTGTACACAACTGTGATCTGCTCTTTCACTGGCATATTGTCCAAATGAATAATTTTGTGACATTTTCACCAATGGATTTCGCTTTAACAATTCAATTTCCTTATGCAAGGGTTTCATACAGTGGCTGCTGAGGGGCCATCAAGGAAATGTTGAAAAAGTATAAATATGCTTTTTTATATATATTTTTTTCAATATTGACTTAATGAATGAAATAACTGATCGTTTTTAATGTGTATTTATACATAAGTGAAAAAGCATTATTGAGGCACAAACATAACATAACCATAAATATTTGAGGAAGAAGTCAGGAAACGTGTTAAAATAAAGCAGGAAATGGCCGTTGACAGTCTCTGACCTCTGTTCTATTCTATAATAAACTTGAAGAGTCAACACGGCTCAGGTGAGATTGAAACGACTTCCCCTTATTCTGAGCAAGACTCTGGTTTATTTTGTGATATTACTCCGTTATATCACAAAAACCTTTACCCATCCTTCACCTACACACTTTTATCTTCGTCCCTGATGCCTCGTTCTTCTACAAAACATCCTTTAAAACTCTGACGCACCTGCGCATGTCCGGCCTCTTCAGGTGAGCTGCGGCTCACCACGTGACTTGAGAAAACTCCGGTGTGGGTCAAAGTTCTTCTCTCAGGATCGGGTCACTTTGTCTGGTCCACGGAGGTTCGGACAAGTGGGCAGCAGCAGCAGCAGTGGGTCTTCATGGTGCTGCTGGAGAAGGAGAACTCCCGGCACTGAGCCTCCGCGGAACCAGAACACTCGAGTGGGCCAGTCCGTTGACACGGTCACGTGACAACCCGCCCCTGTTGTGTGAAATGACCGTGAAATTGAGAGAACGTCAGAGAACGATAAGTTTTAACGATAAGCTTTTAATTATTATTGCTTTTAAAAATGTTTCTCTACACTTTTTTTTGGCTTCTTTTGTAATAATATAAGTTTTTCTAATTATAAAATATTTAAAACAGATTCCTGAATTTGTTTTCCCATGAGTATTAATTCATTTAGTTAATTAAAATATGTATTATAAATTAAAGATATAAATCTTAAATTTCATATTTATTTAGTATTGAAAAGTGATCAAATCTATGCCTTGTTTCAGTGATGCATTTTCCATTATGCTCCCTCTGTATGTACTGCTTTTGTCGACTTGACAAAATGTACTTTTTTTTCTCTAAATATTAAAAAAAAGATTGACCACATCATACAACATATAGCAAATTTAAGATTAAAGATGCGGAAATAAACAGTGGACATATTTCCATAATAGTAATATAAATATACAACAAATTCCCCTTATATTATACTTAATAAACTCTAATTACTTTTGTATAAACAATTTTATATACATATTTATATATTCAACTATAGTTGCTTTCTTTATAATAAGTAATTTGTATTTATATAGCGCTTTTCCAGACCAGGGTCACAAAGCTCTTAAACGATCAAAACAATGCTGACTAAAAGATATACTTTAAAGGTCAAGATAAAACCGAGAACAACATCCAGATTTGTTCTTTCTATATCCAGTTCTGCTCCTCAATATTCTTTGTTAAAAGTAACTTTTTCAAGCTGCTTCTGTCAATGATCCGACCTTTTGCTAGCATGCTAACATCTATCATGCTATCTGTTAGCATGCTAACATCTATTATGCTAGCTGTTAGCATCCAGAGGACCACAATTTCATCCATGCTGTATGTCTCAATACATGCATATTTGACAATAAAATAACTTGAACTTGAGCTAGATGGGGTTTATTGGGTGAAAAATGAGCACCTGTTGCCAATGTGGGTTATGAAAGGACAGAAACAACTTCAAATATCAAACCTATCCAAAATATATATCAAACTTTCCCCAAAACATTTAAGATTTTGAAGTTTATATCTGTGTTTTAGAAGAATTTGAGGTGATATACAAACTTGATTTATTTCAAATGCAAAAACAATGACAAGAAAACATTGAAAGCAGCAAAAAATCCAGACCTTCACGCTCAACTGATCTGTTAATGATTATGAACTAGAACCTCGGCCAGGACTCGGGTGGACCTCCTGGCACGTCACACGTGGCTCTGAACAGCCGATCACCGCCCGTCCCAAAGCTCCGATTCAACCATAAAACACACACACTCGGACACACACACCTTGAATCTGGGTCGGCAGATTCTGCCAGCTCCCATTATTCTGGAGCCGCTTTGGTGATTTGGTTTGGTTTTCTTCCCGAGATTAATTTCTGCAAAGAATATCGAGGCCAAACTGGCAGCCGAGGACTGGAGGGCGGCCACCGTTAGAGGGAAGACTCCTGATCACTGTGTCACATGGCAACAGTGGCCTTATTATTACAAGTTTGATATACTTTCTTGTACTTCTGCTCTCAGCTCCGTGTCTTAAATTAGTGACTCCCTCATGACTCGTCATTTATGATTCACGTGTCAGCGTTTTATTTCTCACTTATTCCTGCTTGATAACTTTCTCTCAGCTCTGAGTGAGACAGAAATAATAAATATTATCATCTGCAACATTATTGCTACTTCTTCGTCTTCTCGTGTGTGCTGTTAGCACTGATGCTACTGTTTCAACTCTTACTACTTCTGCTGGTACTACTTCAACAACTGCTGCTACTTTTATCAATCCGATTACTTCTACTAGTGTTGGGACAACTTTTAGTACCACGTTTTCTTTTACTACTGTTACTACTACTGTCAGTTTGACAGGTCCTACTACTACCATTTTTACTACTACTACCACATCAACCATTAAAAATGTACTTCTACTTTCATGTTCATAATATTTATCCTTCGTCTTTTTCTGGTATCACTTCTATTTTTACCAGTTGACTTGTATTACTACTTATAATAGTATTAAGACTATTTTTTGTTTGCTTTGGGTGGATTGATAGATGGATGGATGGTTAGGTGGATGCATAGGTTGATGGATTAATGGATGGATGGATGGATGAATGAATGAATGGATAGATTGATGGATGGATGGATGAATGGATAGATGGATGGATGGCTTGTTGGGTGGATACATGGATAGATGAATGGATAGATTGATGAATGGATTGATAGATGGATGGATGGTTAGATTGATGGCTGGTTGGATGCATGGATTGGATGGATGGCTTGTTGGGTGGATACATGGATGGATGGATGGATGGATGGATGGATGGATGGATGGATACATGTTCTACTAGTACCAATTTTTTTACTGCTGCAACTGGTAACACTACCACAGTTTCTACTGCTTATAACTCAACATCTACATCTTATACCACGTTTACTACAATTACTCCTCCCTCCACTATTACTACGACTACATATTCTGCAAGTATTACTACTATTTTACCTTTACCTACTATTTTTACTTATAGGACCAGTGCTTTTACTACAAAAACTACTATTACTAATCTGTCCATCTTATACCTTCCACTCAAACATTAGCCCAACAAAAACTACTCTTTCTCTTCCCAGTATTACTTCTTCTACTATTTCTCCATCCCTTTACTTCCATAAAGTTTGTAGATGTCCCCTAAAACAAAGCGTCAGATCGACAGTGGCTGGGTCAAAGTACTGGGTCCGAAAAGTCGTTTCTGGGTCAAGATCTCCAGCCTTGTCTACACTTAACCTCTGGACCACTGGTGAGTCCAGTCTCTGAGGACAAACCTCTTGTTATCTTCTCTGCAGCACTTCCTGCTACACGACCAATGACGACGGCTCAAACTCCGGATCAGCATCTTGTTGTCAATAAGTTGTTTGTTTGTGATTATTATGAAAGAACTTGTTTGTTTGAATCTTCCGGTGGTCGCCATGGCAACCCACATTCCTTCAGGCCTCTCCATGATGAACCTTTGATTCCTCCCACTCTCTTCTGACCGCAGACACAATCAAGCGAGTGTGGTCGTCCTCTCCTCCTCCTCCTCTTCTTCTTCTTCTTCTTCTTCTGTCCAGTCGTCGTCTCTGTCGTCTCTGTGTCTCCTCACGGTCCGGAACCGCTCCAGAACAGCTGCTTGGCCGAGCTCAGCACTGACGGAGAAGTTATTCGCTGTGAAATCTTCAGCAGGAACCAAAGCCAAGTCTTGAAGCCTGAGGCCGAGAGGAGGAAGATAACGCCATAGTTGGAAGCGCGTTGGATGTTTAGCGTCGGTTGTCCATGTAAGTCAGATCTGACTCTGACTTCACCCATGATGATCATGAGCCAAATGAGTCAAACTACACAAGTGATCGTGTACAAATGTTTCTGACAAATTGGTTTAATTTTCACATTTTGTAATTAAATTAATTAATAACATTTAGAAACATTGGAAAAAAAGCATTCAAATAACAAATTGATGTAAAGTGCAAAAACAAATAAATTTTTTCATTTAATTCCGAGTAAAACTAAAAAACTGTTAATGTATAAATGTTTTTGATTAGTTTATTTCCTTATTTTTTAATTGTTATTAAATTAATTTTGCAAAAAATATTTGGATAAAAGATTATTTAAAATGCACAACAAATAAAATGTATTATTTTATTTTCATTATTTTATTCTTAACTGCTTTTATATAAATATAATACAATCCAATAAAACTTGTAACTTTCTAATATCCTTGGATGCAGAAGTTTTTTCGTTTTTACTTCAATTGTTTACCTTGACAACAGCCTCATTATAAACTGTGTTGCCGTGGGATACGACTGGATAGTTGACCCCGGTGTACAGGAAGAGTCGTGGGAGATCGTCCGATGACGCTGGTTAATGATTTAATTAGATTTAGTCCCAACATGTTATTAAATGACCCTGATGACTCACTTAGTCTTTAAATCGACCCAAAATAACTTTATTTCAAATCACTCAAATCCATGCACAATGAAGAGACGTCAGTATGTTTTTAACTGTGGGAGGAAACCAGAGTTCCAAGCATAAACATGTGAGGAAAGCCTACAGACACTATACAAAGTTTTTTCACCGCATTATCACTGTAGTTTGTTTATTCAGAACATCATGTTTCCTCCTCATGATGTACCGAACCCCGTGACCTCAGGTGACCCGCGGGCATGTGATTCTCTGGCACATTTGAAAATGAGTCAGATGCGTGTGAAGGACCAGCAGCAGGACATCTGAGAGGATCCCAGCTGGGTTTGTCCTTCATACTTCCACATAATCTGATGTAGATAGTCGTCACCATCGCCCGAAGATTTAACGATCAAAACAAAACAATGCATGAAAGAGTCATTGTTTGCACATTCCGTGGCGTGACTAATATGATCGCTGTCCAAATATGAGATCACGTCCTAAAACATCCTCCTCGGAAAATGCATTTTTGCTTTGCTGTTTTTTTTCTCTTGATGCTTTTGTGTTTTTCTTCTTTTGCATTCATTCAAACCAGAACAAGTTCTGAACCACCGGTCCAGTGGGTGTCGATGATCTTCTGTTTGTAAACAACCAAACCATCTTCCTCTTCCTCCTCTCAGTGTTGACAGCATAAGAGCGACGAACTAACTTCTAATTTACCTTCTTTTCTGAGTCAGTGAAGATCACTGAAGTCAGTTTTTTACTCTCCTTTAGATGTTTCAGACACAGAAAAAAAACATGTTCTGGTAATACATCATAATAAATGTAAGTACATACAAATGTTAATACGGTACAATGAAATATATATCTTAAATATCCATTTTTACTTTTTAATTTTCTATATTTATCTCCCACTTTTGTCAATTTCTTTTTTTTTTGTCTTGTAAATAACTGTTTGTGTGTATTTCATAGTGATGGGTTGATGAGGCCTTATGAAACATATTAGTGAAGGCACTGTATCATGATACAGTATCATGATACAGTATCATGAAACACTTAATTTTAAAAGGTAATAGTAAAAAATAATGAAGCAGATGGTGCCATCTGGTGGCCTTTCAAAGTGAAGACACTGTATCACGATACATCACCAGCTGTTTCATGAAGCCTCATCAACCCATCACCAGTAATTTGCCCTTAAAAATAAACTCTTGAATTAGACTCTTGTCATTGTTGTTATTTATTATCTGCTGCACAAGAATGTCACATTCTCTGCCTCGTTTAAAGTTGATTTAAATACAAATATTTATCTTTTCTCTTCTGTTAACTCGTCAACTTCTAATCAAAAGTATTTTCCAAACGTCACGCATGTCAAGTGTAAGTGACTCTAATGAAAAATGCTCTCAGATGTTCCTCTGGTCCGAGGTGAGTCACCCGTCCACCCACCCCTGGAGAGGAAATCCAGACTCTGTGGGAAGCGTCCGGATCCACAGATGGATCTGGTCCGTCTCCGCTCTCTGCTGGTCGTTACAAACCTTGTCGGCAGAGTTTTGAGACTCGCTCGACGATCAAACGCATCATGTGGTTTTTGCTCTTTGAGATTTAATTTGGCATCAAGAGACTCATCATGTGACAGGAGAGTCGCTGTGTGAACGATTCAATGGTGACTCATGAGTTTTATCATCATAGATTCAACTCTTAAATCCAGAACTCTTAAATCCTCAAACTAGTGTGTCCTGCTTGTGTGTCTGTGTGGTTGTGTGTACGTGTGATTGTGTGCATAATTGTGCATGTTTGTGTGTATGTGTGTCTCTGTTTGTAGGTGCGTGTGTATGAGTAGGTGGGTGTTTGTATGTAAATTTGTATGTATGTAGGTGTTTGTACGTGTATGTATGTAAATGTGTCTGTTTGTGTGTATTTATGTAAATGTTTCTGTGTTTGTATTTATGTAGGTGTTTGTGTGTGTATGTATGTAGGTATCAGTGTGTGTATTTATGTAGGTGTGTGTATGTATGTAGGTGTTTGTGTGTGTGTGTATGTATGTAGGTGTTTGTGTGTGTATGTATGTAAATGTGTCTGTTTATGTGTATGTATGTAGGTGTTTGTGTGTGTATGTATGTAAATGTGTCTGTTTATGTGTATGTATGTAGGTGTTTGTGTGTGTATGTATGTAAATGTGTCTGTTTATGTGTATGTATGTAGGTGTTTGTGTGTGTATGTATGTAAATGTGTCTGTGTGTGTATTTATGTAGGTGTGTGAGTATGTATTTAGGTGTTTGTGTGTATGTATGTAGGTCTGTGTGTGTGTATATATGTAGGTGTGTGTGTGTGTATGTAGGTGTGTGTGTGTATGTATGTATGTGTTTGTGTGTATGTATGTAGGTGTGTGTGTGTATGTATGTAAGTGTTTCTGTGTATGTAGGTGTTTTTGTGTATGTATGTATGTAGGTGTGTGTGTGTGAGTGTTTGTGTGTGTGTTTGTTTGTGGACGTGTGTGTGGACGTAGGTGTGTGTGTGTATACTGTATGTAGGTGTGTGTGTGCAGCTGTGTATACATAGATGTGTGTGTTTGTGTGTTTACTTAGTTGTGTGTTTGTATGTAGGTTTGTCTTTGTATGTATGTTTGTGTTTGTACTAAAGAGTGTTTTTGTATGTAGGTTTGTGTTCGTTTGTAGGTCTGTGTGTGTACTTAGTTGAGTGTGTAGGGATCTTTATGAACGTAGGTGTTTGTGTAATTGTGTGCACGGTCAAGTATGTGTGTTGAAGTGTATGTGTGTGTTTGGTCACTAAATGTTGCGTGATCTTCAACATCATTTTAAATTTTGATGCCAAAATAGTTCATTCCCCTCTTTTGTTTTTCAATGTTGACTTAAGCGGAAAAACCCTTCGAAAAAAACCAAAACACTATGTGTGTACTGTGGCACATTGTGTTTGTCAATCCAAGCAAAGCATTTGTAGAATTTCTCCATCTGGAGTTGAAGAGAATCCATAACAGCTGCTGCCATGTCATCACGTTAATGACTTGAGCTTTGATTGCTTTGGAGTTGAGGGTTCGTGGGGCGGATCCAGATGTTTGCGTCATGACTCAGAGTATCAGTTATCGATTACTGACGTACACGACTTAAAATCAAACTCTGCAATCCAAAGATGGACCACATGATACTTTCTACCTATTTATAACATTTCTTTTGACCTGAATTTGTCTTTACTTGTATAAAATGACACCTGTTAGAATATCGTAGATTGCAATAACCTCGATGTAGAAGAACGCATTTGACCAAAGGTGGCGCCAGAATCTCCTCCTAAATAATTCAAATGTTTTACATCAAATGACATCATCATCCAGGCATTTGGTTCTCACGGCTTTAGCTACTCGTGACCTTAAGCTGGAAATCTTCACTTTGAATTTGAGTCCATTGTTCTCATAGGGAAATGTTTACTTGAAGCTCGGAAAGTTTTTGTCTCGACTGGTTTTCCTCAATGTACTTGGGACGGAGGATCGGACAAGCATGAGCGTTACTGACTAATAACACTGGTATGAGGTTAAGAATGAGCTGAGCCAGAACGCAACGCCCTTTATTTTCCCTTATTTTCTCCTCCTTGATCAATAATAAACGACTCCAATGAAGGTCCTTGAGTGCAAATGAAGAACTGTCCGTCAAACACTTGGAATGCTCCGAGTTCTCAGGGGATGTTGTCGCGTTGGAGTTTTATTTTTTTCCAGCAGACATCAGACATACCAGAACCAGATAAAGATGTTTGCATCAGCATGGGAACTTGTAACTTTGCAGTCAGAACTGGCTGGAATGTAATAAAATGAAGGAATTCCTCAATGACTCAGTAGCTCTGTGAAAGTTCTCAAAGCAATTTTTAAAATAAGATAAACAATCGTTGTGAATGTTTACGGTGACACATTTGTTTGTCTGTTGCTTTATTACGGTTTATAATCATGTTTGTCAACTTGTTACGGCCTTTTTTAAGTATCATTAGTGGTGGACATTAAGAGTTTGACATATTTTCTGTCTTGTGATGATGTTGCGAAAACTGAAAACATCGTATTTGGTTGATCCAAACACCTTTAAGAATATCATTTTGTGTTGTTTTTTAATTAAATTGTACTTACAAGTTAGTGTTGACACTTATTTCTCTTAACACACACCTCTTATAACATTTTATAAAGCTTATTTTAAGTTTCTATACATTATTATTAACCTTGATAACTTCTTCTTTTACGCATTATTGATGCTTTATAAAGTATTCATAATGTATTGAACACAAAACCTTCATAGAAAGTGTTGAAAAAGCCTATAATGGACTTGAGCTCAACTTGACAGTATCTGATATAAAAATCTTTCCTTCACTCGACACCACAACAGTTTCCATATAATCATGGTGCGTTCACTGACCTGCAGGAAGTGTGGTGCTTTTGAGTTAATGAGAGCTTCCTTGTGGAAAGGAGTGTTTTGTTTGTGTGCGTGTGTGTGTGTGTGTGTGTGTGTGTGTGTGTGTATGTGTCACTCGGACAGAAGGGGTTTTCCACATCGATGTGACAGCGGAGCTGATGCTATCTTTCCAGAACACACTCACGTTCATTTTTTAATCATCAGGTGGTTTTATTTTTCCTTTCTTCCGTGAATTGTTTTGCACAGACCTACAACCTTTTCACATTTTTCTATAAATACTGATTCCTGACATCTTTCTTGAATAATAGTCCATCGGTGTAAATGTAGCCGAGTCTGGATGAGGTCCAGATGATGGTTTTCTAAAAAGGATCAGGATCTTGTAATTTATGAAAATATTGTGATATTGAAGAAAGACTCCGTCGGGAAGACTCCACGGAGCAGCTCGGCTCGTGTTCACGGCAACAACCGATGTTTTGATGTGACACGTTGATCTCTGACGGTGACTCGAGGCACTGTTGAGTCATCCCGGGCCGTGAGAGGGAGCAAACATCCGATACTGGTCAGGATTGTTTCTCCTTTTCTGCCCTCGTCTTCCGTCTCTTTTGACAGGAAAATGGAGTGGAGCCAAAAAAACAAGGTCGTACTTTTCCTGTCCTTCCTACTCGTCATGAACTGTATCATAGATGCAGATCTGTAGCGGCTCAAATTAAATGAGGAATGTATCTTGTTCAGGACCTTGTTAAAACAACAGATTCTGAACTAATCTTCTTTGGACCAGTTATTTAAAAATGTATCTCGATTTTGTTCGTCCAGAATCTGGTAATTTGTCTTACTTTACTAAAGAACAACAGGTAGTAGTGACACGTTTCCTGTTAATTTATTTTGAGACAAAACACAAAAATAACAAAATAACATAAATATTACTTTTATGAACACTTATCTAAGTCCTGAATACTAAACCCACTCCCTGGTAGGATCATAGGATCAGTTTTCTTTTTTGATCAAAGCTCCTACTACAGGTTTTAAGCAATACAAACTAAAGGTTTGATCCAGATTAAAGATGGAATTCCATGATCCAATCCCATCTCAGAATCCTTCTTTCCTTTTATATAACCAATTTTCAAGATTTGATCTGATCACCTAAATCTGATCAGATCACCTCGGAACAACTGACCCATGATGTCATCACAAATAATCTGTCAGATGAACGACACCACAGACATATGTTCCCCTGAAGCTAAAGTGCCTCGACAAGAAGAACTCTTCTCACAGTTCTTGGAGTGTGATGTTAGCGTGCGGCGCTCCGGTCGTAACGACAAGTGTTTATCCGAAGCAGGATTAATTTGAACCATCGGTTGTTGTTTTGGGCGGAGAAACAATCAGCGACAGCTGAGATGAGACACAAGTGTTCACAGACTGTTGGTAAGATTCTCAGCCGACCATGTTTCTCACAGTCTTGGGCCATCGTGACACAACTTCCCCTGCAGATGTTCACGTCCATCTCCACTCATTAGCCGCAGTAATGAAGAAGTCATTTCACGGTGAGTTACTGCTCTTGTGGAGGAAGGTTTTCATCTGCACCTCCATCTTCTGCTCACAGCTGGATCACATTGAGTCCTCTGGAGTCTTCTCGGCGTGTTCAGGTCAAACTGCTACATGAAGACAAGGAGGACTGTGCAGTGCAGAGAGAATAACCCTAACCTAAATAAACAAGTGAAGACAAACGTTTCAAGACAAAGAAACATTTGCCAAACACTGACCAGCCATTATCCAAACTCTTACACACTTAAAATGAAGGTGAGATGTCTCCAGCCGTTACTCAGCTTTAGTTTTTACTCTGCGTTGTGTTGAGGATGTCTTGCAGACTGGGGAGTGTTTTCCACGAAATAACCACCGGAGAACTGGAGTGGATCTTTAAATGGTGGCAAAATTTCCCGTTTATTTTCTTCAGCCAACTGCGAATAGACAGCGATAACTGCTATTAGCAAGTTCAACAAATCTTACGCAATTCGCCACTGATTAGCTAAACAGACAGTATAAAATAACACACATAGATGAAACAAATTACAATACACATTAGAATATTTGTAATTTGTAATGTACTGTATGTTAAATAACAACAGAGAGTTAACTTAAAAGACCATAACTGTTTTTTTATCAAATAATATATAAAACGTTACAGAGGAACAATGAACAGTGGCGTACCTGCGGATAGACAGCAATCACTGAACGCAACACAACGTCATGCCATCACTTTGACAGGTAGCCACACAGGGCATAACGCCAGTAAATAACCTTCTAATTGTAGGCCATATCACCTATAGTGGCGAAACATTTTCACTTGATTTAAGCTTATTGAGACCCCAGATGTCTACACAAAGTTAAAATACTGTCTGGAATATACTTGTATTGATGTGCTGGAGCATCTATGTTGTCATGTGTTGGTCTTCTTTTGGTATCGTCTGATAACTGTTATACCAACAATTTTATATTGAATTTAAAGGGCTACACATTAATAAATATTACATTTAGAAACTGAATTATATTATTTAATTAAAACAAATTAAATCTTTCAATATACAAATGTATTCAATTTGATTATTAAAATAATAAATACAATGAAATGCTTAAAATTAAATGTTGTTTCTAATCTAATTTTCAACATTTAAAATGTTAAATTCTACCAGCAAATCATTTGATTTTCTTGCTGAAATACTGCCATCATTTCTTGGACGACCCCTTAGCCAGGCTTCAGTACGTAATGAGGCTGTCAAGTGAAAGAAATCTGGCAGAAAATACCTTGTCCTGGTTACTCCATGGAGTCACTGTTATTTCCACATCTGACTAAGATATTTTTGGTTACAGAGAAAATTCCCACAGATTCTGCTGCCCAGGTTCGCTTCATCCACCTTGTGTTTTGACGTTTTAGAAACCCATAGGTAGTTTGCAATAAATGTACATCTTTAAGGTAAAATCCTTTTTTTAATTTTCCTTTTTTGATTAAAAAATGTGTTTTTGTCTGCTCAAGAAAAGCTTCAGACTGGAAGCAGAGAAACTACTTTTGTGCCGTGTTTATTTTTTATGTATTCCCTCACTTTTGCATCATCATCTAAGATTTATCTTGGATTCTCTCATTACTCCCCCGAGATAGTTGTAAAGTAGTTTTGGCAGCACACGGCGAGCATGTGCTTCGTGTGAGGAACATTGACATGTTTAGTTTGGAGCAGCACTGACATGTGTTGTTGAACCAGTGAAATGTGTTTCACATGTGACTGTTGAGCTTCTTGTCAGCTCTCAGATGAATTAGAGATCAATGCCTGTTGAATTCAAGCAGCAATATGTTGGATTAAAATGGTCGTTTGTGGCTCCCCCTAGTCTCAGGACAGTGTAACTACAACTACAAGTCAGAAACTTTAATGGCCAGCGTTGTAAACACACACTTGAATTTTTGTGGTGTCAGTGCAGAATAAAATAATTAAATAAGATAACTCCCAAATAAGCAATATAAAAACAGAACTAAGCACCAAGGCAGCCATTCTGCTCATGTTGAGTCAATTTGTGATTTTATCTTCCTGTTAACTTCAAAAAGTTTATCTTTAATTTATATGAAAACCACCAAAGGTCATGTGACTCTATGACTCTCCGGGTCGTCCAGGAAAAGTAATGTAGCGAGTACCATCATTTTTTATTTATATTTAAACTAATTATTTCAGAAAAAAAGAAATCTAAATGTTACATAGTGCGGCTTTAATGAACTCACATTAAGCTTGTTGGTTTGTCAGAAAATACATAATAAATAAATACAAATAAAAGATCTTCCTGCAAGCATGTGACCCAACGCTGTTCTCTGATTGGTTCTCCTGCAGGTCAGGTGAAAAAAAGTTGCTCGACCTTATTATAATAACAGGAGACAGGAGATTCTAACTCATTCACACCAGGAGCCAAATTATTTTCAACAATGTAAGTCATCAAACTTGATTTATCTTAGTTACCTTGTGTTTGTTGTCTTTTCCCGAACTCGTTTCTTTCCTTTAACATTAGTTTAACTTTACAATTGTTGACATCAATAATATCTGTCATACACTTAAACATCTTCATAGGTCACAAAATGAAGATTGATCTACGCTGAGGTCATTTAAAATGACTTGACCTCAATCATTGAGTTTGACTCATGTGTGCTAAGGTGTTGCTTCGTCTCACCAACAGACAGAAAACAAAGTATGTGTGCAAAGTAACATCAAGACTGATGACGGAGTCACCTGCAGATAAAAGCTTCTGGTATTTCACAAACACCTCCCACTTGTTTAAGTTTCTCGAGGATGTAGATGAAGGTCAGGAAGAGGAAGAGGATGGGAGGACACCATGACCCCGGATTTTATTTGCTAAAGAACAGACTTCAACTATTCTGATTCTCTGAGTGTGAGATCGGAGTTGAGATGGAATCTGTTGTTCGCGGAGAAGTTCCTGGGGGAGCAGGCGTGACGGCTGTTGGACTTTGGCTCCGACTCGTACGGATTTCATCACAGGAAACCGTTTTGGGTCTCAGATGTGCTGACAATCAATCACGTGGACTTTTACTTGAAAAATGTCTGCTGTTTTAGAACCCTCCTCTTCATTTCAACATGGGTTTGATTCCCTCAAGACTTGAGGACTTCAAACACCAGAGACCACTTGTTGCTGGACGATGATTAAATACGTGTCACTGAGTAGAAGAAATGTTTCTGACCACATCAGGCTTTTATTTGTCTTTTCTTTCTGTTCACAAGCAGGTGTTTCTTGAGCTCAGTTCTTGTGCTACATATTTTGTTTTGTGCCATCTTGCTTTGATCCTCTCTGTGAGTGTTGTTCTGGTTGGTGTCATAATATTTGGGTTTGAAGAAGAGTTTGCACAGAAACTGGACAGAAAAATAAAACAATCATATTCCCTTTTGTGTATCCGAAGATTCCGAAGCTAAACTGCAACAGCAACACACCTTGTGTTTTCCGCTCTGTTCCAATTTGTGTTGGTAGATGTTTAACTCGAACCAGTTGTGTGACACCATTTCCATCCTGGACGTAGTCCAGACCAGCTCACTGTCTTTCATGGTTCCTGAATCTCAGTGTCATTACGTGGTGTTCGGGAACACGTCGGGACCCCAGTGAACACCAACATTCCTAAGTCCGACATAATACAGTTTATCTTTCTGATAGTTGTGGTCAAGTTACTTTGAAATGGTAAATCATTAGTTATTACATAGGACTTAAAACCATTACATCAACAGATGTATCGTGCAGCTCATAAGGTTTCTTACGTCTTTCTTCTCTTTAGACTCAAAACACTGAAACTCCTTGAAAGACTTAACATTAAAGTTACTTCCTTATCTGTAAAACATGCAGTAACATTGTGGTGGGTCATATTCCGGGAAAATGATCATAATCTTAGTATAAATTGAATCAAGTGTATGAGGACCCTTGAATCATTTACAGGCCAAACATGCAGTAAGAGTTGGAGCAGCTTTTTTCCTCCTTAGCTGCTCTGGCTTCACAAATTTGCAATAGAAAAAACTTAATTCAAAATTAAAAGTAATGTGGGACTTTGTAACCTTTCACTACTGCAATATATAAAGATAGATTTGTTTATTTCTTATTCAATCAAAAGATCAAAAGAAAAGTTACTTCTATTTTTAAAACGTTGCTTAAATTTAAAAAAAAGGTTGCTTTATTAATAAGAAAAAATTCAACAAAAAAATGTATATCTGGACAGTAAACTGGTCCTGCAACACAGACCATGTTAATAAGAAAGTTCAGAGCAGACTGTACTTTCTGAGGAGGCTTCGATCATTTAACTTCTGTAGGAAACCCCTCTGCATGTTCTACCAGTCTGTGGTGGCCAGTGTCCTGTTCTATGCTGTGGTGTGTTGGGGTTGGACAGGTTGATCAGAAAGGCTGGTTCTGTGGTTGGCATGAAGCTGGACTCACTGGTGACAGTTGCTGAGAGGAGATCAATGGACAAACTACTGTCCATCATGGATGATGACAGTCATCCTCTGAACACGAATGATCCTCCCATGATGCAACACTAATAGACTCAGGGATTCATTAATTCCTCATGTTATTAAATTGTACAATTCTGAGTTCGGGGGCAAGAGTGGAGCGAAAGTATGATGACATTCTATTCTATGTTAATCTTTTGTATCCCTTGTCTTTTTTATTTGTCTTTGAGTCTTATCTTTAGTCTTTGATAGTGTCATGTTGTACTTTATTTTTATTTTTCTTTGTTCTTGTTCTTATTTTTATGTTTTTGCTGTGTCTAATTGGAAAAGCAATTCAATAAAGTTCTATCTATCTATAGTTAAGACCCAGAACAATTGAACACTTGATACTTAATCTTCTATTAAAGTATTCTTTTTGTTTGTCGAGTGTTGCTTTTTATTTATTTATTTATTTTTTGTATTGAAGTGAAATAAACTTTCGAGGTTAAAAAGGGTTTTGGGGTCAGTTTTTATTAAAAGAAAAAGCTTTTTTTTTATTTAATTATTAAATTAAAAAAATGTTGAGTCTACTTTTCGCATTCAAATTCTTTTTTTCATTGAAAATATTGTTTGGGACTGAAGCAACTTTTTTTGGATTAGAAATATTTTTTTTATTGAAGCACTTGAAGTTGACCGTTGAACAAAGAAGTAATGAGCTGAATGAAATACTCTTAAGCTCGGACAGTAAATTCGTATCTGGATCCACTGGAGACCGAGGGTGTGTGTCAATGCTTCATCATGGTTGTGGGTCAGTGTGCGTTCTCGCTACACACATTGTGTCAGTGAACAGAACGACATGTGTGTGTGAACGCTTTTTGTGCATCGTTGTTTTGTTGAAGACATCAAAGAAATCACCTTATCATGTCAAACTCAAACATCAAACAAAAATAAAATACTTTCTAACTAAATACTCAACAAAATGTTTCTCTTCAGCCCGCTCCCTCTCAGTGAACTCATCACTTCCTCACATCATGGGAACACTTATGCACATGACAGATGAAAATGCATTTTCTCTCCGATCAGATCATGAACTGTGATCCAGATGTGAAGCTTGAGTCTCTCCAGATGTTAGATTCTCCACAGTTGGAGGTTCTTCTCTTGCACTGGCTGCAGCGTTTGTGTTGGATCAGCTTTTCAACCAGGGATTGACTGGCAGATCTGAGAACAGAGAGGTGACCACGTCATTCACATCAATGTTGGAGAGAGGTTTGCGACACACACCTGAGGAAGGTCTTCTCCTCTTCCTCTCGCTGGTGTTTCTTCCCTGCACTCCGTCTCCACTCGTCCTCCAGTGCCTTCCGGATTTCCTTCCTTCTCTCCGAGTTACTGATGTGATCCAAAATGAATCTGAATGCAGAAATGAAAAGGAATGAACTCTCAGACCTGACCACAACCAGCACCTCATCACGCACTCCTTTTTGTTCTGCTCCAGCATCTGCTTCTCCTTCTCCAGCTGCGTGTGGTGGCCCTGCACTTCCCCCTTCTTCCTCTGGGAGGCAGCACTTGAATTCATCCGAAACAACTGACACAAGAAACTGCGATATTAGCGCCAAATATCTGGAGTTTTTTTTACCCGGGAAATGGTGACTTTTAGTTAATTCTTCTATTTATTTCTCTAAGTTTAGTTTATTTAAATTAACAAAGACACATCATCAGCCTCTGACGTTTTACATTATGTTAGTGATTACAAGGGAGCAGAGTCTTATTATCTATGTCCCTTTATCTCGTTTTTTGCTTCTCAAACTTATATTTTAAGTTGTCAATGTAAAAGTATAAGTTAATTCAAGTAAATCTAATTTTTTGATGTAAATATTTAGCATCTTTTTAGGTATCGTAATTTGTGTTCCTTCGTTTTCTCGCCCTTTTTTTCATCTTCACCAGGTGGGAATAAGTTCCACCATAAAGGAACAACTTTATGTTCCAGATAATAAACAGATATTATCAATAAATATTAGTGATTATTTTTGTTTAAGTGAGACAAGTCTACTTATTAATGCATCCGAGTCTGAGATATATATACATTCAATATTGTCCTGGGTTTGTCCTGTGGCTTCCACCCAGGTGGGTTTAATGAACACTTCATTAGGGAGGTGCCAGAAGATATTCTGTCTAGTTGTGAGTCACATCAACACATCTATCTTTATTCTCAGGTGAAGGTGAACCTCAGTAGGACTGGAAACCAAACACAATTTGAACACAAACATTCTGAGCTTTGAGGAACTCCTGTCCGAACTCCCCTTCAGTTATTCAACACCATTTATTTGAGTTATTCCCTAACAAAAGAAATGTCAAAACTGATGATGTATGACCTAAAATCAAACCTGCTGAGCGACTCCACGTCTCTCTGCGTTGACGACTGGAGTTTCACATCGATTGTTCCTGTACTCTTGAGGATGAATCTCAACATGGCTGCTGCTTTTCTTGTCCCCCACCTACTGATGGAAGAAGATGAAGAGAATAACTAGTTTTATTATTTTGCCTGACAAGAGATGAAAGTCATGGAATGCAGCTAGTGCCATAAATAGGTGATTAAAAAAACGGAAATTGAGAGAAAAAAGGTTAAAAAATATATACATCAAAATAATTTCTCCTGTTGAGAAAGGTTTCCCTCATTCAAAATCATTGGTAAGTACAGTCAGGGTTTAATACCACCAACAAGCATACAATACATAAGCAGGTAAAAGAACAGTCGGTAAAATAGTTGTAGAAAATAAACTCTTAGCAGATGTAGAAAATAAATGTAATATACATATTTTAGGGTTAGAACATTTTAAGGCAACTGAAACACTTTTTAAATATATTTTTTGACGCAATTTGAGATCAAACGTAAGACCAACTCAAAAAAAGAGGTGAAACTACTTCCTAGATAACCATGACCTTGATAATTGAGAACCTTCACGGACATTTCTGTCCCCTCAGCTCTATAAATGTCAACAGTTAAACGTATTCAAATATATACTGTATTTTATTTTTTTCCTGTCGATGACTCCATTTCCAATCCAATACTTTATTACCTTATTATGGCACTCCTTGCATTCCATAGAAAATAATTAGTCAGTAATGACTATAGCATCTTAAAAATGACTTCCCTGGAGGTCCAGAGCTGATTTGTAGCTTCGCTGTCTCTCCACCCTCCGCTGAAGCTGCTGACTCTTCATGGATGAGATCCTAATATTGTTCATCATCACGTTAACCACCAGAGTGAGAAGAGGGAAGAGAAGCCTCACTGTTGCTCCTGATGCAGCCGATCTTCACGCTGCGCCAGACGACACTCGTGCTGCTCCTCGGCCTCTCGTCGACGTCGGCTCTCCACCTGACGCTGCAGCTCGCTCAGGTACTGCTGCTGCCTCGGCCTCCTGGGAGGCGTGACGGGTCGAGTCACGAGGAGGAACGACGCCTGTCGGGGAAGATGTCAGACCTCCGCATGAGAGGAAATCAAGGATGGATTTTGATCCCACCATGTCCAGACTGCGGCAGGTTTTCCCCTTTTCTGACATTTGAAGGTTGATGGCGGCGTTTTTCTGGGCTTGCAAACGCCGTTCTCTTAGTTTTATCTGATGTATTGGAACATAAAACGACTCCATTACAGTCCATTACAAACTTTATTTAAAATCACAGTCCGACCTGCTCTTTCTCCAGGTGACGTTTTGCTTCCTGCTGAGCTTTCAGCATCAACACCCTCTCCTGATGCTTCTCCTCCGCCAGCTTCTGCTCCCCGACATACACTGGAACATTTCTGCTGGATCGTTGCAGACACAACACACACAGATCCTGAAACACACACACAGAGGACGACAAACACCGGGTTTTGACAAAGTTCACCAAAAAACAGACTCATGACTTGGAAAATAATCAGAAATTCCTCTTTAAATTCTTTTTTTTTATTTCATGTGAAATTTGTTTGCTACTTTTAATTTCATCTCCTGATAGAGATGGAGATCAGCTACTCTAAGTCTGAGTCCATGGTTCTCAACAGATTGTTTTAGTATGTTCCTAGGTGATGAAGGTTCCCCATAGAAAACTTTAAAACATTTAAAAACAAATAAAAATGAATGATTTATGTTTATTCTGCTACGTTTATTTTTTACTCACCTGTTCAGCTCTTGCTTGGGTTGGGTTAGTAAAAAACGTAGAAATGCTGCCCTCTCGTGGTGAGACCCGGATTTGTAAGGACCTAAAGTAAGTAGGTAAGTTATATTTGTAGAGCGCTTTTCCAGAACAGGAGCGCTTAAACAATGAAAAAACAGAACCAGAGAAATAAATAAAAACATATATGTTACCAACGTCACACATCCAAGGATCACGCGTTTATTATGTTGATGTATCTTCTTGATGCAGTAGATATTTGTTTAAATAGTTTTTCTTATTATATTCAGCACATATTATATACTGTAATTCTGATTCTGACATAAAATGTGTTGTTTTTTCACTCATTTCAATAACAGACAAATAAAAACAGAATAAAAATGACCTCCTTGGCAGGGGGTAATAAGCAGAATTGTCTATTCGTACATTTACAAACAACTTGATGGGTTTTTAAAACGGTTTGAAGTAGTCATTTTCTTCACAATATCCCTGATCAATAATAAATATCTGTGTGGGTATACAGGCTGTGGCTGGACATGGAAACACAGATTAGAGGTGTGTGCGCATATTCCCGGCCGGGTTCTTTGTCGTCGTGCACAGGTGGTGACAGATGATGAATCAGTCTCAGATGTGGTTTTAAATTATTGACAGAGCAGAACGCTGACTCGGGGGTGGTAACAATATAGGACCCCCCGCTGGGCTCCGGTCTCACTGGTCACCTCCGGTGACAGCTGCTCAGTGGACTGCAAACTGACCCACATATATTCTCAGGTGAGCGTACGATACCTGTTTGTGGACTCTGGTGGAGAGGTGGGGGTCGACGCTCCAGTGTGGCTGTCATCGATCGACTGCATCGTGTGATCGGATTGAGAAGGTTCTGCAGAAATATAGACGTTACAGAGAAGAGTAGGAACAACATAAGAGAGCCATTAGAATATTGAATTTCAAATTTACAACGTTGACATTTCTTATCTAAATGTTGTTTTTTTAAGCATTTTTTTTTATTTTTATTAAATTATTTCTGTATTAAAAGGTTGAATTTAAGTAATTTTATATATTGAAAGGTTGAATTTGCTTTTTCAATAGTGCAATTTTAACTATTTTAACTATAAAATAGTTCATTTTTTTTCGAAAATGAATGATATATAAGAATATTTTTATAATAGTGACACCAAAACATTACTTTTGCTTTGGAATCTGCCGTGATGTCGTCACATGATCGTCTGTCAGTTGCATGATTGGCTGAAAGTTTGATCAAGTAGCACGGTACTCATTTGGTATTGTCCGATGGCACTATAATAAAAACTTATTTTAGTAATTAAAAACTATTGAATTACTTCTTCTTTTTTTTTTACAGGAATCAAGATATTAAACTCTATCGGTAAAAATAATTAATTCATTTTGAACCTATTTTTTTAATTCCATTATTAAATTAAAAAACTATTTAAACTTTCAATTAATAAATTGTTTAATTCAGCTATTCGTAAAAATAACAATAACATGTCAATACAAGTTTAAACATTTTAAATGTTAAATTAAACCATTCAATCTTCCGATGGCACTGATATATTCCATAGTAAAGCTTCAAAATAAAGTTTAAAAAAGGGATTACCTAGAGGAGTCTTGTTAGTATCTGGTAAAACATTACTGCTGTCGTGGAGAAAAGGAAGGACGAGCTGATCTGTTGTCTTTGCTTGATTCCCTCGGTGTCTTCCATCCTCAAGAAAGTTGGAGTTAAACTTCATCTGCACCTGCAATAATGAATCATCTTCCTTTAACGTGACTTAGATTCAAACGTGTTTAACAATCCGTGACCTTGTTCTGCCTGAACGACAGGACTCCGAGCCCCTGGAGGACCAGAGACACACTATCTCCTCGCAGCAAAGACCGGACCAGCAGCAGGAGGGTCTCCCTCACACACCTGTCCACCACATCTCGGCTGAACCCCGTCTCTTGTGACACGGCCGAGAAGTTCACCTGCACCACAGGTAAGTGTGTCGCTGTGGAGACAAAACCTTTTCGTTTTTTGGCCTGATCCGGTGATTATGGTTTTATATTGTTCTTCTCTGCACATGAACCTCACTTGGTTCTGGACTCACCGACAGCCAGTGGTCGATCTTTGTTTAATGCCAGCGACTGGACCAGAGCTGCTGATGGCAGGAAGATTGGCTTCTGAAGCATCGAGAACTTGTGTCCAATATCCAACCTCTGCTGAGAGAATGTGAAGGTTCCTAATCCTGCCAGGTGGACTCCCTGCGGCGGAAGTAACTATGGGTTTTTTACGCAGTATTTATTGAATGCACTAATTAAAAAGGCAAACTCACCTTCAGTGACGTCATGTGTCGTTCAATATAAGAAGATACATGAGCCCAAATACAGACGAGGTCTGAAACAAATCACGGAATAAAACAAAACCATATTAAAAGAAAACACATTTATTTTGCCAAACCGTTTCTCGAAAGGTGGTTGATGGTCGGATACGTCTTTAAATCCAAATTCGTGGCCAGCCGCAGAATGTCAGTCATCTCTGAGGGTGTCAAGTAGAAGACTGGACTGCTCGTTTACAGGTGAGTCGTTGATAGAAGAGCGACGTCTACTGGTCATTGTTATGTACTGCCACAACACGTTGTCCATTTTATAGTACGAAAAAAAACGTTTTTTTTTTTTTAACAAGCTATTGCAAAACTGAAGGTACAGTTTTACTTAAATTCGATAAGATAATCATACTTTGAAATATTAATTTTGTGACTTTTCTTGTGAAAAAATAAACGACACCAAGTTTATTTATTACACTAGAACCGGAAATGCGAACTTTCGTTAGAAATAAGTCATTACAAAAAATATATTTAAATTTTCAGATTTACCTTTGCGCAAGATACATTTTCGTGTGATTCTTTCTGATAGTTTTAGTAAGTCATTTATCTTTAATGAAAGCGTAAGTGACGCAATATTTAGCGCTAACCAAATGGCGGGGAAAATGACCAATTATTTACCTCGACATTATTTTTTTATTTGCTGATTTTTGTCATCAATTGACCAACAGTATATGTGCATTTTGAACCAGCAGGATAATTCATCCTAGTTTAGTAAATAGATACATATTTCCGACCAGAATGTCAAAAAAATAATCTACATTTTCTCTGGGAGCGGGTTCTAGTTTGAAAGTTTAAAAAGTGTTGTCTTAAATACAGACTAGTGTAACATTATAACTGCACCACCATCCTGAACATTAAATGTTTTGCGGTTAGTTTTTAGAGCGAAAGCAACAACAGTCAACTATTTTTTTTCCTTTCTTTTAAAGCGTTGTTTGATGCTGACTGTCAGTCAAATGCTCCTCCTCTACTTCCTCTTCATGTTTTGTCTATTGTTGAGAGAACATGTGCAGGATGAAGGTCAGAACGGGCGCTTCTCTTCTTCTTCTCCTCCTCACATCATTGACTGGTGAGTCTTTCCTATGGTAATAATCCACTTCCCTGGACATTTAATGCGTTTAAAAATATTATTATTTGATATTTTTGATAACCAGTTTTGTCCAAATCTAAGACACGAATGGTCATTTTAAATTTAAATATCAACTGCATTAAATCAAATTTAAATCCAAGCAAAGGAAGCATGTTTAAGATTCATTCCAGCTCAGAATAGATCTCATAAGAGATGATTTGAGACTCAAAATGGTTTTGTTTTGATGACGACTAAAGCTTCCATTTCCTTAAAATGACAAACAAAGAAAATATGGCATTTTTTAAAGTGCTGTGAAAGCAAGAAAAAATGCATTGCTTTCAAACTTGTGCCAAGATGCCATGTATCTAAAGATAGGTGCGGTTGGATCTGGGTCTTCTTGTTGGCAAACTGTATTTAATCAAAGGCCAAATGTAAAACAGGAATGAATCAAATAATTAGTTTTAATCTCAACAAAAAAATACTACAGGTTAATATATTAAATCCAACTATGTTAATCATGATTGTATTGTTATACTTTCTTTATCTTTTATTACACTAACCTGCTCTTGTCATAAACTTGTCTGTTATTGTTACTTTTCCAAAAAACAGTCTTAAAGGTTTTTAATTTGAAACACTGGCTCTAAATTTAAATTCATGCTGAGTCAGCTATTCATCCTTCACACATCCAATGGAAGTCTGGAAACAGAGCAACTAGTCCTCATGGGAAATCTGTGATAATCACGTGAACTGAATGAAACCACACCAGAAATAATGCACGTGGAAGCAGGAACACTCTACAGTAGACACAAGGTTTAGATTAAAGGTGTAACCTGTCCACAGGCCTGTGTAAGCTGGAAAAGAAGTATGTGATGCGCGGTGAGATGGTGGCCATGCTCTGCAACAAAATCAAAGACTCCAATGGTTTGAACTCAACGTGGATCAACCACAGTGACCTGCAGCAGGACTTGTCCCAGGACCCGGAGGTTCTGCTGTACTACGAATACTTAGTCATCTTTAGAGCGTCACAGAGACACCAGGGAAACTACTCCTGCACTGTTGGGTAAAATCTGCTTCTAAGTTGATTTTAAAATGTAAAATAAATGTTCTATTAATATCTTAAATTCTGAAAATCCATTTTAAAAATGTAAAATAAAATAAAAAATGTATGAATTTAATCTGGAGTAATAAGAAATTTGGATCAAGAAGTACTTGATACTTGATTAAACTGAAAATGTTTTGATATTTCTTTCTGCAGAGACACTGACCAGATGTGGTTCAGCTTGATTGTCCAGGATGAAGTGGACCCGGAGGACGCCTACAGTGAGAACTGCAGTGAGCAAGAATCCTGCAAAATCGAATGTCAATCCGATGACAACGTTCCAGAAATCCTGGAGAACAGCGTCATCTGGATCACGGGAACTTCCAACGTTTGTGTCTCTGTTCATGTTCAGTGTTGTTGCCCGTCGTGTTGACTGTGCATCTTCTAGAGAGGAGACTGCACGGAGGACAAGTGCTACTACCCCAGTGTGAGCCGTTCAGATGAAGGCCTCTACACCTGCATGAGGGTGTACAGGTATCAGGGTCTCTCGTATAACAGGAGCTTCACGATGAACTTGATTGTTGAACGACAAGGTACCATCTCGAAAAAAAACAAGAGATAGCAGAGAAAATAACATGTTTGTTTGCAGAACCGCTCCCGTCGTTTTCAAAGATCATTTCACCCAAAGACCAGGAAGTCTTTTATCTAGATCTGGGTCAGTTTCTCACACACTTCCCGTCTTGACCTTTCTATAAATAAACTGATTTTATTCCTCAGGCCAAAAAGCCGTGATCACCTGTGAGGCGGATGCCGAGGTCTTCTGGATTATTGGGGAAGAGTTTGTCGAACTGAATGACAGCTTTCGCGTCCACTCAAACAATTCAAGGTTAGCAGGTCGCCGGTAGAAATGATTGTAAAGTGATCTACTCATCAATCAGTTACTCTCCTGCAGCATTGATGGACGATCTTACACACGGTTGATCTTCAAACACGTGTCAGAGGAGGACCTGTTGAAGAACTACACCTGCAAAATGGAAACAGAGTCGAAGCGGTGCTGTGTCACCATCACGCTGGCCAGGAAAGGTAAGGAAGGAAGTTTTTTCAATTGTACTCATCTTACTCATCATAGCTTAGCTTTTTATTACCTACATACCTTGAAAAAGTTAAAAAGCAACTGATGTGTTGATTTAAGTGTGTCTCAAATAGACTCATCAGTATGTGTTTGTACAAAACTCTCTTTTCATTGAAATATTTACATTAAGCTCTGCCTTGAGATTAAATCTGTACCCAAACCACATCCACTCTGCTTTGATTGGTCAAGCATCGAGCTTTGTCAATTCCTGAAGTCTTCGCCTCCAAAGGACTGACTGTATAAAAAAAGCGGTGCCCATTATTACATCATAATGGGCTTCTCGTAACCTCTCGTTCGCTGAGATTTCAACTTTATAAAGTAAATAAGTTCAAAATGGTCATGATGAGGGACATACTGCATCCTGGAGAGCAAGACTTCCACATTTGAAACATGTGAGTGAGTCAGGAGAGTTGTGGTTATACATTTATAAGGACCAATAAATGCTTAATTTTCATTTAATGACAAAAAAGTGTCGACCAACAAGGATCTAGTGGAGAATACTGAATGAATGACTTTATTTGTATCACTGTCTTTAAAAATATTTCTTCAATTATGTGTATGTCATCATATTGTATTATCAAAAATGACCTTCTCATTCTATTTTTTCATATATTGCATGTGTATTTGTGTTTTTTTAAGCTCTTAAATTTTTTTAATAACGTTATTCTAACGAATTACATCATTTCCTGTATGGTTTCTTGACATCATTTCTTGCAATTTTATTGATTTCACCTTGAACTTTTTAACTTGTAATATGGTGCTGGGTTGTTGTTTTTATAATATGCTCTCACATCACACATCTCTTAACAACGTAACAACATTCTGAAACATAAAAGCATGAATCAAATTGTTGAAAATAAAACAGAAAAAGGATTTGATACAACGTTCTCTTACGAAAGCTCCTGGTTTCTGTTGTTTTCTCCACGTCCTCCCACAGTCACAACAACAACAGTTAACTGCAGACTCAACACACACCTTAAAAACATGAGAAAAAGTTTTTATTCAAAAGTTTTATTTTCTTCACAGTCGGCAGGTCGCTCGTTCCTCTGGTTCTCAGCGTGGTTGTTGTGATCGTGTTGTTGGTTGTCGCTGTCGCCATCTACATGAAGTTCAAGATTGAAATCCGACTGCACGTGCGAGACACTCTGGGCTGCCACCGACAGCACTCAGGTCAGTCAGTGTGTCAGCTTGTGTTTGAGAGGTTCTACTGTTAAGTATAATTTAGATTCAAAGCTGTACGACGCCTTCCTGCTGAGCTACAAGTGTGAAGAAGATCCAGGACTGAAAGAAAACGACAGGAAATGGTTGCAGAATATTCTGGAGGAGAAGTTTGGATACAACATCTGTGTCTTTGAGCGCGACGTCTTACCAGGAGAAGGTTGGAGATTCGAAAGGTTTTAACAAATGAACCCGAGTGACTTATTTGTTGAATTGCAGCTGTAGCTCAGGCCGTGCTGGACTACATCGAGCAAAGCCGGGCCGTGGTTCTGATCCCGACCTCTGTGGACCCTGGACTGGGGTCCAGTCTGCCGAGTACCATTCATGAAGCTCTGGTGGAGCGCAAAGCAAACTTGATCTTCTTAAAAACGCAGACAAAAGAAGAAGGATCCGCCGCATTACTGGAGACTTTGAAGCTGCTGCATGAGCCGGGACACTCCGTGAAGTGGGAAGGCCTGAGCTCCATGCAGCCCTCGTCCTCCTTCTGGAAGAAGCTTCGGCATCGCCTGCCAGCACCCTCTGCTTCCAGGAAATCCAAAACCATCCATAATAAGATGGAAAACCCATGTAAAAATGTTTAAACCGTACTCATCACTGAATGATTAATCCTTGCCTAAGAGAGCTCATGTTTTAAAAAATATTTTAATTAAGAACAATGTCAACCAAATTAAAGGTTTCTGTTACAATAAAATTGTATATATATCACATAGTGACTGTAATATTCCTGACTCCTGTCAGGTGATTGGTCAGTTAAGCTGTTTTAGAAATATTTATTTACAAAACAATATTCAATTAAACAAATGTAAAACGATAAGTCATCTTGAAAGACAATGGTTCTAGTGTATAAAATTAATCTTCCTGACTTAATGCGGAAACGTAATCAAATCAAAAACCGCAAAATAGATCATAATTCTAAAATAAGTAAAACCAACTTGTCGCCTTTCCTAGAGCAATTTGTGAACTTGTATGTCTTTGACTTTTTAATTAAAATGCAGATTTCTCACAACATGTTGAATCTTGAACAGAAATAAAGTTTCCCCCGGCTATAAAAACAAGTGTTTTACAATACAACAAGGTTTTTGCTTGAAATGTCAAGTGAGGTTGTGGTTTGTGGCTGAATATTTTGTGAATACGTGTGTGTTCGTGTGTTTCTGGTGTCAGATAGTTTTAGTATAATTCTTTCTATATTAAACAAGAGACAGTTAGAAATAAGGTGAGAATAACAATAAATAGGACAGTTTAAATGCCTGGCAGAAATTACCATTTGTTGAGATAATATTGATTGCCTTTGTTATGCTTTTCAAACCTTGCTTTATTGAACTCATTAGTATTTCATTTAAAAATAACTTCAAGATAAAAATAAACCGTTCAACATTATTCAATATCAATTTATATTAGGAAGCTATCCAAAATGATTGCAGAGCAGATGCTAACACTGCAGATGCTAATGAAACGAGCTCATCTTGTCGCCACGGAAACACTCATAAGCGATGTATGTCGCACCAACTGCGATATTTACGAGTTAAAAGTCAATGATTTATATGTAAAGTCAGTGTGGGGCGGCACTATTTTTTGCATTAAGCTGGTACAACATGCGGGGGATATGATGAGTTGGAGGGAAACATCCTGCGTTTCTGATCTTTGGCGACTGGTCACAGTGTCAGCCAATCAGAGACTAGCTTTTATGGTGGTTCACTCAAAGAGGGAAAATGATTCATCGATGAGACGAATTAAACTGACTGAGATAAAAGTTTTATTTTCACACTTTCACGTTAGACTCGCCACTAACTTTAGACATGCTGCACAGCAGATTGACCCCCTTTTTGTACATGCTTCTTGAGGGGCGGTAGAAAGATAAAGGGTGTCTTGGATCTTCTTTAGAATCATCCATTAGATCCTCAGGAACTGTATAATCATCATCAAGCTAGACATAAAGAGTCATATTCAATAAAAGTGCTTCGTAAAACTATAAGTTTACAGTACATAATTATTTTCTCTGACCTCATTAGGGCCACATAAATAAAGGAGAAGGGCGACATTTGGCCCCGAGCCACATGGATCCTGTTGGTTTTAAATGTTACATCTGAAAAAAATCGGTTATTAAAACGCCAGTTGTGGTAACAAAGCATCAGATAGCAGGAAGGAATTTGTCAGTTTCTCTGACTCAAGTAAGGAAGTTTTCGTGCTCAACTAAAATTGTGAAAATTTGTGGTGGAGAACTGCAGTCAGATTTAGTCAAATCACCTTCTTTGAAAATGTCATTCTCATTCTCATTAATTAAATGACTAAACAATCAGCTTCAGTTTTTCTTATTAAACTCATCTCTAGCACTGTAAAAATTAATTCAATATTTTAAAAGAAAAATGACGTGTACTGGGTGTAAAAGACGACATGATCACAGACCGACAACGGATTGACGGTTTTCGGTGAAACAGATGTACTGAAACAGGAAACAGCAGGCGGAGGTCGTGAGAAAAGAAAATGTGGTATTTTTGAAGGGACCACGACTGTGAAGCTACTTCACTTTACAACCATTACTTCGGAAAGACAATGAAGACCGGACAGATCCTGCTTCTACTCATGGTTCCAGCCATCTCGTGGTGCTGCTGTGTGAAGAAACGCAGTCATAGAAATACAGGTATGTCGAGAGCCGTAATGGGAATGACTGGACCGGTCAATTTGTGGCCTGTGTAGATCTTCCACAGAACACCACACAACTGTACTACAGAGCAGTGGAGGAGGAGGTCTTCATGCTGCCCTGTGGCAACGGGAAGGTGACGTGGTTCAGGACTGGAGGAAATCCAGATGGACAATCCTTTGAATGTGAGACAAAGTTCACCGCTAGAGTCCAACACTCTGGAAACTACACAGAGCAGAACGGGTGAGTAGCACATAATACGGTATAATGTAAAACTTGAAACATATATATTTAAATGATGTATCATATTTGTATTTGAATGAGGTGTTTACAAGTAATCTGTCTTGGTGCTGGTGACTGAAAATGTGTTGATGTGACCTTTAGCTGTAGAGTTGTGGTTATCTTCGAATTACAGATTTAACGTCGGCGAATGTATTTGTTGACTTTGTTCATTGTTTGGTCCACAGTTAAGAGTGTGGTGTTTGTCAATGTTAGAAGTTAAACTGACCACGTTTCCCTGCTCAGCCGGGGCGGAGGGTGACTTCAGAAATGCATTACTTGGTTACATTACTTGGGTTTGCAGATGATGTGTAGCAGAAAGTGAAGAGAAGCAGCTTCTCTAAATCCAGGTCTATGGTGGTTAGTCAGGAAAGAAGTGAATGTAACTGCTGCCCCCTTGACCTGGCCTCAGATGAACAGTAGTGGTAGAAGAAAATGAAAATGTGGCACGACTCAGAGAAAATAGGTCGTTACAAGAAGCACTAGAAAATAAATAATTAAAAATCCAAAGTTCTGTTTACATAACCTAGAGATACTCTTTCCTTCCTTTCCTCTCCATTTGAAAACTGACATAAAAAAATGTTGCAGATTTTTCAAGTTGTGTATAAACCCCCCAAAAAATAAAAACTGTACACATTTTAATATTCAGTAAATTATAATTTTGCTACATGTTCAATTAATTAAAATCACAAAAAGTTCATTTAAGTGAGTCAACAACTTTCTGGCAGCCATTTTTGCCTTTACTTAAATTTGAGTCCGACTTTCCTATATTGGGGATAGAGTCCAACAATTTCAGCTTTAATTGTAATAGCAAGTGGAAAAGCGTTCTACAAATATAAATTACTTACTTACATAGATCTAAAATAAAAATGTTTACTTTAAAACAAAACAAAACAAAATAATTCTGGGAATGGATGCAGGACTAGTCAAATAGTTTGTGATGTCATCATTGTGTGATTGTCCAACAAAATGGCTGAACATGGAAAACATAACCAGATTAATCTTCTGCAAAATTTAAAAAAAAAGTTTGGAATGAAAAAACATTTCAAGGAGTTGTGTATTTATGTTGCAATATTGGCACTTAATTGGAGAAATACAATATAATTGACAATATGCTAATGATGTTTTTGAGCTAGTATTAGCATTAGCACTAAGTACGCATCATCAGACGTGTGCTTCATTTATACTAGTATTGTGTTATCTTGATGATGAAGATGAAAACTTTCAGTGGTTTGATATCTTTGCAGATAAAGACGGGGTCACATAAATGCACATAAAAGAGCTGCTGCTGCTGCTATGATCATAATCTTCAAACCATCTCTGTGTTGGACAGGCGGCTGTTTCTGTACCTACAAGTTTTGAGTCAGGCTAGTCTGCCATGTCGGGACCCCGAAGAGAGCCATGTGACCCTGAGGTTGCACGTCGGCGGGAAGATCTTCTGTCCTGGGGTCAACTGCGGGGTCAAGTCACAGGTCACCTGGTACAAGGTCAGAAACCCGAACATGTGTATAACTCATGTTATCTTAGCCTGTTTTCAATGGTGTGACGTTCCAGGAAAACACTCCAGCGTCTCAGGAGAAGAGAGACTCTTGCTCTGAGAACGGATTCTTGATGCTCTGCACCGTCAGCCAACATGACGCCGCCGTGTTCTTCTGCGACAGACCCGTCATGGAGGACCAGGTGCGCTGGACGTACAGGAGACCTGTTCATGTCACGGTCAACCGTGAGTGAGCTTCAGGATTCATTGAATACGTTTACTTTCAGATGAATAACATTCGCTTCTCTCTGGTCTAACAAGCTCAGGACAGAGCGAGTGAACCTCCACTGATTCTTTATCGCAAAACAACAGAGGAGGTGGAGATCGGTATGTTTTTCTCTTTTTCTCAAACTATTGGAAGGTTTGGTGTTGATACTACAGCAAACACTCCATGAGTGATGTTTTATTTTTCCATTTCTTTCATTTTGTTAGAAAAAAAAAATCAAAACACACCATTGAAGAGAAGAATATTGTCCATTTAAAGTTTTTATTAATATACAATATAGTATAAATATATATTTTTTAATATTAAATAAATGCTTCTTCTTGGAAAGTTTTACTCTTTATTTGTATCATACAAATGTCTTTGGAGGAACTACCTATTTTCATTTACAATTACCAACTAATTTTCAAAAATAAAAGCAATGTAGTTTAATTCGTTGGGTTTTTGTGTGGTCTCTAAACTACAGGAGCCACATCGAGGGTGTGGGGGAGCCACAATTTGGTTCTGGAGCTGGGTTTAAGAACCCTGGTCCAGTCCATAAAAAAACATTTTAAATGTATTATTTGTGGTTTTAGGACGACCTCACAGTCTGGTGTGTGAAGTCCGTTATCCCTTTGAGGCCAACTTTTCACCTAAAGTTCACTGGTTCGTGAACCCTGGTGGTGACATTGAGAATCACATGCAGCTTCAAGTGGACAAGCTGGAGTAGGTTCACTTTAAATCTTTTTTTTTTAAATTTGGTCTCATGTGGAAATAGTATCTAATCACTTTTTTTCCTGCTTCCTTGTCCTGGTTCAGACAAGAACGGGTGGTGATTGACAGGTACCTGGTCACGGCGACGACACAGATAGCCAAGCTGACGGCACAACATCTCAACAACACCTACACCTGCGTCGCCTCCAACAAAGCTGGAAGTAGCAACGTCAGCGTCAGTCTCAGGCGGAAGATCACAGGTGAAGACTTCCCACGAATTATTATCACATCATCAGGTGACAACATGAATATTCATGGAGCCGTGTAATGAAGCTAGTAACACACGGCAGCATCCAGTGGTGACGAAAGAGTTAAGAGAAATAAATAAAAACACACACATTGCATACTTCTGCCATGGAGCCTATTTAACATGACCTAAAAACAAATCAATAAAACAAGGTTTTAGCCATTTTTATATGCTGTAGCAACCCAAAAACAATGTTATAAGCGAGTTTGCAGTCACATGGAGTTGATTCATTACCTCTGTCTTTCGGGGGTTTTAGGTTATTTATTATTTATATATATGTTTTACTATTCACATGTATGGCCTCTGTCTGTTGCTGGTAAGAACTACGGTGAACCTAAAGTGGCAAAACAGGAAACCATAACACAACATGCGATCGAATCAGTAAAAATATATCAATGTGACAAAATGTGTTCTATTTATTCAATCAACACTGCGTTCAAACACAAATGAGAGCCTCCTTCCTAGGAGTGGTCCTTGGCAGAGGTATGCAGTGTCTCAGTGCCTCTCTTGTTTTAGTCATTTCACGCTGGATATGAAGCACCAAATTATAATCTGACATGTTAAATCTCATAAAGCTGTTTCACTGTTTTTCAGAGAAAAACATTTCACTGGTTGGTTTTCCGTTCGCCTTCCTGGTGTTGGTCACAGTGCTGGGAGTTGTGTTGCGGAGGAACCAGTTTGAACTGAAACTACTTATCAGGTCCTATTTTCAATGCGGGAAACAACATGGAGGTTAGTGCAGAACTTCATCCATGTTTGGCAGTTAACTACACAACAGAGAAGAGTTTTTTTTGTAGTTTGTGACCTGTTTTTTTTTTCTTTACTGAAACACAGATCTGGAATATGACGTGTTTCTATCGTATGTGTCAAGTTCACACTCAACAAAGTTCAACACGGACTTGAAAGGTAATGATTTTAATGCTTTTGAAACTTGATTAAACCACAAACCTTTTTTCCCCTGACAAACACGGTACATCCAGTGTTAAAGAGGAAGTATTTTGACTCTTATATTTTATTGATCGTCATTTGTTGGGTCGGCAATGCATCATGGGAGCTGTTCAGTTTGATATTTTGGTCAACTTTAATTCAATTAAATTTTATTTAAAGTGTAACCAAGTTTTTTCATGACACTTTGCAGTTTAGGTAAGACTATATTGTAGAAAAAAACAGATCCCAGCAACTCAACAATGAGTGAATTAGTGAGAATGTTCACATGATATTATAACTAATGATGATGAAAAGTGAGTTAAAGTCAGTAATTTCTCGTTGTCACAATATCGTCGTCACCACAATGTATAACACGGAAAACAGAGTTGAATAGAATTAATACTTAACAAGAGTGCTTTTAATGTGTTCATTATGAAAGTGAAAACACGAGTGTCAATTTTAAATAACACTGTAAGTGTTGATTCTTTAAAAATAGTTTACTTTACAGTGTCATGTAGCATATTAACATTGATAGTGTTGATTTGATCACTTGAACTCTTTGCACAGTACATTTAAAACTCTGTAGATATGTTCACTGGTGTAGTGTGACTATAAAAATATATATGTATATATATATATATATATATATACAGTATATTATGTATTTATTCTATTTATAACATATTAGCACTATTGTTAACTTATTTGTATTTATACTTTATATACATTAATTATTATATGCAATATTTTTTATTTATTCTGTTCATACTATATTGCACTATTTTTAATTTATTCATATTTATACTTTTTATATATACATTTCTCTGCTGTGTTTTTTAACGGTTTCAGTGCTGTGTTTTCTGTGCAATGACAATAAAAGAAAGTCTAAGTCTCTAAGTCTAATATGGACTCTTCAATGGTTCAATGGACATTGACTGTGCAGTAGAGCAGGCCTTCATCTGTGAGGAGCCACTTGAGTTTGTGCTGAGCAGGATGCTGGAGGATGGTTGGGGATATCGTGTGTGCATGATGGAGAGGGATTTGCTCCCCGGAGGAGGTGAGAACGCCGGTGCTCGCCTTCATGTTCCTTTTCACTCAACAACATCATTTTTGTTCTCCAGTCTTCAGAGATGATGTCGTGAGTGTGATCCAGAGAAGCCGAACGGTCGTCTGCGTGCTGTCGCCTGAATATCTGTCCGACACCAATGCTGTGTTCGTTCTGGAATCAGGAGTTGAGGTGATGAGAAAACACAACCGTTGCGACCCAACTGACAGTGACGGTCTTATTCTGTCCGTTTTTTTCAACGTTTCCTTTCGTGATGAATTCAATCTACGTATTGAGTTTCGTTTCTTAACCACTTTTTTGTTTTAACACCTTTTGTTTTTCGTGCTGGTCTTGCTCTGTGTAGTTTCTACTCTGCGGGTATTGTCACGTTGTCTCTTGTTTCTACAGGCGTTGTTGCAGGCCTCCATCCAAAAACTTCTGCTCGTCCAGACCAGTCCGGCGTCGTCGAGGACGGCCCAGTTGGATTCTCCACTTGTCCACCGAGCCATGAAGGTTCTTCCTCGTCTGGTGTGGACCACGGGTGAAGCTGACAGCAGCTTCTGGAGATCCCTGAGACAGACTTTGCCTCCTCACAGAGTAGAGATGAAACATGAAAAGTGAGAAACCCCGAGCTTGTGGGTTTTTTTTTTTGTTTTTTTGCTGCGGTGAAACATCTACACGAGTTTTGAAGCGTGAACAGAAACCAGAAACTAAGAAATACAAGGGAGTTTTAAAAAGAAATGGTGATTAGGAAGTTCCGCTCAACTTTCTTCTCATAGAATGGACTTTTTTGTTCTGAGCAGGCACCAGCTGTGCTTAACCCCAACACAACGGCTGCTCAACGTTCTTTTCCTCAAGTCTTCCACAGAATTTCAAACCCAAATTCAAAGGTTGTTATTAACACAGTGTTATTGTATTCTGTCAATTCTTTAAATGAAAAGCATTAAAAATGTAAGAGTTTTACTTCCTTTATAAACTGACACACATCTGGATTCAAAATTGTGTGTTTAGATAACAGTGTATAATACAGATGTAACAAACCCAGCTTGCCAAAAGTCTACATTAAAACCAAACAATTCAACAGCTATTCTATTTCTATATATAGGTAGTTTTTGTGTCGTTACTTCAATCTAAAAGGTTCTTTTAATTTAAAAAAAAAGTTTCGATCAAAAAAAGAAAAGAAAAAAAATCAACTTCAAAACGTGTTTCTTTCAATATAACACAAATATTTGAAATATATATTTATATACTTAGATTAAAGCATCTTTTGGGATTAAATAATTAAGACACAAATGCCGAACCCGAATATGCCCTGAACAAAAAAATGAAATTCAAACTTCAATCAAGGAAAAAGGTTTGTTTGTTGTGTTCAGATACTCTTTTTTTTGTGAAGAAACCTTTTTATATTAGAAAATATATACTGTTTATTTATGTTTGAAAATTCTTTTTGGGATTGTAACTATTTTTTGGAAATATCTCATGGATGGAAGAACCTTCTCCTATTAAAAATACTTTTTTTTGATTGAATCAACCTCTTTTATTGCTTAATAAAGAAACAAAACTGCCTAAATATTACAAAGCATAGTCAATAATGTTTTTGAATTCTGAACTTTACAGTTTGTACTTTATTATTTGAAATACGTTTTAAATCATGTTCGTCAGAAACTGTTTTTGTTATTTATGTTTTTTGGTTTGACCTCTGCATTAAATCATGTGTCGTGCCGTCATAAAAGCCAAAACCTACATTTCTCACACATTCAACATTCTCAACAGAGACAAATGGCAAATGGTCTGGATTAAGATTGACTCCAAGTCTGAGACAGTGATTCTCAGTGGAATAAAAAGGGATCACAACAACTGCAACATTTAAATGATTGAAAGATGACGATAATTTTGTATGGAATGCTTTTAGCAAAAAGTGTATTCTTTAGCTAGTAGTCCCTTCTAGCTCTGATATGTGGCTTATAGGACTTCTAAAGACTCAGAAACAATCTGCTATGAATGGACAAGAAAAGAAGAGACTTTCCATCAGACATGGCAACCTTTCCTGTCTGGTTTTCGCTTCCTCATCCACGTTTCATTGTTTATTTGTGCCCACATATTAACGTATTTAATAGAATTTCTAAATTCCCCTGTCAAAATTAAAGTTAAAATTAAATATGCTTCTATATAAAATAATGTGGCTTATTTTAAAGAACTGATTATTATTTTATCTAATCACATTTATGTCTAATTCAGTGTTAAACTGAAGATGTTAAAAAGGAAAAGAAGGAAATCAGCCAACACTTATTTTCAATTGTTTTATGTGTTCAAACTATTGGATTACAACACATCGATTGCATAAGAGAAAAGTAGCAAACAGTTTACACACTGGATTCCAAACGCACTGACAAAACATCGACTTAATCCTCATCAAAAATACTGGCATGTTGAGGAAGCAAGCTCACAATCATAAACAAAAACAGAATTCAAAAATAAAATGGCACACAGTTATGTACATTTCTACAAGCATGTTGGATACACACACACACACACTCACACACACACACACACACACACACACACACACACACACAATGTACTTCAACAGCGGAGGTGAACGATATGAGAGTTAATTACGTAAATGTGACTTGCTTTAGCCACACATACACGTGTCTTAAAATAACTTTTCCAGAATATATTTAATGTTTTCAGACAGCTGTAATTGTACCAGTCGCCAATAACTTGGTTTTTTTAAAGCGCAATATTAATTTTTAAAAATCACCAGAACAGCACAGATGGTCAAACTGTCATACATTACTTTGTTGTTTATGTTGTAAATGGTCTATGATCATTTTCAGTTATCAGTTCCAATCATATCAATATTAAAAAAAGAACAAAACATATATTATTTTGGTTCATCTGATTGAGCTTTGAGCTTTCTCTCCCAAAGTTTTTGATTATCAGAAAAACCTTGTTTGCCCTTGTTGAAGGAGTTAGGACCCGCTGATGTCGGCGTTTCCCTGAAAGATGCAAGTAGAAGAAAAAAATGTCAGAACATTGTCAACAATGAATGCATTTCCGAGACTTGGTTTGAACTTACCTTCCAATATTTTTCATTCTCATCTTAGCCTCTGGTGGCATCTCCTCCTCACTCTGCACATCAAGAAAATAATTTTAAACCATTTTATAATTGTTATTTATTGCTGCAGGTAAATAAGTGACGACATCGGTTCACTCACATCATCACTGTCCTCATTAAACACTGATGCCAATCCAGGTTTTTTGGCCTGCACTACTGGAGTCGGCTCTTTTGGCTTCTGCAAAGTGGAAAATAATATATTGCAAAATCAATCATTTTGGTTGCTGAACAAACTTCATTTTCTGGTTAAAGTCATAGGAACGTACCGTCGCTCCCAATTTGATTGATATTGGGTTGGACTTCATCTGACTGCTCATGCCAAAGCCTATCTTGGAGACTTTAGGGGGTGCTGGCGGCTTCGACGAGGACTCGTCATCCTCATCTCTATCTTGAAGATGGAGGGACGAGCGCTTGGCCGAGGTTGATCTTCCTCCACCAATGCTACAAGAGACAGGCTTAGTTTTCACTCTGCCTTCCTCCTCCTGCGGCCCTGCTTGAGGCAAGACAACTCAACAGGGTGAACCACGGTTTACTTGGAACTAAAGGAAAGTACATGATATCACATTTACCTGTGTGGCTGCTGAAAGTCCTAAAGTCAATTATCAATCATATTGTCAGATTAAACTGGACGTCTGGTTAAATATATTAATAATCATTAATGGGTTGTTATCTATTCATTCAATTTTCCATTATATTGTTTTTTTCTATGGTTTTTCAATCATGTTTCGGCTGACTAGTGCCTCCACACTAACCCAGTATTAGTTTAACCAAAACAATCAACCTAAATCAATACCTTTATTTACCCAACTCGTCAAAAAATGACAATGTTGTTCACTCTGCATTAGCAGTGTTAGCATGTTAGCTCAGCGACATTGTGCGATACTTCCCATTTTGTTTTATATTAGTTTATCAAATTGTATCGTTCACAGCAAACATCACGCTACTGTCAAGTAAGTAGGTTTCTGGAACACAACGCATTTAATGCAATGGCACAAATATCACCTCTGTCGAAGGTGCGCCGCTGGTTATGCTCCGAGTCCGCCATCTTTCTCTTTTTGTGTGCGTACTACCAGGACTGGCCGCTTGTAGATTAGTGGCGCTGCCAAAAAAGAAGATCGACGCTGATGCAAGAAGAAGAATGGCGTAACATGACGAGACGCATAACAGGGAAAACAAACAGGTATAAGGAATTCTTGTTAGAATGACAGTAAATACAGTTTTTCGTTTATTTAGTTTTAACATTAGTTCGTCAAATCAGTGCGAGAAATTGTGTTTTATCGCTAATATGTTGAATTGTTTTGATTGCACGTCCATTGCGTGGACTGTCTAGCTTAAATATAACATGTAACATATGTAGCTGTGGAAAAAAGTTGTGGAGCTATGATTGCGTTTGTCTTCTGTTTAAATCCGGAACCGAATTCATAAGCAAGTGGTTTCTTATTTCCTAGTTGAGGTAAACACAGACGTCCACCTCTGTTTAAATACCCTTTTTTTTCCATGTAACTACTGGAATAATGATCCGAACTCGCCTTGTTCTACAGAGAGACATTAGTTATTACCAAATCATTCGCAGGACTCGGGAATAAATGTTGTCGAAGTTCTAAGAATTATATGGAAATATTCTTCTTATTCTGCGTGTCAATGCAAATATATCGTCCCTTGTCTGACCTAAACAATGTTGTGTTTTTTCAAACATTTTCAGACAATGCACCAGCTACAATGGGACAAACCCTGTGCATATGTTCCCGGGCTTCTCTCACCATTGACAACAAGAAGTACTTATTTGTGCAGAAACTCGATGAAGGGTAAGACTACTTCATTTGTGTACTGAGATGTTTACCATTTTTCTAAGTGAAAAAATTGTTTGCACACAAACATAATATGCTTGTTAACTAAGATGTCCCTTGTGGACACCAAACACATTTGGATAAGTAATGGGAGTTTTAGACTAAAATATTTAGGCACAATGAAACATTCAGTTGTGATTTTGTGTTGACAATTGGTTTTAAATCTGTTTTCAGTGGGTTTAGCTATGTGGACCTGGTCGAAGGGGTAAAAGATGGGCGCTTTTATGCCCTAAAAAGGATCCTATGCCATGACCGAGAGGGACGGCAAGAAGCTCAAACGGAGGTCGAGATGCATCACATGTTTAATCACCCCAACGTGTTGACCCTGGTGGCACACACCTTCATCGAACGAGGCGGAAAGACGGAGGCCTGGCTGCTGCTGCCCTATGTGCAGGTGAATTGTTCCCCATGTTCAGAAAACGTGACAGAAAAGTTTGACAGGGTTTGTGTTTACAGAAGGGGAGTTTGTGGTCCGTCCTGGAGAGGCTGAGGGACAAGGGAAGCCTCATGCCTGAGACACAGATTTTACAAATCCTGCGGGGAATCTGCCTCGGCATGAAGGCTATTCATGAGAAGGGTTATGCACACAGGTGAGAACAATGATAAATGTTAGATACATTGATGATTATCTGCTATAATCAGAAAGTGAAGTTTAATTGTTTTAAATATACGAATGCTAACCTATTACACCAACTTTATCTGTGCATCTGTATGTATCTGAATTATATTTATATATATTATATATTGAATAATTTTTTTTCATAGAATTGTTTTTTTTGACGCATTAAATTATTCTTTTTATTATTCATTATAACAACATTTGTGTATTTAAATTAAATTATTTGAATTAAAATAACAAACTGTATGTGTAGAAATATTTTTTTAAATCATTTGGAAATTTTCTGAAATTCAACTATTAAACAAACTAAACAAATTTAACCTTTTCAATTTAGATTTTGTTTTAATTAGATTAATAAAAAATAATTCAATCCTTAAAAAAACCTTTTCAATGAAACATTTTTTTTTTTAACATTTGAAATGTTAAATTCAACCATTCAATATCCTGATGACGATCATGTACTTCTACACATTCTACTTCTATACAAAAATGACTTTTTGGTGAAAGTTATTTTCTCTGTCTGTTGTTTTTCAGAGACATTAAACCCACCAATGTGCTCCTGGATGAGGAGAACAACCCAGTGCTAATGGACTTTGGTTCTATGAACAAAGCCAGGATTGAGGTAAATGAGGACCACCTTCCAGTTGTTTGTTTATTCAACATATAACGAATAGTAACTAAGCATGATTATTTATTTTGTTGTTGTGCAGGTGAGAGGCAGCAGAGAAGCGATGACGGTGCAGGACTGGGCAGCGCAGCGTTGCACCATCTCCTACAGAGCTCCCGAGCTCTTCAACGTAGAGAGTCACTGTATCATCGATGAACGCACAGATATCTGGGTGAGTTTAGTTCTCTATGTTTGAATGACTCCTCAATTGTGGTTTTTAAACATGTCAATTCGCTCCTTTCAGTCGCTGGGTTGCGTTCTGTATTGCATGATGATGTTGGAGGGGCCGTACGACATGGTGTTCCAGAAGGGAGACAGCGTCGCCCTGGCTGTCCAGAACCCCTTGTCCGTCCCCCAACATTGCCGGTCAGTGCTTCAACTCAAACCTAAATATGAAGATTTTAGGATGAGAGAGGATTGACTGCTTGTGTTTGGCTCCAGGTACTCTGGGGGTCTCCAGCTGCTGCTTACCTCCATCATGGTGTCTAACCCTCAAGAGAGACCCAACATTAGCTGGGTGATCGACCAGGTACAAGACTTGCAAAGTCGCAGCCCCAACACCCAAACCAACATGGTATGATTCTGACTTTGGCACGAGGGTCTTTCACCGAGACCTCTACCACTGTAAATGCATCGTTTCTGATCCTTAAATGAGTTAATGATTGAGATATTTATTGACTTCAAACACTAACTGTTTTCCACCTTGTGCTAAAAGTGCCTGATGCTCACAGCTGTATATTCCAATGGTGATGTCAAGATGGTTAACTTAGTAGATCCAATTCTAAAACCAGTCTGTAAGCATCAATTAAAAAGAACTCCACCTTAACGTGATACGGCCAAAAAAAGTATTGTTACTTTAATTTGACTTCGCATGAACATTTTGAGGTTCAGCCGCCGTTTGGCATTCACTCCCTCACACTTCTGCAGTGCTGCTCCTGAACACACGGTGGTGCTGTTTCCTCACGACTCTTTCTTCCACGCCACTGTGGTTCAGCGTCTGTTATTTTTCAACATATCTGACACAGGACCAAATATTAATTGGAGACACCATGTGAGGAGTGATGGTTTGTGCTTTATTGTTCAACTAGTTATGCTGTCTTACAAAATTACTTTTATCTTTATTCGCTTGCAAAATAATCCTGATGGTTTCCGTAAATGAAATCATTTTTTAAAACTTGTTTTGTGGAAACGATGGGCATTTTAGATTAAAGGGCTTTTCCCTGTGAAGAGATAAAATAAAATGTACAACCTGAGTTTTTAACCTTGATTTTTATGTATATTTTTCTTTTAATATCGGTTTCCTTTGAGAACTGTCGACTGTTCACTTGTTTTGAAAAGTCACATTTCACTTTCATGTCACTATTTAAATGGATTCAAACTGTTTGCAAATAAAAATGTTACTGAAAGTTCATTAATCTTTTCGTTGTTTCTTCTTAAAATAATTCCGGCCAAATTATTTTTTATTTTTGTATTTCAATTTAAGAAACTATGAATACGAACACTTGTTTTGAACAAATGTATTTTAAGCCATCACTAGCTCTGTGAGGCTGTGTCTGTGACACCATTTTTTGTTTTAAGCAAAACACGTTTATCAACATTTATGTAAAGTTTGATACATAAATATGCTTTATTTGTCTAATTAAATAGACTGAAGGTTTAAAATATAACGCTTTAACACCCAGTCTTGGTAAAACCTTCATGTAGGAAAACCACGAGCTGAATTTACGAGCCTTTTCGCGCTCCATGCTGATGTAATTACCTCTAAAAGGAATTTCTAGCTTTCTGCTGCACAAATTTACAGTTTATTTACACAAAAGCAGCAGGAAATTATCCCTTGAATTACTGATGTTAAGCTTTTTATAAGACGTGATACCCTGGACTCCCATGGGAGTGGGTTTTACGAGTGTGTGTGCACACACTTCTATTGTGGGATAATGTCACGCTGTGCAGGAGCGAGGTCGTCACAATGTTTGTATTTTAGCGACGATATCATAAGATTCAAACCCCCCCCACCCTCGCCATCTCCCCCTCTAGACCTCACACACAAACACACTTAAGCGCCATAAACCATCAGATGGCTTCATTGATTTGTCCATGAATCAATTAGTGAATTATTTAATTAGCAAAGCATTATGGGTCAGTTCATAGCCGCTCCAGCCCTGCAGTCATCACAGGTCTCTTTAAATCACACGCATGTGGTCGTGATCAAAGTTTTTCCTCTGAGACTGTATTAGGATTTTCAGGAGGTTCTTCAAGAATTTTTCCTTTTTCAATAGTGATCTGGAACTTTTGCTGCCACTCAAGTCTTAATGAGTCCTGGGCGAGTGTCGGAGGAATATAGACGACCCGTCTGCGGCGTGGTGGCGGATGAGTTATGGCGGGTGCTGTTTCTTTTTCTTTTTTCCATGCCCACTCTTACTTTGCACTCATTTATTCATTGGAGTGTTTGGGTTAAAATGCATAATGACTTCATTAAAGGGGATTGCTGTAATCAGGAAAGGTATCGCCTTAATTACTGGCACCCGTCCAGGTCCATCCATCCAACCGGGTGGGCCGACAACAACCCGCCCTGTCCCCGGTCGAGCCCGCTAATTTAATTAAGTGTACAAAACGCTACACCCTAACGTCGCCCCCGGGGGCAATTATAGCACTCCCGATTGAAAGACCTCCACCGGGGGGTGTTTTACTTACTGGCGGGAGATTGCCTATGTCAGTTAGCTGATTGCATTGATTATATTGATTTGTAACAGCTTTTCGGGTAATTTCATCTGCAAAGGTGAGAGCAACACGTAAGCCCGGAGGATTGTTTATTTATTCTTTCTTTATTTAGACGCCGGACTCCTTTGCCAAGTGATTAGATGAAATGGAGCGCCACGATAAGTCTTTTAAAGTGGGAGTGTTGGGGGGCGATCGATAGTTTTTATTTGTCGTAAAAGGTCAGAGCAGGTTGGATGAGGCGCCGTAACCTCCAAGATGTTGGATCGCCATCAGATGATGTGTGAGGTTTTAGATGATGTCGATAACATTTTGAGTACTTTTAATTGTGGAATCATAATGCTAGGGTTTACTGGAAAGTTATCTATAAACTACTCAAAAAAGTCATGTATATAAATATACGGTAAATAGAAAAAGTACCATATTTGTCCGGCTAAAATCCTTCACAAAAAAAGGATTCCAAGTATTATAGTGTGAAAAGTACAACAGTGTCAATATTTACAACAACACTTATTATATTGAAAAAATAAAGTTAATGTGAATTTGTCTCAATTTCCTTTCTCAACTCAACTTTATTTATATAGCACTTTAAAAACAACAACAGTCGTTACAAAGTGCCATACAGTGACATAAAAGTGCTAAGAAAGCACAGTTAAAACACACAAAGATAAAACAATATCAAATAAAACAAGTAAAAAGCACTAAAAACAGCTCAGAGTCTCATGCTGTGTTAAAAGCCAGGGAATAAAAGTGTGTTTTAAGACGAGATTTAACTACAGATAGGCAGTCGGCAGATAGGTGCTGTTACAGTGAATACCTCTGCCAAGGAGCTCATACCAATCATACATAACTAATTCCATGTTTCAAGAATTCTGTTGACCCGTGGTTAAAATAGAATAAAACCCCCAGAGTTTACCTTCATTCTTCCCACTTTGGGGAAATTTAAATAGTCACAGCAGTTCACAAAAATATTAGACACAAATACACTTAATATTAATGTTTTTAATTTTTTTAAATACATAAAGTATCAAATAATACAAATAATTGTACACAAGTTCTAAAGCTATAGCACACCTTTTTGTTTTTTAAATCGACCTTATAGTCCGAAAAATAAGACAATTACTGAAGATATTTTTATGAAAAAATAAACTATACTTTACTGTGACTTCATCACGTTTATTTACATCAAATGGGTGATCAATGATTAAGAGTGCATACCTCTGACAAGGAGCTCATGTCTATCAAATTTACTAAACAAGTTCCTTGATTCTAGAATCGTGTTGACCTGTGGCTGGAAACAAATAAACTGACATCGAACGCACACAGTAAACATGAAGTACAACTGTAGTCCAGACTTTTGATTCAATCCTTTATTCTTCGCACGTTGAGGAAATGTAGGCGGTCACAGCAGTTCACAAAAAAAATATTAAACACAAATATACAGTATATTAAGATGTTCAGTACACATATTACAAAAAAAGGAACAAAATAAATATAATAATAGATTATTGATTAAAACAAAAATCTTAAAAATGAATAGTAATGATAAATACACCAACAACCTCAAACATTAGTACTCATGCACACACTATAGAAATACATAAGTGGCGGTTAAAAACACTAAAAACTACATTTGAAAAGAAAAACCACTTAATAACTATTAATTCAAAGGATGCTGAAACTGGCAAACCTTGTAACTTTAGGAGGCTTAACCTGAAACAATGAACAATAAGTAGATCTCAGGGTTTATTTTGCTACTTCTTCAACAGGTGCGTGAGCAGCAGTGAGAGGCCATACAAGTGAACCTTCAAGAATCATCTTTTTCAATGTTTCCTGTTCAAGATGAAAACATGTCAACATTTATTTAGTAACTTTTCCAAACATACATTTGTTCTCCAGCAGGTGTGCTCACGTGCTTCTAAGCGGCATCTAATCGACTTCCGATCACTTCATCTGCGGCTCATTAACAGCTCGCGCAGCCTCCGTCACTCCTGGTGACACGCGCGAGTAGATTAGCTGATTGAACGAGGCCCCGCCCACACCGCCGACGGGGGCGGGGCCTCGGTGATGATGGACGAGGGGGGCGTGGCTTGAGTGTTTACGTGCAGGACCAGCCCCCGAGTTGTCGCTGAATGAGTGAGATGTCTTCATCAATTTGGAGCCATTACCATGTCAAAGGGAGACGAGGGTGTTTGAGGGAGGGAGGGGGGGGGGGGGGGGACGGGACGTGAACGTCCATCTGCATACTACAAGCTCGCACACACACACACACACACACACTCAAAGTGGCCCCTCCCTTCCAGGCAGCCAGTTTACCGTAAGGCCCTTTAATTTTCCTGAAATAGGGCTGTGACAGCTGTGTCATGCTGATGAGGAGAGTGACAGCCCGTCACATCTCATCTATCTCAGCTCTGAACCCCCCCACTTGTCGTCCCCCTGCACCCCCTCTTGTCTCGCCCCTCCCTCCCCATTGACGTAGCAAAAGGACAAAAGTAATAAGTGGGAGCTGTTTTTTATTTCACCTGCGCTGATTGTTATAGGTCCCTTTATCACCTGACCCGAGCAATTATGCCAATTGGATGGTGGCGAGCTGGGGTGTGTGTGTGTGTGTGTCAGTGTGTGTGGGGTGTAAGATTAAAGTGTGTGAGGGTGTGTGCGAACTGCTGATGGAAAACACTGATCATCCCGGATTTGTTTTTCTGATAAACAAGAGCTATTTAGATGTTCTTGGGTTGTTTTTTTTCTTCCATTTTCTTCTGTCAATCATTGTGTGGTCGACGTGGAGCCATTACACAAATTAGATTTTCCAACTGAAGATGCTAAATGACGCTATTTTTTGTAAAAAAAAAAAAATCTTCTCTGCTCAGCTAACACATGAAATAAATGAAGAATCTATCAGTGATAATTACTATTATTATTAATATTAATATTGTTGGGGAAATAAAAGTCATCACTTTGCTCTCCTTTCTGCAGATTTATATTCAATTGTGTGTGTGTGTGTGTGTGTGTGTTGTCCATTTTACAGGCCTACATTTTTGCAGTGATTCATCCTCCAATTCCGTTAGTTTTAAAGACAATAAGCTTTATGCTTATTAGGAGAAGACAAGATTAGATCAGTATGAATACAAGAAAAAACATAGACAAAACGAGACAGACTCAAACTATTCTGTAAAAAGGTGTCTTAGAGATAAATATATAGTCTCTGTTTGTTATATTGAATTGTAAAAATGTAAAATATTTGTTAACTTGTATAAACAATCTTATAATTAGACATATGCACATGACAAGTATGGACGTGCTACGTAAAAAAAAAAGGTATAGATCGTCAATATAAAAATATATATATATCTTGAATTATGTATATATCAACATGTATTCTGAAAAAAATCAAAATGAAACAAGACAGTATGAATAAAGATATAAGAAATAATTTATTTACATATATTTATATATTGAAAGTAATAGATGTGAAGGGACAGTAATATATATATTTTTTTCTGTGATATTTCATTTATTAAAAAAAGGTTTTTAAGTCTCTATCAACAATCAATATTGATAAAAAAAGAAATACATAAAAAATGGGTTAAAGTTTAAGGTGAAAAGTTTTAAAAGATTGGAATGAGGCTAAACTGAAGTAAATAAATTAACAAATGCATAATAAAATGTGATTTAAATGTCTTGCAAATAACTGATCGACATCATATTTTGATCATTTTGAATAATACAAACCTGCAACATAAAGCATCCACAGCCACAGTGAAGGAATATCTCACCATGACGCTATTAACATCTCTTTATAGTCACTTTCGTTTATATGGTGTTTCTGCTTATGTTAATATAATATTAGAACATAATAATAATAATAATAATCATTGTGTTTAAACCCTTTTGTTTTTTTTAGGCTCAATTGATCATTATTACGAAAGCTATGTCATCCATCCACTGTATAATATTTTTGCTTTTTAAATCCTGATTCAGCATAAAATGCCGTCGTGGCGGGTTCATGAACAAGCTTCAGAAAAGCCACCAAGCCCATGCGACTACGCCTCGGCTCCAGTCTGCATTGATGGCATCCGCTGCTTTGATGCCGACACGTGGATAGATGGCTCCGCTCTTAACCTCCTGGTGAACTCTTTGTGCCACACAAAAGCTGCACGTCTGGTGCAAACATCCATCCACTTGAGTGCCACTTTATTCCCTCTTATTCAGAAAGGAAATGCAAAACAAACACGTGCACTCGTTCAGATTTAACTTAGCCACTGCAGCGAAAGTAAAAAAGAAACTTTAAGAAAGGTCAAAAGTTCAGGATCTGAAAGTGTGAGTTTGGGAAACGCTAAATCATTCTCGATACTTCGTGGTAATGATCAAATAAATGACGTGTGACGACCACGAAACTCTTGAAACTCTTAATCGTTTGTCAAACAAATCAGCAAAATTGATTTGTGAAGTTCTTATTCATAGAAGATTGAGAGGACTGTTGTGATGTTTAACAACTTCTCTTTTGAACACTATTCTTTTACAAACAACCATGTATTTTAAAATAACACTTCAGTTGAAAAGTATTACTTTGATGGACCGATAGCACTACTGACTCTGCATTTTTCTCTGTTGATAATATACTTTCTCCTGTTATGTCTGACTTTATGTTGGGTTTCCAGGCATCCCAAAAATTATACTAGGTTTGTGTTTATACACATGGAACTCGTGATTCAGCACAAAATAAAATGTACATTTATTTCCCCAAAAACCCTTCACGTAAACCATTCACAAACACACACAGTTATTCATTTTGATATGTTTCTATTACACTAGTTAAAGAGTTATACATCTTGCATTAGACACGATGACCATGATGTTTATGTTTTTAACAAGTTGTGGTTCAGCTCTTTGACGCTGCAGCGATCTTAAATATCTAAATCTTATAAAATAGATGCAGATTTGAGCGTCTAAATTCCATCAACTTATTGTGACGCTTATTTACAAATATTGTTACCTGTTTTGTTTAATTAAATTCCAGTAATATGTATGTATAACATTATAAATTAACACCATTTTTCTATTTCTGAATATGATAACTCTTGATATTTTTTCCCTTTTCATTTTTATCCTAACTTTGTCTGCGTCGTCATTTTACGTGAAACAATACTGGCTCAAACACTTGCACTTCTTCCAAGGATCTTTGTAAGTAAGTAAGTAAGTAAGTAATTCTTATTTGTATAGCGCTTTTCTAGACCAGGGTCACAAAGCGCTTAAACAATCAAAAGCAATATTCAATAAAGTATATATTTTAAAGATCAAGATAAAACTGATAACACAACAGGAGTTCCAGAAAATCAAGGAAAAGCCTGAACAAATAGAAACATCTTAAGATGTTTCTTAAAGGAGTCAGTAGATCCATCAAGTGCAAAGAGAGAGGAATAGGTTTGAACACAGATGTGCTGTGGTTCCATACAGTACATATCAGCCTCGATGTTTGGGATCACGATACTTGAAGGGTTATTGGTTCTGTCAGATACAGTTATAACCAGACAAGGAATGAAAAAAATGTGAAAGCCACTTTTAAATGTGGTTTCTATATTCTAATCTTAAATACAGACATTCAACGAGAATTTTCAGACAGACTCGAATTATAGTCAGTATTTTACAGCAGGGACTGACAAACTTTTTATCACCACGGCCCAGATAAACGTCTGCATTATTTCAACAAGAAATAAAAACAACAAAAAATAAAATGGCAGCAAAAACCAAACTTTAAGTTAATTAAAATACATCTCAAAATAATGCTGAATCAGCAGGAGCAGCAGGTTAGGTTTCTCCGCAACAAGATGGTCGCATATAGAGTTTGAGTTTAACTTTTTAGGCTTGATATGCTAATATAACTTTGGAGATAACCTTTTTCTTTTTTCCAAAAGAAACACCTTCCAGACGGTAATAATCAATACAACAGAAATTAAATGATTTCTTGTCTCTCTCTGTTTTTATAATTTGTTTTTATGACACAAATATCGAATAATAATTATATTCATTCATTTTTATGCTGCTTATTCCCTTTTGGGGGATGCGAGTGGGGCTGAATCCTATCCCAGGATCTTTGGGCGAGGGGTGGGGGACACCCTGGACAGCACGCCAGTCTGTCGCATGGCACACAAAGACACACAACCATTCACACACACACAGACACAGACACACACACACTCATACCAACAGACAATTTACCCAAGTTCCAAATCAACCTTTGTATGTTTTTGGACTGTGGGAGGAAACCGGAGTTCCCAGAGTAAACCCACGCAACACGGGGAGAACACACAAGCTGTACACAGAAAGGTCACATGTTGGCTTCCTCCCGACCCTGGAAGTGAACCAGCAACCTTCTTGCTGTGATCGCGCTAGCCACTGCACCACAATAATAATTATTCATTGAAATCAATTCAAACAGAACCAGACACTTACTTTAAAAACCATCAACCAACTCAACCCGTGGAGTGACAATTCTATTCAAGTTTTATAGTGTACACTAAACTAAAGTGTACACTCGACTAAAGAACACAAATACCCTCAGAAACTCAACGCAATGTGTTTATTTTTATTTCCCTGTCGTTCTCTATACGATGATATTTTTATCTCAATCTATAAGTGGATTTTTAACAAATGTCGATCCTCTTTTTGTACAGATCCCTTCAAATGTTCAAGATAAATGTTGAAAAAGGAAACAGTTACATTTTTTTTATCACTTATTAACACCTTGCATATGCTTTCATGTATGTTATTCCAGAAGGGCTGTATTATTGAACAATTCCAAAAGATGTGTGAGTGATTTAAATTGTTCTTTCACATGGGGAACAATCTTTAACATCCCCCAACTCTCTCTGAAAATGTTCATGTAATATATGTATATATCTGAATTTTAAAACAGCAGAACATTTTTGGGGAAAAGTGGATTTTCATCCTTTAAGCTCCTGAGCCAAAGGTTTAACTTATCTTGAAATTGTCTATAAATTTAAGAGTTATTATATATTGCAACACAAGTGGCATGTCATCGAGATATCATGTGGTCCTGCACAACCTCGACCAGGAGTGTTTTCCTCGCGTGAAAGACGCAGATTTTTACCGCAGCTTCATCTTTGTGGGAGCAGCGTGGAGGGAAGAGTTGGGGAGTCATTGTGGTGGAAGGGTCACGATCGTCTGAGCCTCCCGAGAGGTGGAGGAGGGATTTCATTAGAGCGAGTGCCTGCATCCCCTTCTGGTCACCTGGGCCAGATTACTACTCGCTGCCAGAGGTTAACTGCCCTGATAAATGGGATCATACACACTCGTGAACACACACACACACACCTGTGTTGACGCTGAAGCATAAACATAAATATGACTCTCAAGTGTGTCATCAAAATGAATCCGGATGAGGTTTGTGTGTAGTGTGTCAGAGGTGTGTAACATCCTCTCGACGATTCACATGCTTTATATTGGCATTTTTAACCGTCACCACTAGCGTCGTGGTCGCGACACTAACTTTTCTTTGTGTAAATCTAATTTGTATAATTTCCTGTTGTAATCCGGCTTCCGTCGGTGAATATCCGAGCGAGCGAAAGTGTGTTTCCGTATCTGCCGCCCGGTATTTGTCTTCACATAAATCTGCGGTCTTAATCAAAGCCAAGTCTCGGCGCATTAATAACGCCGGCGCGCTTGGCCTGGCGACAGAACACAATGCACCTAATGGAACAATTTATTTCCATAATGCTGCCGCGTGTCAACGCCATCGCACGCTTTCAAGAGGGGCGGGGCAGAGGACGCCGCCAGGGAGGCCAATGAAACAGCGGCGAGGACAGTGAAGGACATGAGAGGAGGTCTTCGATGAAGATGGAAAGTTTGTCTACGACAGAGCCTGGAAAAGTGTGGCCCGGGGGCCAGATGCGGACCGGCTGACCGTAGTTATGTGGCCCACAGAATGTCATGACTGATCCACGTTGAATATAGTTATGACAGCGACAGCTATGATTGTTTTATTTTTGTATAAACTCTAATTAAAACCTGCTTAATGTGATAGTTCACCCAAAATTCAAACTTTACTTATTTTCTACTCATGTCGACTAAGGGTTGGGATTATTTTCAGAGTAATCTGTTCCTTTTTATAGTTATAGGCAAAAATGTATGTTCATTTTAATGTAGCGAGTTGAGCTCATGTTCATCTTTAAGCTTGTTGTAGCTGACGTTGCTAGGCTAGGTTCATCTTTGTCCAAAATGTAAGCACTTAAAAAACTTCCAAATACCTCCGTACTGCTTGTCTGTAACGTCCATCTTGTATTGAGGCCACTTCAAGAGGAATTGTTCCTGAAATTTTTTTTAAAAGTCTGTATTGTAAGCTTTTTTTAGCGGACGCTGCTAGGCTAGCTGCCTAAATCTTGGGCATGCGCACTGCCACTTGCAATGTTAAATAATATCAGGCAAGAACTGAGAGAGACTGCTAACTTCCACTTTAAACAAACTTAACTAAACAGACTTATTTAGGGTTTTTTGGAACAATTACTCTTGTCGAGGTTTTAATGCGAGATGGACGTTACAGATAAGAAGTATTAGGATGTTTTTAAGTGAGTTATTTTGGACTAAGATGAAGACGAAGACAACTGAGCTACAATCGCTACATTAAAATGAACATCCATTTTTGTCTAAAAAGGAACAGATTACTCTGAAAATAATCCGAAATCTATTACATTAAATTCTTTGTTAAGCTCCATATTAGCAGGCTAGCTCTTCCATAAAATTACATCTAACGTAACACAATAGACATATTCTTTTCTTTATTTTTTATATCCATATTTTATAATATTTATTTGTCCTTAAAATAATGATGATAATTGATAAAAAAAAAAGTCTTTAATTTTGTTTTTTAAATAAAGGTTTATAATTTATTTTTATTGCATAGTTCTTGTTGTTTTGTGTTTTTTTAAAAAGTTTTTTTTTTCCATCATATTTTGCAACTCTCTTTTGCTTGATGGCCCCTCAAAACAGTCACAGTACATCATGTGGCCCCTGAAGAAAATGTAATTGCTCATCCCTGGTGTACATTGTTGTTTGTGCAGCTTGTGAAGGGATACGTGTTAAAACATAACATACATATAAGTGAGTAAGTAAGTATTGATTATTTGTAAAGCACCTTTCTAGACCAGGGTCACAAAGCGCTTTAACAATCACAAACAATACACAGTTAAAAACATATACTTTAAAAGGCCAAGACAACACAAGATAAACACAGGAGTCCCAAAAAATCAGTACTTAGTACTACATTAGTTTTAGTATTTTGTTTTTATACAATTGTATAACTGTTCCTTTTTTGTTGTCTATAGTGAACCAGGTTACAAACGGCAACTACAGAACTTTCACCTGTAATCATATAAAACTGGATTTGAAACTGTTTACAACTATAATCAAACAATCTCAAACCATGTAACAGTTTGTTTTACGATGAAAAGGTGCAGCGAGGAGAGACCAGTTCAAAATGGTGCAATGATTAAAAAAAAAACGATGAGTCAGCAACAGGGTCACGGATGGCATGAGCGCCAACAAAAGTGACAACAATCAAATGTTTCCCCGTTCTTGACAGCGGTCTGGGAGGAAAAACAGATGCAGGACGTCTTGTTGTTTGAGGGTCACCAGCTCCTCTAATTAACCGGAGCAAAAGGGGGGTTTCATCGGAAAGAGCTGCAGTTGTTAATCGGGGGCGGAGCTCCAATTAGCGCCGCGACAGAGAGGGATGGAACCATCGACCTCTCCACCCTCGCCGCCATAAAAGGAGCAAATTTAATGAACAACGAGTAAAAGATAGAAGAGTAATAGAGATGATGACAGGGTTGTTGTATTTAAACACTCAAGTGTAAAACATCCATTATCTCCTCTCACCGGAGGAGGGTTATTGTTCCCTTTACTTTTTATATCTTTGATAGTATCGGGCTTGACAAAGTCAGGTTGTTTCAAGGGCACGTTGACGGTTAATTTGAGCGGACCTCAGTTTGTTACACCTCCGCTGACATCTGGATCAATTGACGTCTGCGGGAGCCGTGATTTACTTCTGTCAGCACCTTCTGGATTGACAAACTCTTAACTAGACTTTATCGCTTTATTGACAGAGTCGATACCTCCATCTATGCATGGATACATTTTTGGATTTATCGACTGGTCACAGCAAATGTGCCCTCATTGTTTACTTTGAATTCATTGCCGCAAACTGTTCCATGAGTGGAGAGGTAAATTATATTTCAGAGCTGAGCCAGCAGCTGAAGCTCTTCTTTCTTCTCTCCACCTTCTTCCTCTCGCTCAAGTTTTAGGAAGTGTTACAAAAAAACATTATTGATACAAGTGAACTTAGAAATTAGAGTAGGATTAAACTAGTTTCTACCACTATTTCTTTAGAATAGTTTTATGGAGAGGAAAGTATTTCGATGCTTCCCCTGCGACGTCTCATAAATGAATCCATAAATGGAAGGATTGACTTTGTTTATGTTCAAATAACACATTCTATATTTAGTTTAAATCTATGTGTTACCTTATACCGTGCTCTGCCTTGTGTAGTCTGCATTTCCATCTAACAAAGCAGTTTAATGATTCATAGATTGTACACAAGAAAAAGTGTAAAAACGTATTATTTTTATTTTTTGTACATGTAGTTAATTTTAATCATTTAAATTATCTATTGTTACCATAATAAGAATGAAGAATATCTTAAACATGCTGCTTCATGATGTGGTTTAAAAGATAAACCTGACGAATTAAAACTCATACCAGCTCATCATTACTATCAATTTCTCTAAAAACACAGTTTATAATTTCTAAAAATATATACACATTCTCCATTTATACTCAACTCAACTCAAGGGTAGTTGGCATATTAACAGACTAGCTGCATATTAGCATGCTAGCTGCATATTAGCAGACTAGCTGCATATTAACAGACTAGCTGCATATTAGCAGACTAGCTGCATATTAGCATGCTAGCTGCATATAAGCAGACTAGCTGCATATTAGCAGACTAGCTGCATATTAGCATGCTAGCTGCATATTAGCATGCTAGCTGCATATTAGCATGCTAGCTGCATATTAGCAGACTAGCTGCATATTAGCATGCTAGCTGCATATTAGCAGACTAGCTGCATATTAGCAGACTAGCTACATATTAGCATGATAGCTGCATATTAGCAGACTAGCTGCATATTAGCAGACTAGCTGCATATTAGCATGCTAGCTGCATATTAGCATGCTAGCTGCATATTAGCAGACTAGCTGCATATTAGCAGACTAGCTGCATATTAGCATGCTAGCTGCATATTAGCAGTCTAGCTGCATATTAGCAGACTAGCTGCATATTAGCAGACTAGCAGCATATTAGCATGCTACAGTAGCTGCATATTAGCAGACTAGCTTCATATTAGCAGACTAGCTGCATATTAGCATGCAAGCTGCATATTAGCAGACTAGCTCTTCCCTAAAATTACATCTAACATAACACAATAGACACTTGTTTGAAATAAAACACCGAATTTATAGGTAATATGACCAGTTATCTCAAATATTCTAAAATATGGTGGAGTGAGATTAACAAGTAAAGCATGTTGCAAACAGTAGAAGTGATCCAGGCCCTTACATACACACATTCTCTCTTAAGCTTGTTATCAAGAGGTTTGTTAATTCAAGAAAAAAAAGGGTGTCATCATGTTAGTGTATATCCTGCTTTTGCATGTGTTTTAATTAGTAGTATTATTCCGTAGTATATATGCATACCTTAAAGATAATACCGAGAGTTGAAAGATTTAAACTAAAACTAAACTAATTTGAACAACACATACTAATGCAGCTCACATCGTATTCGGGAATAGCTGTGGAAAAGTATTTATTCATTTGATTTACAATTTGAATTACATTTTGATTGTTGACTCTACGGCACACAAACAATGCAGTTCCACAAGCTTCAACATCTTTTTAAAGACATATTAAAAGATTAAAAAGTAGATTAAAAATCAGAATAAACTACATAAAATCTTGTTTTGTGCATAGTATCTCTGTTATTTAATAACAGATGGCATACTTAATATGTATAACTTTCTGTTATGTATAACTTATATTAAACTGAATCCCTATCTTTCTTTTGTTATCTTTCACTATCGCCCCTCTGTAACCTTTGACCTATGTATGCTGGTAAAAAAATTTAAAAAAAACGATATAAAATATCCGAGTGTCACAGTCGACAATATCCTCAAACCGAATCCCAGACGAGCTCCTTCAATATATGAATCCTGCGTATAAAACATTAGGAAGATATGACACTTTTACAGTCGCCGTGCAGGGATCGATATTGCAGCAAACACGCCGGCGCAGACGTTCAAAGGCCTCAATGAGTCTAAATATCCTCATAAGTGGTCGGATAATGCCAGGTGGAGACGCACACAGATAGCAGGGTGAAAGTAATGATGTCCTGTTAGTGCTGATAAGATATCTCCCATGTCTGCGCACAATAGAGCGCTTGTGTTTCTGATAGTAAAAGGCGGGCAGTTAGACGGAATGGCCCATTAAATGGTCGTAAACTCACACTGGACGGGTTTATGTTGAAGGGAAGCTTTTGTTTCCAGTGTTGAGAAATTAAACGGACGAGCTGGGAAAGTGCTACATGCTTGGACTTCCTTAATCCAGGTGAACCGGCGCTCTTTGATCCGTCCCGCCTGCTGTTGGGGTTTCATTGAATGCATCCATTTTATTAACGCAATGAGCAGAGATAAATGTTTAATAATGCACCGACTGATAGTCTTTTATTCACTCCCTGATGACAAGAATCATTCATTGATGACAGTTTCACTTCCTCTTGAAACATTTTTGGATGCAGTTTAAACAATTTTCGAGTTAAAATAAGTTCATCTTACGTCTCAACTTGTAAATATAATTCCGATGTTTTGTTTACAGGGACCAGATGTTTCTGGCCGTACAAGGGTCACTCGACAAAACCGGCCTGTCGTACCCTTTTTTTCCAATCATTAGGGACAAGACCTATTTATTTGTCCAGGCTTTTTCTTAATTATCTTGGGTCTGCTATATGTCTTGATGTCTTATTCTAAAGTTTTTTAATTTGTATGTATTTTAAGTTGTATTGTCGTGTGCTTTGTGACCCTGGTCCGTTAAAGGCACTTTACAAATAAAAAAATACTTACTTACTTATTTTGTAAGAAATTTAAATCATTTTAGACTCAGATTAAATGCAAAAAAATATTTCTGGACTCAGACATAATTCATTTTAATATCATGTATATCTCTTATACATACAATAACTCGTAACTGTAAAGGTATTTACACCAATCTATATTTTCCTATCACCAAAAATGTCCTCTGATATATTATTATGCTATTTAATTGTAGATTAGTCCAATTATTTTGGTTTAACCTCAACATGTGACGACAAAGAGTGGCCTCAAAATGACCCTAGCTAGCATTTGTATACTTGTTATCTAAGCTAGCAAGGACACCTTCATTTTATATTAGATTTTAACAGATTCCCTATATTTCATGTGTTGTGGGGTGACAAGTGTGTACGACTTGCCTGCTTAAGACCTTGGCTCCTGTAAACGCATAACTGTTGTCAATACTGTCTGTGATATCACAACCAAGTGTTTTTTTACAAAGGCAATTTTGTTATCTTGAAAAACACATTTAATTATGAATTAGTATGTTAGGTTTTGAATGTGGGGCTTTTTAAATGTGGAAATTAGTTGTTGTTTTTTTATTTAAAACAAGACTGAAACATGTATTTTGTAAAAAAAAGAATTTTATTTTTTCAAATTAAAATAAATATTTGACATGTTTTTTTGGAGCTGATGAAGTGGACCCTGACTTAAAATGCACCAGCTTTCATAGACTGCGGGTCCTTTTCATTTTTATCTGATCACAACTGTCAGATGACCGTTTATGACGACCTTTTTTTTGCTTGAGTGTGCAGATCTTATTCAGCAGCCTGTGCTAAAATTAGAATCTAAACATGACTTCATTCACGTGATTATGAAACAATAAAAGAAAGAGAAAAAGCCATTCAGACAACTTGGTTAACTCTGGTTAATAACGGTTAATAAATGATGGGGGACGAGGTGAGGGTGGCAAGAGAAGAAGCAAATCTCTAATAAATTACTTTTATCTCCTTAATGAGACAACATTAATTTTGTGCTCAAGGTCTAGCAGAAGGCCCTCTGATTTATCACCAGCCTTAAACGTTGTGGGAATTAGTCTAATTACCAGACGCACCGAGCGCTGAGTTTATACTTCACAGGCCCTCCATTGTACAGACAAACCATTTGTCACTGCTGCTGCCTGCCGGGAATTGTCAGGTGGACGTTGTCCCTGAAGTATTGGCAGACTGGTGGGAAAAAACAGCAATATTGCAGAAACATTTTTCTTTTTAAACTGTATTGAAGGAAGTTATTTAATTCAGTTTTCCAGTTTTCCCTCTGATACCAAAGATCGCCACTTCCAAATCATGAGCGACAAAATGATCCTCAACCCGTCGACTTGATTTTCCAAGTTAGACTTATTTCCTTTGGTCACCAGTTCCCTGGAATCAGATCGGAATGCCCCCCATTTATCCATAAATAATGACTAATAAAACTGTGATTTCGCAGAACTATGGCACTTTTTGTCACTTTTCGCTCCAGTTTATACAGTATAATGCAACGTGGACCTTTCCAAACAACATAAAGTCCACACAACAAATGGACAGAAAAATATCAACACAAAGCAAATGTGCAAGGCATTCCTGTGAGCTTTTTTGACACAGTATTTCCGGATTAACAATAAGTAAAACGCGGGTATTACTGTCTATCCCAGCCGGGTTAAAGCAGGAGTCTGGTTCTGCTCATGGTTTCTGCCTTCTAAAATGAAGTTTTTCCTCACCAATGTCACACTGTGATCGACTCATTGTTGATTAGATGTTTTTTTCTTTTCTCCAATATAGTCTTACTTAAACTGCAAAGTGTCTAGAGTAGGGCCGCGGTCCCCTGGTGGGCATCGAAGATATTGCAAGTGGGCCGGAAAATCGATTACAAAATGGTATATTTTTTTTGTGGGAGGATGGATGTAATTATATAAAGATGAAAATACACATAGTAATGTTTTAATTGTTGAAACTCGTTAAGTTTAAAAAGATATTAAACATTTTCAAATATTCTTTTCATTATATTGTTTTTCCTCCGAGTATTATACATGTGACAAGAAAATGAGAACGCATTATAATGCCTTCGTATTCATGGGGTCGGCGGTCGGCTGCAAAGGTTTTTGAGACTTGAAAGTGGGCCCTGAGTACGCAAAGTTTGGAGACCACTGGTCTAGAGATAACTTTGCTATGATATGACACTTTAAATAAAGTTGAATTGAATTGAGATACAACATACATGGCAACATGTATCTATTTTTCATCTGTTTGCCTAAAAATCAACAGGAAATAGTAGTAAAGGCTGGTCATCCTTCTGACCGGAGATGTTGTTATCTGGTTTACTAGTGAGGGACGGATGGCATGAGATGAACTGATAAATAGTTGCAGTGTCATTGTTTATAAAGACGCTGTGTTGCACTGTAGTTGTGAGAAAGAGGTTCCTACGCACTCCTATAATACTGGGGCGCCCCCAAAAGTGAACTGACTCCACTGTATGACTGGTTAGAAGAGGAACTCTGACTCTTGCATTTAGTGGCATGATGGAGATACTCTCCGTCCACCTGGAAAGACCATCTTTTTTCTTTAGAATTTCACAAAGATGTAATTATGTGCATGAGAAAAATGAATGATACATACAAACGTGTAATTATTCAACCCTCTCCTGGATGAAATAATCCCACGAGACTAGGCGGGAAGATCGAATGTGCTGATTGGACGAGAAGCTCTCACATAAGAGCGAACCTAGATTTGTTTTTAGGGCAGGTCAATATATCTCTTAACTGCGGTAATGATTGAAAAATATGCCTGTAATCGCTGATAAGCTTTGTAATGTTTCAGTTAACTCCTGACAACGGTAAACTTTACTGACACCAGTTTCTTGATAAACTCTGTACTCTTTGTAGTGCCTTGCCAAGAGACGGCAGGCTTTGAACCCGCCTCGCTCTCACGCTGTCGAAAGTTTCTTTGCGTGACTTTGTGGAGGCGAAACAGAGGAAAGGTTTGAGCTCTGCAAGTATTCATTACATCCATGTATCATCACGTTATTGACCGCTACCTTTGTGCTCTTTTACCAAACACGTCCATCAGTTTTGCTTTCATCGGAAATATCTGTATAAGAGTTAATATAAATTATCTTTTTTTCTTATCTTATCTTAAACACTGGAGTTAAACCATTTAGCGGCCACATACATCCTGTGTTGGTGTCTGTGTTGTCTTGACCTTTGAGCATATATTTTATTGAGTATTGTTTTGATTGTTTAAGCGCTTTGTGACCCTGGTCTGGAAAAGCATTCTACAAATATAAATGACTTACTTACTTTACATATGGGCAAAGGATTATGGGTTGTGGAAATATATTCCCAAAGTGGCTATCATGCTAAATGAAAGATGGAATGTAGAAAGAGTGCCTTAATATTTAATATTTATGCAATAATTTAAAACGAAATTAACGTTGTATTGTATATAATTCATTTTTATGCATGTTATTTAGCTAAAAATCATGAATGAAATACGGACAAATGATGTAGATATGATCTTTTTTTTGACGGATGGAAAACATATGTTTGAAATTATAAATATAGAAGGTTATAAAGTTATAAAACAAATGTTTTGTCAAGTTATATTTTAAATTGGACTAGAAATAAATTATTGAATTAAGAACAAAACAAACTTGTCAGCTTGTCGGAGATATCAATATATACAATTTAGTTTTTATTTGTTTTGCTCCGACTGTACATCGAGAGTCATACAACATGCACACACATGTTTGCTAATGATTTAAATGAGCTAAAAGAGAAAATCATCAGCGTATGCTAAGTGCCTGTCATATAAAGGAGTGAGCGTCACTGACAGGAGGGCCACACTAACAGGTCCTGGTCTAATTTAATCTGCGCTCCTCTGTCAGCCAGTACGCGTGTGATGGATTTACACCGACTCTCAGGCTTCAAATTACTTTAAAATCATAAAAGTAAAGATATGCTGCTTTTGAGGTCAAGTGGTTAAGACAAATTGACACAAGCAAATTACCTGGATATATATGGGGGGGGGGGGGGTTAAGACATTGAGCTTCTCTGGTGAGTGAGACGGAGGCAAGAAGTGGGCGGATTCATAACACAGGATCCAATCTTCTGGAGGTCAACTACTCCTGACATATGTTGAGTAGCAGGCCATGGAACATCCCCCATCCAAATGTTGCCGCTTAAGTGGTTTGTTTATTTCACCACAACATGTTTTGTCCTGCAAATAAAGCTGCGTTGAAATGTAATAAATAGTATTTGAAACTTCAACTTTATTTTTGCAGCTATTGGTTCGAAAAAAAAGGGCATTTATTCAATACTATTTTTGGTTTATAAGATGATTTATACTTAAAATAAACTTGCAGCTCCACTTGCATTTATTTATATCATTATTAATACTAGTTATTATTATTATTATTATTAACATTTTGCTATTTGTGTTTTTATTTCCATAGTTTTTTCAGAATCAGAATGAGAAACGTTTATTGCCAGTGTTGTAAACACAACATGGGATTTATGTGTTACAGAATAAAATAATCAAATAAGAGCAATATAAAAACAGAACCCAGCACCATCAAGGCAGCTATTCTGCGGAGCCTATTACTATGTTATATTCACGTTCATATCTTTTCATATATCATGGTAAAATTCAACCTTTTTAAGTGTTGACTTTTTACGTTTAGTACTACAACACAAATCAAGTATTTTTTGGAGATAATTGCACTTGAAAAAAAAACAAACTCACTTACTTACTTAAATTAACTTCTGTAACTGCGAATAAAATATAAAAAGGGTCTTTGGATCATAAATTATTATACATTTTGTAATTTAATCTTAACAATACAACTTTGTAACTGTTAACCAGCCACCTTAAGTACTGAACCGCAATTGTATAGACATAATTGCTGTTGAATTAATTTCTGATTTATGCAACGAATAAGTCAACTATTTAAAAGGTTATTTTTGGATCATAAACGATTATACATTTCGTAATTTAATCTTAACAATACAACTTTGTAACTGTTAACCAGCCACCTTAAGTACTGAACCGCAATTGTATAGACATAATTGCTGTTGAATTAATTTCTGATTCATGCAAGGAATAAGTCAATTATTTAAAAAATGTCATTTTTGGATCACAAATGATTATACATTTTTGGAATCGCGTCTTATCTCTGAGGTCAATTACAACAAGATCGTCTCCTAATCTTGATCGTAAACTTTAACTGTGTGACTGTTAAAAAATTAAGTCTAAATGACATTTGAGTGTGTTTGTCTTAACGTGTGACTGTGTGACGGTGACTTCAGAGCATCAGACTTGACTCTCTGGCACTGAAAACACAATCGTCCAATCTTCTAATGTACCCTCGAGCTGGAGGTGTCCGCGGGCGGGACCAGGGTTGGACATTACCTCACTTCAGGAGTCTTTCCGCGGGAGAAACGAGCGGGTAATTAGCTGATTAGAAGCCCGTCAGAGACGCGCTCCTCCGGCGGCCAATCAGCGGGGCGTGCGGCCTGCAGGGGTGGAGCCGCGCACGGGCGTGTGCTCGCCCTCGAGTTGGGAAATAACACCTGGATCAGGCGGAGAGACGTCAAGACCTTCAGCTCCAGGTTAGAGAAAAAAAAAAGTTACATTTTGAATCTCCAAAATCCATCTGTGACTTCATGAAGCTATGCAGGGCGGGTGGAGTTTGTAACACTTCCATATTGAATTACTCACCCGTCATGGAGAAATCCAAAAACTTCAGAATCGACGCCCTGCTCGCGGATGAGAGTAAAATGTCCCCGGGTCTGAGCAGCGACAGTCCGTCGGGGAGTCCCGGCTCCTGCCTGCGGGCGGACACGCCCTCCCCGCGGGACCCGGGCCATCTGCAGAACGGACTCATCCCCAAACCGGGTGTTCTCAACCTGCCGCACCCGGGACTGGCTTCTTTTCCTCCCGCGTCGATCCCGGGCTTGTACCCGGCGCCGATGTACCCGCTGTCGGCGCTCGGCGGGCAACACCCGGCGTTCGCGTACACCGGCTTCACGTACCCGGAGCACCTGAAGGCGGCCGCCATGGCGGAGCACTGGATCCGGGCGGGCATCATGCTGCCCAGACTGCCGGATTATGGATGTGAGTAAATAGACTTAGTTTATTTATATCGAGGACTTGTGCAAAATATACTAAATTATAATAATTTATACTAATTTATACCAAATTATACTAAATTATACTGACTGGTATTATTTAAACTTGTTGTGTATAATTATTTGAAGAAAAAAACAACCTTATTTTCATTTAATTTTATTATTCCTTTAATTTTCGAACAAAAACGATGTTCACTGTCCACATATGTGGCGCTGAAGCAGTCTGTGTCATGCCACGTTGGTTTTACAAGTCTGTACCGTTAAACCATAATAAACATAATTCTGCCTCAATTTTAAAAGTTCTAAGAAGTGGATGTAATGTAAGAAATGTACTTTTTAAACCAAAAAGGTAGCTTCTCAATTGTTTTAAGGATGCAACTATAATAAATGTTGAGCTTTATATCGGAATAAAAGCTGCTAGACTTGACTTGATCTAACATGAGATATCATATTTATCGAAGTAAGAACAATCAATTTGGAGAATAATTGTATAATTTTTTTAATGAATGTGTTTATGTCTCTGATAGTGTTGTATTACGACTCAGCTTCGCAGAAAAATAAAAAACTAAATTGCCGAGAATCAAGTTAAAATTGAATTATTTTTACAATGGATTACAAATATTTTAATATATTTCGGAAAATGATTTTAAATTTGTTATTAAGTATGTTTACTCACTAAGAAAAATACACTTTAAATGATACATGTACATTGTAAATATAAGACCAGTTAAACAATTTTTTTTAAATTTACGTCCAGAATCTACAAAGCACATAATGTAAATAAAGTAACTTTGTTATAAAAAAATAAATAACTGAATCCAAAATAACAACAAATCAGCCAAGAAAGAATGTAATGAATCCACCTGTCAATCACGTATAAACTCAAATCTACTTCTGTTTATTTCTCTATTAAAAGCAAGAAGATAAAAAACGGTCTCATTGTGACAAAGCAACTATAAACAAACACCTCAAACCTTCTGTATAGTTCATCAATAAAAGGCTGAAGCCTTCATTGGATTTTCATTAAGTTAATGGCATGCCTGTGTTTTTATGGCCCGTGTGCCCGCCTCGGCTGTGTCCGCCGTCAACAATAAACTCTGGTCCGGCTATTACGGTTAATGATGGCAGCAGAGAGTGGGCATATGTACTGTGTTCGCCGCCACAAAATCATAGTGAACTTCACACGTCCTTGCTGGAGAATAACTGGCAACATCTGTTCAAACTCGTCTCTTTAAAGAGAACATAAGTGAAGTGAAGTCATGATGAAGGGAGTGGACGGTGGGAAGTGAATTATCCGATGATGACAATCTGGTCTTTCTCTCCTCCAGCCGGGCCTCAAGCTGGTCTGCTGGGGAAGTGTCGAAGGCCTCGGACCGCCTTCACCAGCCAGCAGCTGCTGGAGCTGGAGAACCAGTTCAAACTCAACAAGTACCTGTCGAGACCCAAGCGCTTCGAAGTGGCCACGTCTCTCATGCTGACCGAGACTCAGGTGAGAATCATAGATACGTGACTTTGTGTTTGTTGACCCATTAGAATGAATGACTGGATCTTAGTGTTCTGCAGGGATGGACTGAAAAACAGCTTTCTTTCTTTTTACCATCAAGTAGACAATGAATTGTTTTTTTATTTATTTACACAAGATAGAGCAACAGTAACTTTGTCATGTCTTGCAAAACATTTAAAGCCCCAAAAATATATATATTTTCACTAGATATAGAAAAAGATTACATTTTATATTCTTTAATTTACAATCAAGAATCACTTTTCTGTCTCAAATGTCAGGTTGACTTCTCAAGTTAGAAAATAAATCAAATGGTTGATTTTCATTTGGGATTTTTTTGATCCAAGATTCAAATAAAATGTATCCCAGGCATGTCAGGGGTCCACTTGCAACCCTTGATAAATATGTCTACGTTTACGTCCTCTGTGAGAAAACATATCATCTTTCTCTACCAAAGCATTGAGAGAAAACAAACCAAAAATATATACTTTATTTCTCCCAAAACAAGAAAAAGAAACTCAAGAGAACACAAAACAAACTAAGATGGCAAAACATGCGACCAAAAGAACATTTGTAATGATAATATTATTAAATTAATTTAATATTATTTTTCAATCATTCATTGTCTACCGCTTTATCCTTTACTGGGGTCGCGGGGAGACTGGAGCCTGTCCCAGTATCATAGGGCGAGAGGCAGGGGACACCCATCTGTCGCAGGGCATTCATATTATTTATTTCCTGGAAATGCATCTGGTTCAATTGAATAGATTTGACCCTGCAATTGAAATTAAAGTTTAACCTTTTCATATATAGAGACTAAACATGTTAGTAATTTTCCAATTTATCTAGTCCTGCAACCACTTTAGCCCGAGAGTGGATCCATTCAGTTCTCCTCCTAATCCATGTTGGGCAACATTTTCTGTCATAAATTCTTAGCGAGTTTACTTCATTATCTCTGAAATTAAATCCTTATTCATTGTAATATAAAATGTTGTTTCAGTCTTTGGAAGGACTGATTCATCTGTTCATATACTTCAATATTGAAAGTCTGAAATGAACTCGTCTTCTCATCATTACCAATAAATGTCAGATTAAATTGACCTCTGGGTTCACTCTCTCGTCCTTCAGGTCAAAATTTGGTTCCAGAACAGAAGGATGAAGTGGAAACGGAGTCGAAAAGCCAAAGAGCAGGCGACGGCGTCGGCTCACTCTGAGTCGGGAGGAAAGAGTGCGTCGGGTAAAATCGAAGAAGAGTCCAGACAAGCTCCTGAAAACGAAGGACTGGACCTGGAGCTGGAGGAGGACGATGAGGACGAGGCCGAGGAAGACGAGGAAACGCATCATTTTTCCGTCGCCGTGAGCAACGGCGTCGGGACGAACCGATCCACAGACTCGACGCAGCGAGAACACGACGCCTCCTACGACCCCCACAGTTCGTACTCCGACGACGAGCTGGAGGGGCTGCAGGAGCACGAGGTCGGAGCAGGACTCTGAAGGGTGTCGGTGTTACAGATGTACTTGAACTCACCATCTGCAGTGAACCTGTTTATGCAGCTACGTTTGAATTGCACAACTATGAGAATGACACAAGTGTAAAACTGTGACTGTACAGTGATAGCAAAGCATGCTGGGAAATGTTTCTCATATAAATGTAGATGTTTGTAGTATCACTGCGTCCTGTGGTTTTCTACATCCACTGCTGACACACAAATGAAGAGCTGAGTGGTTGTTGGACTTTAGTTGTGATACTTTATGGTTTGTCTCTGTCTTTTACTTAATTTATTTGATTTTTGGCAATTATGGATCAAACATTGTATTTATGTTAATCTCAGTGGTTTAAATGTGAAATTAAAACAAGTGTTACTGTCAACCTGTTGTTCTTCCCTCTATCTTTCTATCTAAGAGAAGCACTGACACTGAGCATACCTCCGCCAATAGCTAATTTCAGGTGAAAACGCCCACTGAAAACACTTTTTTTTTCTGGAGATTAAATCTTGTTTACCACCATAACCAGACCCACTCTGCTGTGATTGGTCAAACATCAAGGTTTGTCACCGCATTTCATCCATCCTAGAAGTCTCCATCTCCAAGAGACTCGTTGAATAAACAAAGCGGGGCGTGATTACAGCTGGCTGACGGAGGAGTGAAGCCATTATTACGTCATAATGGACTCTGCTATCGTAACCTCTCATTTGCTGAGATTTCAGACGTCGGAGAACTTTATAAAGTAATAACTTCAAAACATTTTCGCAACATAAATTCTTTAACACTTACTGCATCGTAGAGAGAAAGACTTCAATATTTGAAAAATGTTGGTGAATCAGGTGAGCTGGGTTTTCACATTAGTTGCAGTTTAAAAAAACATGGCAACACACATCCAAATCAAAGAAACAACTTCCTTCAAGCAAGCGCATTGAATTGAGTCACAGAACTGATTCAATATAAGTCACGTGTCTTTAAGTTCATTTATACCCACAAACATGTCAAATACTCAATACACATCAAACACATTTCGCCTGAAAATTGATTTATTGTGTTGATTTTATTTTACTTGAATGAAGTAGGGCTGGTGTGAACTAGCAGTCAGAAGCCATACATGTTAATACTATCACATTATAACTTCTTATCTCTCAATAGAACCACGGAACACCAACACAACATTTCCTTGTCATATAATAATTTCCCGAAGGTTTCATTTAAATATGCTCATATGTTTTACAGTTATTTTCCTAGAAAACAGAGATACATATATTAGTATGAAAAAACAATACAGCATCACAAACTGTGTGTGTGTGTGTAAAAAACAACACGTCCTGTTATATTATATTATAATGTTGTTGTGAGAAAGAAAATAAAAGTTAAATAAAAGTGTAAAACTGACTCGTAAATAAACCAATAACCACGAAGGTCTATTAAAATAAAATGTAAAAGTTGTGAAGCCACAAAAAATATAATTTTCTGGATTTGTTAAGGGGTGCAGGAGGGACGACAGAAACATGTGTCTATAGCAGGGCCGTTCAAGTGACCTCAGGGGCCACTTTATGTACTGCGACTGTTGTAAGGGGCCGTGAAGCCAATAGAAAGAAGGAACAGAACTTAAAATAAATGAATAAACATAACAAATATGTAACAAAGCTGGTTAAGCTACAATTGTTATTTTGATTAATATAAAATAATAATATAATAAAAGGTTTGTTTTTTATATATATATATATATAAATAATATACAAATAAAAATAAGGGGAAACGTCTTAAGGTGTTGTTAGATGTTGAAATTAATAAAATACAAAATAAAATGGAAATCTTTTATTTTTAAACAATTTCATATGTTGTCTTTAGTGGGCCTCTTGAGTGGGGAAAGGCAAACATGTTCGCTGGTTTCTCTGATGGTCCAATGATTCACTGACTAAGAAAGAAAACAACTCAATTACTTCACGATGATGTCACGTGTGTCGTTTTTAATCCCACTGAGCAATAACATGCCGAGTGACTAAAGTCACTGGTCTAGGGAAGGATGAAGACAATGAACATAAGAAAAGCACAAATTAAAACAAATGAAAATGTGTTATTCATAAATTCTATTTTCTTATTCGACCTTCATTTTGACTTTCAAGTATAGCTCCATCAACTTTTCAAACTCGAAGCCTCGAGCTCGAGCCTCCCCTCGAGTGGTCAGTGTTTTTAATTTGGATAATGAAAAATCATGGGAATCAATAGCAGCTCATTTAGTTGTGTGACTTGTCAGCTCCATGACAAACACCAGCAGGACCTGCTTTATGACACAGTCACAGGAATCACAGCTAATTGATAAGGCTTGAGTGGCGATATATGGAGGTCATTGATTCTCCTCTAATGTAGTCTGATCGCACTGATTAAAAACACACTGAGTTATTCTTCCACATAATATCCTTCTTTTTTTTTATTCTGACCAAAATGTGCATCTTTTTTCTCCCCCCCCCCCCATGTCTCCTTCTGAAGTAATAATAAATAGTGTCTTTCTATAAAACCATCCCTGTCTGGTTCCCTCCATTTTCATATTAAACAAATAAATCGACCTCTTTGTTTGGCTGTAAATCAGAGACACCCTTAAAATATTTACACCCTCCAGTTTAATCCATCAGAGGAATGTCGAGCTCATTACGTAAATATGAACAGATCGCGCGATCTTTTAAGGTAATCACGCGCATTGGCGCTGCTTTCTGTGGCTCCTGTCAATTAACTAATGGCCTCCCGGGGAAGTGACTGACGGGCCCCAATAAATCCACATCTGTCCGACTTTCAGATGCTTGTTGGGAAGCGTGGAAAAAAAATGCGTGTTTTCTTTTGCCGGTAAACTTTATTGAATCTACATGACCCTGCAAAGAATTTGTTCATCAGCGTTTTATTGTGGCAGATGTTTTACTGCCGGACATGATGCTGGTTTTACTTTCGTTCACCTTCGGATTTTGTGGGCAAAAGAGGATTTAAATGGAAGCGACATTGTGTGACATTAACGATTAAAAAAAAAAACATACTTAGTTTTATTGGATTTCAAATGTATTCATTATAAATCATTTATTTATTCAGTTCCGACCGGGAATACAAATGTATTCTATATAAATGTTGTAGTGCATTGTGGGACTTGAATTGAGATTTGACGACGTACTCTGTGTTGGAGGGATTTTTATTTTAGAAATCGTGAATTCCATTCCATTCCATTCCATATACTGTATATTGGGCCGGATGTGGCCTGTGAGCCTTATGTTTAAGATGCCTTCCATAAATGTTACATTGAGGTGTAAAGTTCGTAGACGTTTAAAATAACACTTAAATATAAAAACATCTTCAGAAGTGGTTAAAGGTTTGTAATGAATTAAAACATATATAGACATATTTATTATGTATTATATAGCAGAGGTTGAAGCGTGACATCTACGGAGTTCTCTATAGTTAGAGGTATAGTTGTACATAATAATACCAATACTACTACTACTACTAATAATAATAATAACGGTAATAATAATAATAATAATGGTAATAATAATAATTAGTATAATGATAATAATTATTATTATTATAATAATAACAGGATACAAAATGAAAGTAAAGAAAAGTCAAACTTCACGTATTTAGCTTAAGATACACATGGAAAGGGTAAAGTAGATACAAAAACGAAATGGTTGAGAAATTAAACTCATATTTGTGAAGTCTAATTCAAAAGTGTACCTGTTGTAAACCTAAAGTGAAGTCTGCCCTCTAGAGGCAGAATCAACAAAATACAATAATGCAGCATAAATAATGATATAAGCGTAAACAATATTATTAAGTGTATTCGGTAATCGTTCAATTGCGATTCGCGTAATTTAAGTAGTTTTGAGACATTTGAAAAATACATTGTTCTTGATTCTATTTTGGATATACAATAGGAACATGTTTCATTGAAAGTTACTTTTTTAAAGTTAAATTTGGAATTCTTCTTCTTATTATTATTGTAAATATTGAAGACTAAAACAAACTTATTGAATATTTTAAAAAGATTACGTTTTAGAATGACGATTTGCGTTTTCTTGCGCATTCTGAGTCTCTTGAATGCGCTTGTACGTGGGCCGGGTTGTGCCCCAGATAATTTTAATTTCCTAAATTATTATTTTTTTCATTATCAAAAAATAAAACATACACGGTAAATATGAACAACAATTAAATATAAAATATTATAATAAATATTTGCGTTTCTTTACGCATTTCGAGTCCTTGAATGCGCTTGTTCGCGGGGCGGGTCGTCGCCACGAGGGCGGGACGTTCAGCTCTTGCAGCACATGATGATGATGATGATGATGAAGAAGTGAAATAAGTTCGACTTCATCACATCCATTCCCTTCATCACAACGCTCTGCTGTTACTCGTAAGCTTCTCTAGCACCCGTGGACTGCTTGGTCAGGACTTCTTTGGAAACACCGCCTCCGCGAACCATCATGGCTTCATCTGAACTTGGTGACACTTTTCAAACTAACTCAAATCAAACTCACGTGCAGCGCCACCGTTAGCTCGCAGGCTAATGGTAGCTAACGTGGACTTTTCCCAACTTTCTGAGACGATAACTTTTATTATTTATTTCTCTTTTATCCGACAGCACTGCTGAGTGTGTCCGACAAACATGGACTTGTGGAGTTCGCTAAGCGTCTGGTGGGTGTGGGTCTGTCGCTGGTGGCCTCAGGTGGAACCGCCAAAGCCCTCAGAGATGCTAGTCTGCCCGTCAGGTGCGTTTTTTTGAAGATGGCTACGTTTTATGATGTTTCTCGAAACTTATTCTGGGGTTTCTGACATGACAGGGATGTGTCCGAGCTGACTGGACACCCCGAGATGCTGGGAGGGAGAGTGAAGACCCTCCACCCCGCCGTTCATGGAGGGATCCTGGCCAGAAAGAGTCCTGCTGACTCGGCAGACATGGACAAGTTGGGCTACAGCCTGGTCAGGTGATGCATGGACGAGTTTACTTCTGTTAAAAAGTTAGTAAAATCAACTCCTTCCGAATCTAGAGTCTGGTCACAGTCATGAGTCACGTGTGTGAATTGAAGACACGTTGTTCATTTGGCGGTTAATTGACTAAGTGCTGGTCCTGCTCATCTCATGTGACTCCTGTAGATTCTTCTGAACAAAGTCTCTCCACAGAAGAATCGACACTGATAAAACCGACCGACCAATCAATAATCATTTGATTGATTGATTGACTGATAAAATAGTGCATCTGGAAACATCTGTCTGTAGGAGCCCATATGTAAATGTTTGTGTTGATGTTCCCTCACAGTCTATCTTATTGTACTTTGTCATCACAGTGTCTCCAACATCGTTGTGGACGTTATTTATTCTTGCTAAAGAACCTCTTTTTAATCCAGGGTTGATTCGTTTTCGTCATTTTTTATGTATTCAAGCTCGACACTAAAAATGTAAGAATTATCGTTGTGTAGATTTAGAAAAGTATTTTTCCCTAATATTTGACCTAGTTTTTACTAGACCTGCACGGATATGAGTTTTCATCCGATCAAATGACAAATGTACACATTTTCTTTTTTGCTATATAAATTCATTGACGATGATAAGTGCAACTTTATGTTAGGGAAACAATGAAGAGTTAGACTAAAAGAAACATGATGTTGTTAAATTTCACTGTAACTCTTTGTCATAGAAAAGTGATGTGAAGTCCTAATTAAATACGTCTGTGATTTAAAAAAAAAAAATAGATACTTAAATATCTTCCCAAACTTAAACCCTTTAACTTCTGAACATGCTAATCTGAACTATTCTCACTTGTATCATTCGAAGGTTTTTAGAGTATTGACTATGACTCTTCGTCCCCTGGTCTGCTTTAATGCTTAAAATCAATGTTTATCTTTTTTATCTAGAGTGGTCGTGTGCAACTTGTACCCCTTCGTGAAGACCGTCTCTAAACCTGATGTTTCTGTGGAGGACGCTGTGGAGCAGATTGACATCGGTCAGTTGTGCAAAACAAAAACTATATAATCTTCTGGTTACATCTTTGATGTGTTGGTTTCTAAAGGTGGTGTGACTCTCCTGAGGGCTGCAGCCAAGAATCACGCCCGAGTGACAATCGTGTGTGACCCCGAAGACTACTCAGTGGTTGCCAAGGAGATGGAGAGTTCAGCAGATAAAGATACAACAGTGGAGACACGCAGGACTCTGGCCCTCAAAGTAAATCATCTTTAATCTCGTCACGCACAAGATTTTGGGGAAGATTTCACTGAAGCCACTGAAGCTTTAGCTCAATGGGGAAAAACTCTATCACACAAGAAGTCGACACCCATTAGCTGTTTGTTTATCAACTGTCATAGTAAGAAAGAGTCTAATGCAATTTTTCTTTTTTTTATAGGCTCAAAAAAATTAAATCAGTCGATCCATTCTTTTGACACGTTTGTTGTAAAGCTTTAGATATACTTGTGCTTTTATCCAACTGTCAGGTTAGTACTTTGACAAAACCTTTGACGTCTAAAATGTGGTAAAAGTAGCTTATTTTTTCAATTATTTTAACATGAAGCTATTTATACCAACATTAAAAATATCATTTTGTTTAAATGACCATTTTAACCTCTCAAAATGATCTGAAAATGATTTCGGTCTGATGGCAGTTGTGATTAAATTCTTAGTCGTATCTTCAGAATTTAATTAATATTTTAGCTATTTAATGATCCACATTCTGATTATAATAAAGAAATTACAAACACATTTTTAGAGACGAAGTTATCATGAATTCTGCTCACATTTTAACCTGCTGAGGATATTCTTTAGTTTAAGACCTTAATGTAAACTATCAAAGTAAACTGTTTCAATCAAATGAAACTTAGTTTGTCTCATGTGGGATTATTTAAGACCGTTTAAATTATAAAAGGCAAAAACATCTCCAGTGGATTTTTGTATTTGTGGAAGAAGTAAAAAATACAGTACAGGTCAAAGGTTCAATGTACAGTATTTACTTTCATGAGTATTTATATTGTAGATCATCACTGAAGGCATCAAAACTATGAGTGAAAAAATGTGGAATTATGTTCTCGACATACGCATGACAAAAAATGTCTCATAGTCTAGTTCCAGAGGTTTTCACCTGACATGGTTTTCACTTCACAGCTGTGTCTTGTCTGGGTTACTTTGTGGACCTTTTTAATGGAGTTGGTTCCATCAGTTCTGTTAAGCAGAGGTCGGGTTGAAACCGTCTTATTGGACAAGTGTTAGTATCATATTAGGACAAGAACCAGTCGGCTAAGTTAAGAGAAACAAGTGACCATCATTACTTTAATAAACAAAGGTCATCTGTAAAATTGCAAAAACTTTGAATGAGCTCGTCATGTGTGTCCAAACTATTGGCCTGTTCTGTACATTCTGGGTCACAATCCTGTGAATTCTCTCTTGAACCAACATTAACCAAAACATTTAAATTCTTTAGTTATGTTTCCCCCGACCCTCACCAGCAACCAAAGTCCTGTTTAAAATGCATCACAGAAGGCATGTTTGTCAACCTGTGACCTTTTCACCTCTCTGGGTTTCCAGCAAATTCCCGAAAATCATTGGTTTGTTGAATCAGACAAAAGCAGTCAAACTTCTGTTCCTCTGCTCGACAGGCCTTCACGCACACGGCTCAGTACGACGACGCCATCTCTGATTATTTTCGGGGTCAGTACAGTCGCGGCGTGTCTCAGCTGCCGCTTCGCTACGGCATGAACCCCCACCAGGCGCCCGCCCAGCTCTACACCCTCCATCCCAGACTCCCACTCAAAGGTCAGTCCGTGACCTCGTCTGACCCCAATATGTTGAAGTGTATCAGTGTCACCAGAATATTCATGGTTGACATTTAAAATGTTGACAATTTAATTGAACCTTCTTTAGGCATTTAATTAGATTTAGAAAAAAAATAATTAAATAATTTCTAATGTATATTAAAGGTTCCTTATGTTTTTTTTTATCATTGAATTGACTTAGAATTAAAAAACAATGTATTTTTAACAGAGTTTGATATTGTAATTCAAATTAATCAAAATAAATGTTTAGCATTTTAAATTAAATATTTATCTTGTATAAAAGTGCCAGCAGACAATATTATATTTTTAAAGTTTAAGAAACACGTTTATTGATGTTCCATGTTCAGTGGTCAACGGGTCTCCTGGGTTCATCAACCTGTGCGACGCCCTCAACGCCTGGCAGCTGGTCCGAGAACTGAAGAGCGCCCTCGGTCTGGCGGCCGCCGCCTCCTTCAAACACGTCAGTCCGGCCGGAGCGGCGGTCGGAGTCCCGCTGAGCGAGGAGGAGGCCCGGGTCTGCATGGTGCACGACATGCTGGACGCCCTCAGCCCTCTGGCCACGGCCTACGCCCGAGCTCGAGGTCAGAAACTCCATCGACCTTTTCCATCTCTCGCCGTCTCATGATCATCTCCGTCCATCACAGGCTCGGACAGGATGTCCTCGTTCGGAGACTTCATCGCCGTTTCGGACGTGTGCGACGTTCCCACTGCAAAGATCATCTCACGAGAGGTGAATCCACTTTGACCCTGAACCACAGAAACCACCTGAACTCACGAGTCATTCTCTCAGGTCTCTGACGGCATCATCGCTCCCGGCTACGACGACGAGGCTCTCAAGATCCTCGCCAAGAAGAAAGGCGGCAACTACTGTGTCCTCCAGGTGAAGCACTCGAGTGCGTCTCTGGGTCTGCAGGACTCATGATCCGAACTTCTCTTTCTAGATGGACCCAGAGTACGAGCCGGACGAGGCAGAAGTGAGAGTTTTGTTTGGACTTCATCTCAAGCAGAGAAGGAACGGAGCTCAAATCGACAAGGAGTTCTTCACCAACGTCGTCTCCAAGGGCTCTGTGAGTAAACACACACATGCACACACACATTCACACGCGCACACACATGCACGCACACACACATGCACACACACATGCACACACACATGCACACACACATGCGCACACACATGCGCACACACATGCGCACACACATGCGCACACACATGCGCACACACACATGCACACACACATTCACACACACATTCACACGCCCACACACATGCACACACACATTCACACGCCCACACACTCGTGCGCATACATGTACACACTCACACAGTGTGTTAGAAAACCCAAGTCTGAACATGCCACAAGTAGCCAATGTTAAAAAATGTGATCCGCGGAGATGACTGAGTACGAGAGGATACGAATATTATTTTTAATGAAAAATTGCTGTATTTGCTGTCTTTATACACAAACTATAATATGTTGACAGTACCTTTTTTTCTTTTTTTATTATTATCATTATTAGTCTGAAAAATACGGCAGTGTTTTTCTTAGTTTTAGTCGCAACGAAGCTCTTGAGATTAGTCCTCTTTTTATCACTAGGTGGCACTGTCTGGTGTATAATCACTCTGAACATTTAACACTGTATTGTAAGTCTATTATTTATTTCATTGGTTTTTAAACGTGCCTGAAGTGACGTGTGATGGTTGTGTTCCAGTTGTCCGAGGAAGCGGTCCGCGACCTGACCGTGGCCACCATCGCCGTCAAGTACACCCAGTCCAACTCCGTCTGCTACGCCAAGGATGGACAGGTTCTGCTCCTCAGGGGCCCCGGGAGGATCTAAGAACCGCTGAACTGATCTTGGTCCTCCTCAGGTGATCGGCATCGGAGCGGGTCAGCAGTCTCGTATCCACTGCACGCGTCTGGCCGGCGACAAAGCCGACAACTGGTGGCTGCGCCATCATCCTCGCGTTCTGACCATGAAGTTCCGCGGCGGCGTGAAGCGAGCGGAGATGGCCAACGCCATCGACCAGTACGTGAGCGACACCATCGGAGAGGTGAGCGTCGGTCGATCGTCTCTCCCTCGTCACGCCGGACTGTGATGTTTCTTTGATCTCAGGGTCCAGACCTGGACGCCTGGAAATCAAAGTACGAGGAGGTTCCCGAGCCTCTGTCGGCCGCGGAGAAGAAGGACTGGGTCGGTTCCCTGAAGGCCGTGGCCGTCAGCTCCGACGCCTTCTTCCCCTTCAGAGACAACATCGACCGAGCCAAGCGGGTAAAATGATCTCCTCACGAGTCGATCCACACAAGTCTCACCTTCTCTCCTGTGACCTCAGAGCGGCGTCCAGTTCATCGCCGCCCCGGCGGGTTCGGCCGCCGACCAGGTCGTCATCAAGGCCTGTGACGAGCAAGGCATCACCCTGGTGCACACCGACCGACGCCTCTTCCACCACTGAGCGCTTCAGCGCCCGAGAGACGTGTCGCCAACATTCCTGTTACTGCTGTCAATCATTCTGAGCGTCAATAAACTCTGGAGACCTGTCATCGTCTACTTTTATAAGTTGATCTGAATTGATGAAAATATATTGAGCGAAACTTTTCTATGAATCTTAATGAATATCTTTTAGTTTTGTTGATCTATTCTGATCATTTTTATTTTTTATTTTAACCAGGTTAACATTTTAAAGGTTGAGCACACTTTCAAAATAACACACATAATTTACTTTTTTGAAAGTCATTTCATATTTCAATGTTGTTTTTGGGGCGTCCTGAGGGTGACAACTTCTTAAACTTGATGAAATATAATCAGATTTGGGTTTTAATTGAGTATATTTGGCTTTAAGTAATATGTATTTGTCATTAAACTGATTTTCTGGAACTCCTGTTTTATCTTGCCCTTTAAACTATATACTTTATTGAATATTGTTTTGATTGTTTAAGCGCTTTGTGACCCTGGTCTGGAAAAACGCTATACAAATAAAAAGTACTTACTTACTTGCATTAGAAACTATTGGGTCACCTTTTAAAATATATCCAATTATCTTTCAAAATAAAAGTCTCAATCTTTTAAAGCATATTTTCTCCAGTTTTAACGCATACATTCACACACACAGGAAACAAAGTCATGTAGGTTTTAACAATGTCTCTGGCTTTATTAAAAAAAAAAAAGGGAGACTTGATTTGGTTTTCCAGAGATGGATACTTTGTTACAAACGACAAAATACAAAAATAATTCTCACATCTTGACATTCACACAGACTCGTGCGTGACTCTATAGGCAGGTAAATGTTCCGCTACATTCTACCGCAGTGCTTGGTTCTGCCACTCGGGTGGAAACGGGGATGAAACAGTGAAGAGACGGTGACGAGGCAGCAGTCCCACATCCACGCGTGTTAAGGGAGTTTTGTGTCTGGTCGCCAACAGCAGGGGGCAGTGCAGCCGCAGGCTTCAGAAGAAGAAAAGGCCTCTTTTACGCGTGAGGGTTCGGGGCGATGAGCGCGTCAGCCAACAGGTCCGGTCGCAGACACTCGATGGGACAGTGAATGTTCTGAAGGAAAGATGGAATTAATTAAATTACATTTTTACTTTCAGGTGTAACTTTCTTTTCATTTCTGTTCTATTCTTCTTTCTCTTTTTCATCCTCACATGACTATCTTTCTTATGTTTCTTATGATTTATTAAAAAATATTTTAAGAATGTCTAAGTAAAGACTCACCAGCTTCTGGAGTTTGTTGTCTCCGTACCGCACAGGCTGCAGCACAGCAGCTTCAGTACCGGGCCGGCGACAGTTCTCACACCTCCAGCCCTGAAGTGAAAAAAACACAGAATGTTTGAGCATCAGGAGTAAAATGCAATAAAGATTTTTAATACGTGCAGTGGATAAATACTGAAGAACATCATAAATGTGGTTAATCTTTCACAATGTTATGATTCTGTATTATTGAATACACAAGTGATAGTAAGTAGGAGACAAAAAAGAGACAGATTTAGAAGTAAAAGTAAGTAATTTATATTTATAGAGTGTTTTTCCAGACCAGGGTCACAAAGCACTTAAACAATAAAAACAATACCCAATAAAATATATACTTTAAAGGTCAAGATAATACTAAAAACAACACATGAGTCCCCGAAAATCAAGGAAAAGCCTGAACAAATAAAAGTGTCTTAAGATGTTTCTTGAAGGAGTCAGTAGATCATCAAACACAGAGGGAGAGGAAGATCATTCCAAAGCTTAGGAGCAACAGTCTGGAAGTATTTCTCTCATCTATGAAAGGTATGAAATCATATTATTAAAGTATATATGTTTACATCTCAAGTTACAACTAATGTTAAGTAAATAAATATCTTTGAGTAGTGAAGGGCGAATACATTTTATATTTTCCGAGGTCTGTCTTTAATTCTTTCAGTAGCACACGAGATGGTTAATCTATTACGTCTGGCTCCACCTAGTGTTGTAAACGTGTAACTGCAATGTTGATGTTAAAAGATTTGATTAACACAACGAGAGATATGACACTAATAACGTTTGATCTCGTTCTATTTTTCTGGTAGATTAAATTCTTCAGCTGTTATGAACTGGATGCAGTGTGCTGTGCCGGAGAGTTCTTCAGTACCTGCTGTCCACCGAAGCACTGGCAGGTGCAGATGGCGCCCAGGTACTCCTTCTGCCACTGGTGTCCCACCTGGTACATCTTCCCCTCGTCGTAGCACACGGACTCATCTGTGGCGAGGACAAGACGTCGGTGAAGAACTGGCTCCAGCAACATCTGGGCGAGTGAAGGTCTTACGTGGTTCACACTTGAACTCTCCCTTGCCGTTGCCCAGGCAGGTGCAGCTCATCAGCTGCCCGTTGTCGGCCTGACGGTCCCACTTCTCCCCGACCCGGTAGTTGTGTCCGTTGTCATGGCACCACTCTGGGGGAGCAGGTGGACACGGTGAGACACGGAAGCACAACGAGTGTGTGTTGATCTCACTCCGAAGAGTCACTCACTGGAGGAGTCGCATCTGTAGTGACCGCTGCCCAGACCCAGACACCTGCACCAGAGCTTGAACCCCGTCTCCGACATGCGCTCCCACTCGCCGCCGACGTCGTAGTGCGTGGACGTGAGCGCGTCGTAGCACGAGTCCTTGGAGTACGGAGCTTCCTCTGGCACTGTGAGTAACACAAGTACACACATCAATGTAGACAGACAGTCAGGCAGACACACAGATACACATAGAGAAACAGACACACACAAAGAGTGCAACAGACACATAGAGAGAAACAGACACACACACAGAAATAGACACACAGAGAGAAAAACACACACAAAGAAACAGACACACACACAGAAACAGACACACACAGAGAAACAGACACACAGAGAAAAAGACACACACAAAGAAACAGACACACACAGATAAACAGACACACACACAGAAACAGACACACACAGAGAAACAGACGCACACAGAGAAACAGACACACACAGAGAAACAGACACACACAGAGAAACAGAGACACACAGAGAAACACACACACAGACAGAAACAGACACACACAGAGAAACAGACACACACACAGAAACAGACACACACAGAGAAACAGACACACACAGAGAAACAGACACACACACAGAAACAGACACACACAGAAACAGACACACACAGAGAAACAGACACACACAGAGAAACAGAGACACACAGAGAAACACACACACAGACAGAAACAGACACACAGACAGAAAAGACACAGAGAAACACACACACACAGAAACAGACAAAGTGAGAAACAGAGACACAGAGATATAGACACACACAGAAACAGACACAAAGAGAAACAGACACACACAGAGAAACACAAACAAAGAGAAACAGACACACACAGAGAAACAGACACACAGTGAGAAACACACACACAAAGAGAAACACACACACAAAGAGAAATAGACACACACAGAGAAACAGACACACACAGAAAGAGACACACAGATAGACACAGACACACACAGAAAGAGACACACAGATAGAAACAGACACAGACAGAAAGAGACACACACAGAAAGAGACACACAGATAGACACAGACACACACAGAAAGAGACACACAGATAGAAACAGACACAGACAGAAAGAGACACACACAGAAAGAGACACATAGATAGAAACAGACACACACAGAAAGAGACACACACGGAAAGAGACACACACAGAAAGAGACACACAGATAGAAACAGACACACACAGAAAGAGACACACAGATAGAAACAGACACAGACAGAAACAGACACACACAGAAAGAGACACACAGATAGAAACAGACACAGACAGAAAGAGACACACACAGAAAGAGACACACAGAGAAACAGACACACAGATAGAAACAGACACAGACAGAAAGAGACACACACAGAAAGAGACACACACAGAAAGAGACACACAGAGAAACAGACACACAGATGGAAACAGACACAGACAGAGTCAAGTACTAGGACAATACTACAAATATTGTTTCTAAAGTATTGCAATATATAGTATTGTTGCCCCTGTATTGTGATACGTATCGACAGATTCTTGCCGATCCGAGTCCTAATACTTTATCAAATATAGTTTTTAAACATCATCAATAAGCAACTCGTTTATTTTTGTTCACCTGTGTTTCCAGCTGTCACCACCTGCTCCAGAACCTTCTGCTTGAGCGCCCCCTTCAGGGCTTCCACCAGCACGTTGTAGTCAGACCCTGGGGTGAGTCCGATGAGCGTGGCAGTATTAACGGTCCCGGGCAGACGCACCTGCGGCACAGAAGGGACATCATGGACCCGGGTCTTCAAAGGTTGAGGTGCCGAAGACTCACCTGGAACATCTTCTCGTTCAGGGCCGTGACGGGGTCACACGACACCACGTAGGCGTTGCTCTGATCGAGGGGCTTCCAGGAGATGGTGGTCTGGGTCTGGGCCTCCTCCGGGAGTCTGGTGTAGTTACGGAACGGCGCTCCGACCGGAACGTTCATCCTGAGGAAGGGCAGCCTGCGACCCTCTGCGTCGGGGAGGGACACAAAGACCAGCGGCTCACGGACCTGACCGTAGGGGGACTGAGGGTTCCCGTAAGCGCCGCCATTGTTGTTGTTCTCTATGTACTCCACGTTCTGACTCTGGCCACTGAGCCCGTCCTGGCCGTTCGTGCCCACCAACTGAACTCGGTTGTCCAGGTCTGGTTCGGGCACGTCCAGCCGGTCTCGTCCGGGGAGGTGGGGCAGGGGCAGGGGGAGCAGGGCGTCGGGGTCTGTGCAAGAAGGGAGGGTTAGGAAAGCAAGCCGGTTAGACTGTGTTAGGAGGCGTCGGCGAGCAGCTTCATTAACTCGGATTAATTCTGCCGCTGTTACTGCGTCACTCACTGGTTCTGATTCTGCCCATCAGGGGGTTACTCCTCTGGGTGCTCTGCAGCGCCATGATCTTGATGATGTACTCGGTCGATGGTGTCAGACCTGCAGGCAGGAATATTGACCTTTTTTATGGACACTCACTCAAACAGAACCCCCTTGAAAAACAAGGGTCATTTGACGGTTTGTTAATGACCATACACTACATAATTGGATACACTGCTTCCCCTAGTGTCAGAATCGAGGAACTGCAATGTCATAAATTATATTTGCAGTTTTTTTTTTTTTTTTACAAAACAAGATAAAGGCTCTTGTTGTGTCAGTTTCTAGTTTTATCTTCCTTGTAAGCTGAAAAAGTATCTCAGTAACTTGTCTCTGACCCACTAAAGAAGTTTGTTGGTCACATGACACTCATACGTTAACGTGTTACCGATAAAGACCATTTTTAACTGAATTCAATTCAATTAAATGTATAAACAAAATCATTTATTAAACTTCCCTGAAGCTCTGAGCTCATAAGTCAATGGAACTTTTTTAAATTAAATTTTATAAAATTATTTTTATTAATGATGAATCAACCCTTTTGTTATCTCTGGGTCTAGGTGACCCAGAGGCCTGAACAAATGTGTTTGTGGTAATCCTTGTCTTGTCTCTGGGTCAAGGTGAACAACCCTCCACCACTGCATATGTATTTAAGGAAGCCAGGGAGGTCGTTCCTCTTCACCCAGAGACAACGCAAGGGATACCACAAACACATTTGTTCAGGCCTCCGGGGGTCTAAACACAAGGATTAAGAGCTTGAAACACACACCTGAAATGGTCGCATAGTTGATGCCCGAGTGAGGCTGCGGGCTCAGCTCTCGCGGGAATCCTTGCGAGTCCTCGTAAGTCACGTAGTATCCTGTGAAGCGCGTGGCAGGAGGTTCCCACTTGAAGGAGATGGAGGTGGGCGTCACAGACGTGAACTGCAGGTAGGTGGGAGGCTGGACGACTGAAGGAGCTACAAGAAATAATGAGGATAGATAATGAATATAATGATATAATCATGAAAAGCTTGAAAGAGTGTAGATGAACTTTACCTGTTGTGATGGTGAGATTGAAGGGTGCGCTCCTCGTGTTGCCATTCAGTGTGTACAGGTTGACATAGTAGACGGTCTCAGGCTTTAAACCTGCAGAAATACTCATTAACATCAATATGACAGACTTCCTTTAACCTCTTTCAGGCATAAACTGCTTCATTGTTAACACTTAAAAAATGTTGAACAATGTGGGAACTTTAAATATCTACCAGTGTAACATGGACGTATTAAAGGGACACGTCTTGCATTTGTAGGCAAACAAAACAACCACAGATAACTTTTCTCACACACATACATGTACACAACAAATCTAACTTTAACAACACTTTTTACTTATTAAGACCAGACAAAAATCTCTGCAATAATTACAGTCCCCTGTTTGGTTTCAGTTTTGTGAAAGAACACTCTCTCTCTCAAAAACACATAATCGTGTATAATAACAGCTTAAGACAAGTTAAATTCATGATTTCCAAATACTTTTTAATACCATTTGAAATTTAATTTAAGACCAACACGACAATGAATGCGCTTCAATCCTTAAATCTTATTTTTAAGTAAATAAATAAATGCTAACTAATGTTTTTGTATTCAAAACTAACACACAATCTTACTTAAGAGATGTTCACATTTTAAATTTAATTTTATACATTTTAATGCCAAATCACATTTATGGGTCTGCAGGAACCCTGATCATATATTTCTATATTCTATTTTCTCAATTTAAATTATCATTACACTGTTCCAATTTGTCAGTATGTTACTTTGTCTTTTTGAGTTTAAAAACGTACTTAATGTAAAAGTAAACCTTGTGTACTCATGGCCTATAAAACATGACTCTTCCTTCAGACGTACCAGTGAGGGTGTACTGGCGTAGGTCTCCAGGGAAGGTCCTGCTGATGGTGGGTCTCGAGCCTCCGTAAGGAGTGGCATCGATGAGGTACCCGGTGATGGTTTCCACCTTGGCTCGCCAGCTCAGCGTGACCGAGGAGTCCTTCAAATCAATGACGCGCAGACGTTTTGGTGGACTCACATCTGGGGAGCAACGAAATAAACCCTGTGATTAGTTTTTGATAGAACACACACAACTTGAAAACAGATTAGTTTGACTCCTATTGGTATAATTGCTGGATTGAATTATACATCTTCCTTATCTTGTCTCATCTTATCTTAAAAACAAGCACCTTTATCGGTGACAATATTAACACGAACATTCATCTACAGGCCAGATTTAGCCCCTGAATCTTGAGTTTTCACACTTGTGTTTTAGATGAAGAGGTCAAGTTACCCTCCAAGGTCGAAGCCACTCCTGTCAGCGGTTTGCTGGAGACTGAGTTCTTCAGAGCGTACACTTGTATCTCATAATCCGTGGCCACCTGAGAATCAACCAGTTGCTTCTGTCACTTGACTTGATGGCAAGAAAAGGACAGTTTGGAGTTTACCATGAGTCCCGAGATGATGACCAGCGTGGTGTCTGGGGCCACATTCAAGACTTTGCTGGGGCCGTTAAGGTTCTTGGGGTTAATGACGACGCGGTAACCCGTCAGCTGTGCTCGGGGGGGCCTCCATTTCACCGTAAAGGTGGAGGGGCCAACGTCAACCAAAGCGAGGTTTGTAGGCGCTGGAATGACTGCGTGCAGAAATACATAGATTAAAACTCTACTTATATGTTTTTGTATGTTTGTATTGTCGCTCACCAGTGGCCTGCGTTCCCACCAGAGGTGTGCTGGGCGTCTGACCATGAAGAGCGATAACTTTGACGGTGTACTCCGTTCCAGGCTGGAGACCTCGCAGCATCACCGAGTTTTGGTCACCCCGGGGGGCCGACAGGAGCTCCCTCTCGCCGTCTTCTGGGCTGGAGTAGGTGATGCGGTACGACGTGACGGTGCCGTCGGGACTGTCCCAAGAGATCCTCATGGAGGTGGAGTCGATGTCGGTGAAGGTCAAGTCCTTAGGACGGTCCATCTCTACAGGAGAAACCATCGTTACAAACAGAAAGAAAAAAACGACACTGCAAATAAATATTTTTAAATTATAACATAATGTAACTGATATTTATTTGTATCTTTAACAGATATTACTGTGAGTCATAGTGAATAATTCACACCTTTTAGTGCATTATGGCATCTATAGCATCTATATACATGTAGCATCTCTATAGCTTCTCCATCGTATCATTATTTTATTATCTGTTCTATCTTCCTCTCTGATCATAACATGAAGTTATTTTACACTAGAACAATTTTCTCTTGTTTCATGTAAATTATTCTCATTTAATCATATAACAAGCCAACGTTTACAGACTAATTAAAACACACATTGGTCTACATTGGTTTATTACTATTGATTTACCATTTCAATAAATCTAAAACTGTCAAATTCTTTTTTTGTCAAACAGAAAATAACATTTTACATTGTCATTCTGGGTTCAGGTTTTTTTTAACCTCTTTCAGTTTAGTGTTTAGTTTAGATTGTTTAGTTTTTCATAAATTACATTTATGCTCGATTGGATTTTCTAAGTTATAAAGCAGGATTTACCACTGAATGAAAAATGTTGCAAAAAAATGAGAAGAAAATAAGTTTAAACTTCTTGTTCTGGTCTGGTTTTGCTCAAGGTTTCTGCCTGTTTAAAGGAAGCCTTCCTCGCCACTGATGTTCATGACTCATTGTGATTGACTGGACTTGTTTTTCTCTTGTATATTTGTTATTTAAACTGTCTTGAGATAACTCAGTTATGATTTGACAAAGAATATTGAACTGACTGGTAATAGCGTTCTTCACTGCAGCAAGAGAGGGTTGTCCATCAGGACCGAGGGCAGCAACAGTCACAATGTACTCCACAGTGGGCATCAAGCCGGTGAAGGTGATCTCAGTCTGATCTGGAAAGAAAGGATGAATATAAATGGAAGGCTAAGAAAGAAACAAACATGTGTTTAATATACCAGGCGGCAGGTCTCTGGTAAAGGAGGGTCCGATGCCATTCTTGGGGGCACTGACAACTCTATAACCCAGAATCGGTCCAGAAGCAGGAGACCAGCGAACGGTTATGGCGTTGTCGGTCACCTCAGATACCTTCGTGTTGGTGGGCGGTAAAATATCTGAGACAGAAGTGGACACGGGATGAGTTTCTATTCCTGGGCGTTCATTTTGCCGTAACCCACCTGTTTTATGTGTGACATAGATGGGTGTGCTGTAAGAGGGGCTGTCTCCTCTCCCTCCGATGGCATAGACCGTGATGGTGTACGTCGCCCCGGGATTCAGATCGTCGATGGTGAAGGAGTTACGAGAACCGGTTATTGTAAACTCTTTCGAGTCTGTTTCACCTGAAAAGGTCAATGAAATTTAAGAATACGGTTTCACTTTCTTGCCTCAAAAGACTAATAGCATGAGTGCGAACCTTCTGCTTGAGCAGTGATTTTATAGTGTCTGACTGACGCCGACGGCGAGTCCCAGCGGATGGAGATGCTGGTGGGAGTAGATGACGTCACCTCCAAGTCAGTGGGCGCGTTAGAAACTGTGGAGCAGAAAGCAACGATACGTTTACATGTGTTTGTTCAGTCGAGAACGAGCGCAGACTCACCAGTGGCCTGTTTCCCCGACAGAGGTTGACTCTCCTGCTGGTTGTTGACGGCGTACACGGAGACAAAGTACTCGGTCTCCGGCGTCAGTCCGGTCAGTGTGTAGCGAGTCCGAGACGGCGGCAGTCGCTCGTCCTTGGTTCGTCCTCCGCTGGCCTTCTGGTATTGAATTCTGTAGCCAGTTATGGAGGCCGTCGGGGCGAGCCAGTGCACGGTGAACGACTCGGTGGAAATGTCAGAGAAGTCAAGGCCAGTCGGGGAATCCAAAGCTGGAAGAAGTCAAATCTGTGTTAACATTTAGGCTGGTAATTGTTTTGCACATTTTCCTCCTCCGCAAATGTAACTCTGACTTTATTGCTATATTTGGCATCATGGAAACATATTTGTATAAAGTGATCCCTCAATGTACAGTTATTCAACAACATTTATTTGAACTTACAAACTATATATTGCATATGAGGTGCCATCCTTTCCAACAACCCTCTGAGCACGGTGACCTGAAAAACTACCGTTATGCTTTGCCGCCCAGCCAACCTATCACAGCTGTCGATCACTTTTGACATAGCCACAGGACATAGAATTCAAATACAGCATTGCAGTGACCAATCTGCAGTCACTAAATAGAGTGACGGAGTGTGAAGAAAGGCATCATGGGAGTTTACTGTTGGCACCAGAGGTAAGTTGCATCTGTAGTTGTCTTCAGGTTTATCTTCTGTTCAAATGAATGACCACTGTATCCTTATAAAAGTCAGTAATAAAACAGATTTACCATTTGTTCACCTTGACCCAGAGACAACACAAGGGATACCACAAACATATTTGTTTTTGGGCCATCGGATCACCTTGACCCTAATATTAAACAAGCGTTTAATAGAAAAAATTGAATGATTCATATATTACATTGTGGTCTATTTACCCTAATATTTATAGTCCTGTCTTAATCCACAGTATAAATATTATTTTTTACTTATTTGTCTTTGTGTGACTCACTTGTTCTCTGAGTTCCTGTGGCAGGTTCACTCTCTCGATCTCCGTAGACACACACGACACTGATGCTGTACTCAGTGTTGGGAAGCAGATCTAGACAGAGGGAAACAGGTTTAGAGCTCATAGAAACTTTCTCAACCGCTCACGGTCAAACACTTGTAGGTGCTGGTGCATCAAACTAGTAGAAGAACTCACTCTGCAGCAGGAAGGTGCTGGAAGCTCCGCCCACATTGACCTCCTCGACATTGGCATCGTTGGCCACAGGATGGTAGCGGATAACAAAGCGTGAAATGTCACTCGGTGTAGCTACGTAGGGAATTGTCCATGTGACTCTGATGTGGTCCGGACCCACCCACCCAAACTTAAGGTTGGTCGGCGCAGGGATCGCTGGGGGATTGAAGAAGTCATCAGAACAAACAGGCGAAAACTATTCAAAAGTGATTTGTCCATGAGATGAAGAGATTAAAAAATCTTCAACCTCAAACCCTCCCCTCAGACAGAGTAAAAGAATTAAATCACCAGCTTGTGTCTGCTTTGTGAATGTGGTTGCCTTGCTTTCGCCCTCCTCTGTTACCGTGGAGACACTGATGTCATAGTCCACGCCCGGCTCCAAACCACGTATGACGTAATAACCGGTAGATGAATCCACAGTGTCTTGGAAAAACGGCACGCGCTCGCCTGTTGCTACTACCGTAATCCGGTATGAGGCGGCCGTGGAAAATTTCTGGGGGGTCCAGCGCAGGCCAATGGTGGTATCAGTAATGTCGACAAAGTCAAAACGACGTGGTGAGGGTATTTCTGCAGGGGTTAGGTCAGTTGCAAAGCGCAAGCAGAATTAGAGATTGGACAACCATGATTTCGTATAGAGAGAGAGCATTTGATTTAACACTTAGCCATGCCAAACAGATGGAGGAGAATTACCCACAAAACATTTAAAGTCGATTCAAGCACATGCACCAAAACATTTCTTCATTAACAAGACCCATGCAAAACAACGTGTTAAAACAGTTAGGGATCATCTACTCAATGTTCTCTTCGAACTCCCGCGGCTACCATAATGCCGGCCATGAGAATAAACTAACTAGAGTCTTGTAAAATAAATTCCATGGGATATTTCATCTAGTAACTGATCATGTTTTATCGTAACTATCGAGTACAAGGATTCAATAGGTTTTCCGGGCTGACTGTTACCTGGTGTGATGATAGTAGATGCGGGCAGACTTTCCAAACGGCCCTTGACTGCAAAAACGCTGACATTGTACTCCACACCCATATTCAGATTCTCCAGAACACATGAAGATTGATCCGGATTTACAGACTCTTCCAGGGAGTTTCCTCTTTGACCCACGTTGGGGGTGCTTGTCACCTTGTAACTGGTGATCCCTGCAGGAAGTGAGAGAAAGCAAACGTAGGTTTGACTCATTTTATGAATCACTGGCACAAATTAAAAGCCGTTACCGGGAAGAAACAAAAGGCTTTTCAGAGGCCAACGTTTAGACTTGGCATCTTCCAATTGACGGGCAGTGAGTTCGAAGCGCAGTCAATATTTACCTGGTGTTTTGGAAGCGACCCAGTAGACAATGAGGGCTCCTGTGTTAGGGTTGGACTGGACTCTGAGGTCCGTTGGGGGGGACAAAGCTGAAAGGAAAGCGAGGCTAATGATTATTAAGTCCAAAGATCCTACGCCGCCCTCATAGCAAAGAAAGTGATGCCAAAAAACAACCTGAAACTGCAATATTAGTTTAAGTAAGTCAACACATTTTCCACAGCAAGGTTGTGGTATAATTGCCAAATCTTGACTGACTGAGGAACCTACATGTGACAGCAGTCCGTGTGATCGGTGTTCCACGGTTGCGACCGTTGAAAATGGGTTGGACGCTGTAAGTGTACTCAGTTCCAGGGATCAGACCAGGTATGATGATGTTTCCGGAGTCAGATGTCTTTTCTCTGGGAGACTCACCTTCCAGACTTGGGAGCACTGACAACTGAAGGAGAGAAAGTCGACATTGTATAAATCCATATTTTCTTATGTGATTCTAATTTAACTCTTAATTATGGGCCACTAATAGGTGACAAAACACATTATTATAATATGCTGAAACAAAATTCACTTTTAATTTATATCATGAAATCAAAAGGAAAATAACTAAATTAAAGTAAATATTTTGTTCTATGGAATAAAAAGGGGTAGAAATAATAAGAGCTGCTCTTAACTCTGCTGCTATTTAATCTCAAAATCTCAAATCATGTTGGATCATCTTAAACTTGTTATTTTAATAAAGTTTTTGTTTTATTAAAGTTGGAAATTCTTCTTGTATCGATGGAAATTATACGACTAGAGTTGGAAATTGTTTTGATTTCCAGTACAACATTTTTGGTATATGTTTTGATTGACAATACACAGTTGTATGTCTGTGATGTTTACAAAGTAAAATATGATCACTTCAAAGTGTACAATTTGAAAAAGTTTACAAACACTGAAACTGATGTTATGTAAAGAATAAAATGTAAATAGCTTTTTAAAATAGCATCATGAATATTTTTTTTTATTAAATGTAATTTATTTAATTTAATTTTGATCAATTATATCATTATTTTACACCATTTTATTTAAATATTTCTTTTTTGTATTTAATGAATCTAATTTTATTCCATTCGTATTATTTCATATTTATATTCTGTAATTCCACCTCCACAAATTCCTGTGTTGTGTTTACAACGCTAGCAATAAACAAATATTTGATCTTAAAGATAAGTTGCACACAGCTTTGTTAGTCATATCAAAAGCGTTTACCTTGTAGCTAAATCTGCGAACAGGTAACCAGGTCACGACGATGGAAGTATCAGTGACTTCAGTGCTGAAAGGAGGAGCATTTCCAAAATGAGCGTCTAAAAGGAAAAAGAAAACATTAAACATCAAATATGGTCAAACTTCACTTCCTCAGCCTGAAAGTACCTGTCACGAAATAAGTATCAACGCCTTGGCTCAGAACATTGTCCCGCTCAGAGTGCAGGGTCGCGGTGTAACGGGTTTGTGGACGCAAATTCCTGAGAGGGTACTGGGCGACCCTTCCGGGGATCCTCTTCTCAACGGGGGTTGAGCCTTCAACACTCAAAAACAGGCGGTATCCGGACACGACGGCACGGGGAGCATCCCAGATGACCAGGGCGCTGTCCGAGCCAATGTCTGTGAAGCGCACATTGGTGGGCGCATCGGGCTCTGAGGAAGTAAAAATACACTTTTAATGGTCATGCTTCATTTGAGACTCAGGCTCCCTTCAGTTGGAAAACTTACTAGTGGACTTTTCTCCCACGAGCGGCTCACTCTCCACGCCGTTGTTGACCGCGTAGATGTAGAACCGGTACAGCGTGCCAGGCTCCATGTGGGTGATCTCTTTGTAGGCATTGGGTGTAACAGGAAGCTGCAGGAGTCTTGTGTCGGTGCCATCGGGAGAGACGGGAGAAAATGTCACTCTGTAACCGGTGACCTCACTGGGTGGCCCCGTCCAGGTGATTGAGATTGTTGTGTCTGAGACCTCGTAGAACTGCAGGTCTGTCGGGGCGGGAACCACCTCTGTGGACAAGACAGCAGGTTATAACGTCTGTACATTTTCTAAGATTAAAAACATCAACTGTGATATGTACAGTTATAAAACATGACACCATGAGCTTTCAAACATTTTTTTGTGAAAACAAATGTGCTCTTTAAACAACAAGGATCATTATAGATTTTTCCAGGACTCCAGGACATTTACTACAGAGAAAACAAATGTGTTTGTGGTATCCCTTGTGTCGTCTCTGGGTCAAGGTGAACGACCTCCCTGGCTTTCAGAAATACATATGCAGTGGTGCAGTGGTACCACAAACACATTTGTTTTTGGGCGACCTTGACCCCGTGATAACATGAGGTTTAAGAAATAAATGGCACAAGACACAATTACAGCTAAAGAGTGGACTTACATTGTATAAGAAGTGTTTCAAATGGAATTGCAGACTCATAACATAAAAACATAAGAAAAGAAATCGACCTGAATTTGGAAGTTTTTATTGTGTATATATATATATATACAGTATATATATATGTGTATTTTTTTTAAAAGATGTGCACAAAAATTACAAGCAATACCTTATTTTATTTTTATTTATTTATCTATATATTACTTTATTATTATTATTATTATTATGTTTTTTTCCCTGATGTGTTTGTATGTGTTGTTTAGGAAACGTTTTCGATAATAGATTGAGTTTAAAAAGATAAGATATTTTTGGTTTAGTAAAAGATATCAATAGGATAAAAGATAGTGGCTCTACAGCCATTTAGCAGATGATTTTATCTCAACAATCAACCATCTTGCAGTGAATCAAACCTTGTGTTTCTCTCCCTAAATGCTTACCTGATGGTGGAGATCCCCTGGTGATGACCTGCACGAACAGAGGCTCGCTCTCTCGGTCGTCCTCGACAGCAAAGAGGGTGATGTTGTACAGCAGACCCGGGTGGAGGTTGTCCAGGGTCACGGACGTCTGAGTCTCAGGCAGGGTCAGTTCAGTGTTGCTGCCTTCAATTGAGGGCGTGTACACCAAGCGGTAACCTGAAGGTACAAACAATTAAAATCAAAAATCCTGTAACTCTTCTATTATTATCTGAGGATTACCTGTGATGGGAGCTTCCGGTCTGGACCAGCTGATGCGGATAGAAGTCTCTCTCACGTCATCAATCTTGTGCCTTCCTGGGGCGTCGGGAGCTGAATAACAATATTATCATTTATTAAAGACATCTTTTGACCTATTCCTTTATTGTTAAGCGTATTCTCGAACCTGTCGTTTGTGAAGTTGACAGGATCAGATTCGGTTCTCCCTGGGTTGGTAGTTCAAAAACATTCACGTTGTACCGACGTCCCGGCAAAAGGTCAGTGATTGTCAGAGACGTTGCCGTTTTGGGAACATCTGGAGGATGAAACGAAGTAAACAACATCAAAAGTGGGTCTAATTAAGTTTCATTACTGAAGATAGTCACAAGATGTTCTCACCCAGAACCTTGGGCTTCGCCCCGTCCTCGCTGAGCTCATACTCCACTCTGAAGCCGGAGATGGTGGCGGAGGCCGACGTCCACGACACAACAAAACTGTTGGAAGTGATTTCTGTAACCGACTCCGACGTGTCCACGATTGGAGGAAGTTGAGTCGTCTCTCCCTCAGATGTTTCCACTACATGGGTGTTGAATAAATATCTTGTATCTTCGTGCTTTAGAACGTTAGCTCATGTTGCAGGTCCACTTACGAGAGCCAAAGGTCGTGGTGAAATCGAAGCGCGTCACCTGACGTTGTCCGCTTTGCATGAAGCTGATCAGCTGACCTTCGTACGTGAAGCCCGGACGCAATCCAGTGATGGTGTAAGAATGTAGGCTACCAGGAACAGCGACCTCTCTCCAGGGCTTGTTTGAGTTTTTCTGCCAAAATAGAGATTTGAAAATTAAATTGAGTGAGAATTAAATCGCCATTAAAAACCTTTTTTTTTTTTTACTTACAAGTTTCCACTTCAGGATGTACTTGGTGATGTGGACGGATGAGGGGGGGTTCCACTGGATGGGGTGAGAGTCCGGCTGCTTTCCTGCCTCCGTGATGATCACCTGCACTGGTCTCTGACCACCTGGTGAGTCGTGGCAGCAAAAGTACACAAATGTCTGACAAAGCCGGTTTAAAAGGTGTTAAAGAAACCTCTGACGGAGATGTTATTTGACAGAAGCCTGTTAGGTCACCACGGCGTGGGAGGAATGTGGTCTTTTTTTTGGGACAAATCAAACCACCAGACGATGCTAAACCAGTGCAAACACTGGCTTACATGTGTTACAGACACTGAGTCTGAAATATGAACACATTTACCTGCCTTGTGTTAATTAAAGTATGCCATCAATTAAATACAATTATCTTTTAAACAATATGTATCATAAAACAACTATTTCCCGAGTTTGTTAAAAAAGTAATAGCTAATGTTAGCTACATGCTAATGTAAGCTACAAGCTAACGCAAACAACATCTTAATGTTAGGTTCTAGCTAATGCAAGCTAAATCCTAATGTAAACTACATGCTAATGTAAGCTACACACTTATCTAAGCTACAAGCTAATACAAACTTCATCTTAATGTTAGGTTATAGCTAATGCAAGCTAAATCCTGATGTAAGCTACACGCTTATGTAAGCTACATGCTAATGTAAGCTACAAGATAATGCATACTAAATCTTAATGTTAGGTTCTAGCTAATGCAAGCTAAATCCTAATTTAAGCTACATGCTAATGTAAGATACATGCTAATGTAAGCTAAAAGATAATGCATACTACATCTAAATGTAAGGTTCTAGCTAATGCAAGCTAAATCCTAATTTAAGCTACATGCTTAATGTAAGATACATGCTAATGTAAGCTACAAGATAATGCATACTACATCTAAATGTAAGGTTCTAGCTAATGCAATCTAAATCCTAATTTAAGCTACATGCTTAATGTAAGATACATGCTAATGTAAGCTACAAGATAATGCATACTACATCTTAATGTAAGGTTCTAGCTAATGCAAGTTAAATCCTAATGTAAGCTACATGCTAATGTTGGCTGCATGCTATTGTAGGCTACATGCTAATGTAGGCTGCATGATAATATAGGCTACATGCTGATGCAAGCTACATTCTGGTCTCTTGTAAATTAAATAAATGTACAGCTTTTACATGGTCACATTTGGGATTTTTATTTATTTGTATAGTTATAATAATATAGTTATATAACTTCCTTGAGGCATATAAAAAAGGCATATAAGACCCACTAGAATGTTATTTTGGCTTGTTATAAGATGTAATCCTATTCTCGTGTGAACAATTCTAGAAATACCTTTTTTTAAAAGGATGATATAATATTTGACCATATAAAGTGTTTAAGCACTAATAATATTACATTAGTACAGTCAGTACAGACGCGTGTGATGTACGATATTATCCAGCTGGGGTCAATAATTCTAGAAAAAAAATCACAACTCACTTTGATAGCCCTGCTGAGGTTCACATCTCATCTCTCCGATCCCGTTTCCATAGCAATAACAGCGGTAGGGAATACCATGAATGGTTTTGTCCCAGTTCTCTCCAATCTGATAGAAGGTCCTGGTCTGTGGTTCTTGACACTGATCTAAAGTCAGCCCATAAATGCAGAGTTAAAATCCGACCCTTTAAACTTTGTTAAAAATATGGATAAGATAAATTTACCAATGGCGTCGCACTTCCAGCGCCCGCGCCCTTGTCCGAGGCAGGTGCAGTTCATCATGTACCCCTCCTCGTGCCTTTTGGGGAACTCCTGGTTCACCTCATAGGTCTGACCATCGACAATACACTGATCTACACAAGCAGGAGAGAGCGTTGTTGTACCTTCACTCGACACAACTGATCAGACTCTCGTTCGAAACCTTTCAGCTGTGAGTAGGCGATACAGTTCCACTCTCCGCGGCCGTTGCCCTGACACGTGCACTCCATCATGTGACGCAGGACATCGTGGCGTTTGTCCCATTTGTCCCCGACACGGTGCATGACTCCGTCGCTGGTTGTGCACACCTCCTCATGAGCTGAGCAAACAAGAACAAAAAGTACTTTGCTACAAGTTTTCCTCAAGCCAAAAAGACATGTTATTCAGCAAACACACCATCAGGCACGTTTTATCGCTATTTGAGGTCAAACGGGGGTGTTTTTGTGGTCAATTTTATTTTAGACATTTGGACATTTAACTGATTCAACCCTTATTCTGAACCAGATATTTAGAAGTTGTTCTCATTACACACTTGAACTTGTATCTTTGATAAATCAGTGCAATGTTTAGCCAAAAAAAGTACTTGTTTATTAATGTTGAACTAAACATCTTTCTTCACTCACCCGCCATCGGGCAGAAACCGAACCGTTGATCCGAATCGTAGTCGTAGGTGGTGCCGCACCATTTCATGTTATCGTGTCGACCATCGGCCGTGCAGTCGGTGTAATTGCGTCCGCTGTAGAGGAACGGGATGTGGCAGAAGGCGCCGTTGGAGTTGCCGCCTCGTGTTGCTACCATGGCTGTTGAACAGGCAATAATTACTTGTATCACTGACCACTGTTTGAACTCATGTCATAACATAAATAGAAAATCAGTTAAATAAACATCCTTGTCTTCTTCTAAAGTCCCTAGAGTCTCACCATATCTCTCGGTACAGAACGAGTACAGCTTGTCCTTCTCGTAGTCCGACGTGGTGGAGCACCAGAGCTGGCCATCTGGTCGTCCGTCCGAGGTGCAGGAGTAGTAGGTCTTCCCCATGAAGACGAAGGGGAAAGCACATGGTTGCCCGCCTGAATTACCACCGTAAACCTGATTCCTGGTCTCTGTACAGACAGGATAGAGCATGAGTTTCATAGTCCAGTAAAGGAAGGAAATTAAGCTAGAAAATGAGCTCACCCCGTTCTAGACAGCTGATTCCATTTCCAAGACATGTGCAAATCATTTGCTTGCTGCCTTGGGTCCTGGTCCAGCGCTGTCCATCGTAGTAGGTGACTCCAGAGTCTGTGCGACAGGTGCCTTCCACGGGGGGTTCAGGGTGTGGCAGAGGTATGGGATTGACGGGTGTCAATATCACAGCTCCAGAGGCTATATTTTATCAAACGAGACAAATCGGTTAATGCTGGGTCAAAACTAAAAATAGCCATAAGATGTGAAGTATTCTAGGAGCCTCACTTCGACCAGCATTGTGTCTCTCGCACTTCCACTCCCCGCGTCCGTTTCCCAAACACAAACACTGCTGCGCGTTTCCCTGTGCGTCCGGCTTCGTCCACGAGTCTCCGATCCTGTAGGACCTCCGGGTGTCCTGGTCATTACAGCGGTCTAAGAGAAAAAAAAGAACCTTTAAAGTCCACTCGTTTTTTTAATTTTTTGTGCAAGGGATTTCAACTTACTCCTCGATGAGCAGGTAATACGTCCATTTCCTTCCCCAAGACAAGTACAGTCAAGCATCATCCAGCCCTGGTAGGGTTTCTCCCAAGTCTCCCCGACAACATAAGACGACGTCTGATCTTTGTCGTAGCAACGCTCAGCTGTGCATTAACAAATACAAAAAAAACATTAAAAACATCACACAAAAAACATCTATTAACTCTAAAACATCACCGTGTTTAACAGCGAAAAACACACTGAGATCAATAATCACGATGGACTGCATGTGCACTGGACTCAAATAGTTATTTAATCTTGTTTCTGGGAACTGTTCTAGTCAAAATAAACACACCGGAGTTGAAACAATATATTAGGATCTCTTTAAAAAAGAACTCACCCACGGGTTTGCATGTCCACTCGCCTTTACCGTTTCCAAGACAAACACATTCCAGCATGTAGTCCGCGGACTCATGAGGTCTTTGCCAAGTGTCCCCGATTTTATAAGACCTCCCATCTTCATGGCAACGATCTGCCAAAAAAAGTGTGGATGTTTTTAGTTTGTTCCAGTTGTTTTGTCTGATCTAATGAGTTTAAGGAAAACATTCTTTTCGTCTACTTTCTAACTCTCTCTTAAAACAACACAGGTACGAACACAAGCAGGACATACACAACTCACACCCGTTGAAATACTTTCAAAAACATGTCTTACTTGCGATGGTGCAGCTGATCTTGCCGCGACCCGATCCGATACAGGTGCAGTCCCATATCATCCCATCCTTTGGTCTCTCATACGTTTCTCCGACCCGGTACGTCCGGCCATTGTTTTTATCATAACAAGTTTCCTCCACTGTTACAAAGAAAAGAAAATGTTGTCTCTGGGGCGGGGCAGTGAAATTCCAATGTAGAAAAATGAAAGTGTTTATTTAGAAGTAATTGCTGATTTAATACTGCGCTTTTTAACACGAACATGCTAACAACAGGTAGATTACTCAACATAGAGTTACTGACATACATCTACATGTATTGATAGTTTTCATAAACACTATTATACAATAAAGGAGAATGCAAAACCTAAGAAGTAAAAATGTAAATATTTAACAAAAACTTCCAATACTTTTTTCAAGATGATTACTTGTTACTAAAGCCTTCTGTTGAAACGTACCTTCTGGTTTGGATTTACACTTGATGCCAGCGGCTCCGTTGCAGGTACACAACAGAGTAGTTCCCAGGTAAGGCTTCTCCCACTGTTCGTTCAACCTGAAGGAGTGACCGTTCTCCTCACAGCCAACTGCAGCATAGGGAAGGAAAACATTCTGAATTAGTTATTGTGTTTAAGTAAGTAAGTAAGTCATTTTTATTTGTATAGCGCTTTTCCAGACCAGGGTCACAAAGCACTTAAACAATCAAAACAATACCCAATAAAATATATACTTAAAAGGTCAAGATAATACTGAGAACAACACAGCAGTCCAGAAAATCAAGGAAAAGCCTGAACAAATAGAAACGTCTTAAGATGTTTTATTAAAGGAGTCAGTAGATCATCAAACACCAAAGAGAGAGGAAGATCGTTTAAGCTGAAATTTCAGAAGTATTTATAAGAAAAAGTTATTGAAAGGTTAAGTTATAGTAAAAACTTTTTTAATGAGCAATTGTGTTGTGTTTTTATTTAATATATTTTAATTTGCACAACTGTTATATTTAAAAATATATATATATATATATATATATATACAAAAATATATTAAATAAAACACAACACAATTTCTCATTAATACAGTTTGTTACTATAACTTAACCTTTCAATAACTATTCCTTCAAAATAATCAATAATGAATGTAAAGAAAAGTTTTAAAGTTAAAGCATATCGAAAAAAACAGATTTTAAAGGAAGTCAGTGAACGCACCAGGGGAGACCGCGGAGGAGTCGTCCAGGTCCGGGTACACCTGGAACTGAGACTGTCTCTTGCTCTTCGGTGAAGCCTGGACCGCGCTCGTCACGACCAGCGCCACCAGCAGCCCCGCGACTGGACCTGTCATGGTTGCTCTGAGGAAATGTTCAAAAGGAGAAAGAGAGAAATGATGGAGAGAGTTCAGAGAGAGAGATGTGTGTCCGCCGCCCTCGCAGCTCCTGCACCAGACTGAGCTCAGGAGCGCGCGAGGCTTTTATACGTGAACACGAACCCGCCCCCGGGGGCGAGCGTCGAGGAGGGTCAGTCCAAACGATGACCTCATGACACCGAGAGGAACCTTGGATGGACGTGATGAGGTGAAGCTTGAAGATAGAAAGACACAGAAGAATCACAAGAGCATAAACTAGTAAACAATATGAATTTAAAGTTCACCAAACTTACATTAAAATGTCAATAACATGATCCAGAAATAAACTTTCAGTTTTCCATATCAAGCTTTTGTCTTTAGAGGAAGTACAAACTCACCAAAACAAAAGAGGCAAATGTCAGGGTTGCCAAATGTTTAATGGAGCAGGATCGTTACTAACTCATGCAGAAAACATACTTACATATCAAACTACTAAAATCATTTATTGGCAATAAGTTGTGGTGCATCAACCAATCAGAGCCAAGATGTCACAGTGAAGCCTCTGAAGCTTCTGATGGACTCGGAGACAGCAGCGTCCAAAGTTATTTTTCGCTTCATTCATACGTCCACGATACATAAAGTGCTAAAATAATGTGTCTATAATCAATAAAAGTTCAATTTAGACGCGCTCCCTTTAGAGGTCGACTTGCAGGAAGTCTTTTCTTTGCTGGAAATCCACGACCACTTTGGTACGATCAAGTGTTGATAGATCATGTTTGGTTTGAAGGCACCTCAAGGATCCTGATCCAAGTAGAACCTGAATTACAACGACTTAACCCTTGTGATATCTCTGGGTCAAGGTGACCCGGACGCCCAGAAACAAATGTGTTTGCGGTATCCCTTGTGTTATCTCAGGGTCAAGGTGACCTTGAGGTCCGGAAACAAATGTAAGTAAGTAAATTATATTTATATAGCGCTTTTCCAGACCAGGGTCACAAAGCGCTTAAACAATCAAAACAAAACTCAATAAAATATATACATAATGTGTTTGTAGTATCCCTTGTGTGTTGTCTCTGGGTCAAGGTGACCTGGAGGCCCAGAAACAAATGTGTTTGTGGTATCCCTTGTGTTATCCCTGGGTCACAGTGACCTGGTGGCCCAGAATCAAATGTGTTTGTAGTATCCCTTGTGTGTTGTCTCTGGGTCAAGGTGACCTGGAGGCCCGGAAACAATTGTAAGTACGTAAATTATATTTGTTTTCCAGACCAGGGTCACAAAGCTCTTAAACAATCAAAACAAAACTCAATAAAATGTATACTTAATGTGTTTGTGGTATCCCTTGTGTTGTCTCTGGTTCAAGGTGAACAACCTCTATGGCTTCCACAGATACATATGCAGTGGAGGTCGTTCACAAGGGATACCTCCAACATATTTGATTTCGGGCCTCCTGGTCACCTTGACCCCGAGATAACACAAACCAAAAGACAATTTTGAACCCATTATCGATGCCCAACAATAGTTTCCATTACACTTTTGCGCTCTTTGTGTAGGAGTTTTGTCATCCCACTAGTGACACCATTTGTAACAGATGGAGAGAAACAACATCATCACGAGTTGATGTGAATAGAGAGAGAATGTTTTCAATAGCAATCCTGGAAAATGACTTCAAGTCTGAGGCTTCCTGTGACGTTTCCTCTAAATCCACTCAATTAGAAAAGAAGTTTGTGTTTTGTAGAGACCTGTAAACATGGTCATCGAGCAAACAAACACCAATGACTCAGTGTGGAAGTGAACTCAAAGACACTTGCCTTTGAGTTAACGTCAAACTCTAGTGTTCAAAACCACATTTAATAGGTTAAGAGCAATAAGGTTCCGACACGTAGAACCACAAAACAACTGGATGTTGTTTTAAACACTGCAGCTTCAACATCCCGACGGGAATGTCAGGAAAAAGAAAGAAAGAAAAACACGTTTTTATAGTCGAGGCAACACAGCGGCGCTCGACAACAAAAACATGCATCATTTTCGGGAAGTTCATCATCTCTCGGACCAGAAACGAAGGAGGAAAAAATAAAAAACCGCAACGTGTCGCGTTTGTCACAACTTGGACGGGTTTATTAAGAAATAACAGTCATTTAAAAGTAATCATGGCTCTGCTGGTCTGGAGCGCTGCTACCGTTTGAGGTTCTGCGGGCAGAAGAACCCTGGCACAGGTCCGTGGGCCTGACTTGATTATTTTCAGATGAAAAATTCACCTTTTTTTTTTTTGAAGACGTGAGCAGTCAAGGTGAAAGGAGTACAAATATTTGTGAGGAAGGAGAAGTGAATTTCCTTGACAAGTCTATTTGAGCCATGACTTAATTTCCAGAGCTGTTACGTCTCACAATTAGATTTATGAGCTGCGTCTGGAAACACGCCTGGTTTATACCAAACTGCTCTTTGTGCTGCTTTTCGTCTGCGTTCATCTTATATAAGAACATTTTTACAAATCTACACACGAGCTGAGGGTGGGCTCGTGGATTTATTTTCAAAAAATGACCGGTACCTAGAAGAAAATAGTGCTTAAAATGATGCATTATGAACTAATATTATTATTACTTTATTTATCCAGGTTAGTCTCATTGAGATTACAACCTCTTTTACAAGAGAGATCTGGCCAGGATGGACAGCAAAAAACACAGTTACACATAAAAAACGATTGCATACAGTATTGAGTGTATTGGTACAGTTTAAGAAAAAGATACAAGATTACTGACTAAAAACATTCACACTTGCCAATAGAGTCCGACGTCAAATTCCTGACAACAGACTTGTTAAAAGTCACTAGATTCTTGTGCTGCTTCTGCAGCTTATTCCACTTGAAACTTAAAGGCGGTTTTACCCAGCTCAGTACAAGTTCGAGGAACATTCATAAGTATTGTATCCTTAGACCTTAACCCATGTGGGACACATTTTCATGACTTAAGACTTGAAATATCAGACGGCAAGTGTGCAGAGATCAGTTACTTCCTCTAGTTAGTGCAACAATCACAGGCATTTATCTTACATTTCAACAAAATATTCTATCATTTGTGACCAAACTAGTATTTATTTATTTTTTTAGTGTTGCTTTTTCTTTAAAAAATAAATAAAAGTCTAAATAAAGGACTGGGTTTATGTTCAAATTAATCTAATGTATTAAAGCATTTTCATTTAAAATATCATCTATAAAGCAACAGAGACGGTGATTCACGAGGCTCCAAGTTTTTGATGACCAGCAACGTTAGATATAGTTTGTGCTGATCAAGCGTTTTGTGCGGTTCAAGCCTGGGTTGAATGGAAACTTCTGCGCCGGATGTGAAGATCATTTGTCGGTGACACTGACGAGCAGAGCAGACGACTCACGCTCTGGTCGGATCAGTGACACAGTAGTTCCTCCAACAACACTGTGCTACATTACTATCGCCGTGGAAACCAGATGGGAATGGGTCGGTCAGTGACGAGACATTTTGACCAAATCAGACTAACTAGTATTTTAAATGCTTCTGCAGTGTTCTATGATATTTTTTGGAAGACAATTTAGTTTGCAAATTAAATAACTGAGTGTTTGGAGTTTATAATAATAATGATTATTTTCAACATTGTGTATCTTATTTGTATTTCTTACTCTTAATATTTTTTTTAGATCATCTTCCAATTGTTTTTAAGTGATTGAAGATTTAAAAGGCGACACAAACAGATTTCCAAAAATGTTAATAGCTTTGGGGTAAATTAAAGATGGTTCCTTTGGAGACAGTAGGATTATTGTCGTGATGTCAAACTAAAAAACATATTATATTTAAACACGAGCCTGACGTTAAACATATTCTCTAGTACTGCTTCGACTCATGCAGGGTTCAAGACAAGCAGCCACACTGAGAATGTGACTTCTGCCCTCCAGGTCTCCTGCTATCCATCACTTCTGACACCCTCCATGTCTCAAAAACGGCCTCATCTGCTTCGTCTCAGCCTCCAGTTGTCGATCAGCCCTCCTGCCGTCTCCAGGTCGTACCTGGACGTTATCATAAAAAAATGAAAAACTCATCGACAAGACTCAACGTCTGTGTGTTGTTTACTAGCTCGAAAACATAGCAGCCTTGTTAGCATCTGAATATGAGCTTCACAGACGTGCACAGTATTTGAGACTCATGTGAAAACATCGCAGTGTGTCACGCTGGATGAGAACTTCTGCCCGAACACAGACCCCGATTCAGAGAAACTGATTGGGTCGTTGCGGGGAAAGTTTTCTCAGGTGAACCAGTCACCGGCCAAAAAGACAAGTTGAGTAACAATCGTCTGAGTGTCAGGAAGACGTCTTTTGTAGACGATTTAAATGAGTCAACAAGTTGTTGTTTTACAGTCTTGTCAGTCTTACACCCTGTTATACACGTCTACACTTTCTAAAGTAATCGGCCTGCGATCATAAGCCTTGACCTTTGAACCCGGAGTGATAAGACTGGGGGAGCGTGTGCCCTCTAAGTCACCCTGAAGAAATAAATAGCCCTTGTGTTATCTCGGGGTCAAAGTGACCCAAATGGCCCGAAAACAAACGTGTTTGTAGTATCCCTTGATTTGTCTCTCAAGATGAATGCAGTGGAGGAGGTCGTTCATCTTGTACCAAAAGCAACACAAGGGATCGAACAATTGCGTTTGTTTTATGGGCCTTCGGGTCACCTTGACCCTGAGAAAACACAAGTGTTATATGAACTTTTTTTATATTACTAAACTAGTTGTTTTTTTTGTACTTGTATTACGTGCATTTGCGGTACTATTATGAATTTTCACTACTAACTATACTTAATTTACATGAGTTTTTTCCAAATACTTTTATTTATAATACATACCTCTATACATTTGCACCGTGATATTACCTTTTTTTTAACAACTAACATTTAAAACAGCAGAAGTTGAGGCTATTGTTTTAGATACAATTACATTGATAGAGATAGAAGTAAATAAAAATAATAATAATAACCAGTTCTGCATCCACACAAACACGGAGGAACAAATATTAAGGAGGGTCACTCTGTAAAACGAACGTCTGGTTTTAAGCTCTTTTCATTCAAGGACTTACTGTACATGTAGTAAAAACAGAAGTCTTGTGGTTTAACTTTGTCTCTCGTGCGCCACAGACACGCCTCCTAAATATTGACTAATTGCTTGTCCCATTACCCCGAACATTTCAGCCCTGAAGTTGCAGACACTTTCCGAGGCAGCGAGGGGGAAATACTAGACTGTGGGCCTTGTTCTGGAGCCTCACCGTGACTCACCCACTCCTGTCTAGACTCCCACAACACGCCCGCTCACCTGAGGCCGGGGCAGACGCGGGTCATCTCAGGTGAGCAGAGGTTAACCAGGATGGTTGATGTTTACCAACATCTGGTGGAGACTTCAGTGTCTCAGCTGCTCCTCAGACGACTAGAAACTGAGAGTAGAATTGGTCTGTGAGGGATCAGTAATAACATAGTAATATATAATGTAGTAAAATAATAGCAACAGTTTATGCATAAGCTGCAGCCCCAGTAGATAAGTAGTAGCAGTGGCAGTACAGTTGGTTGCATTATAGTAGTAGTAGCAGTGGTACTACTAGAAGTAGAAATAATCGTTATAGTAGTTGTGGAAGCAGCAACAGTTGTAGTAGTATTGTGAGAAGTAAAAGAAGTAGCAGAAATAAGCTACTAGAAACAGCAATACTAGCAAACAGTAGGAGTAGTACTAGAATTAAAATAAGTAGAAGTAATTGTAGTAGCAATAGCAGTAGAAGTAGAAGCAGTTTACCAGTAGTCGTAGCAGTAGTATTACTTATACTAGTAGCAGTCATACTAGTAGTCATTCTTGTAGTAGTATCATAAGTACTAGTAGTAGTGCTAAGGGTAAAATCAGTAGAATAAGTAATATTAGTAGTATTTATAGTAGTAGCAGTAGAAGTAGAGGCAGTCATACCATTAGCAGTATCAGTAGTAATATGTATACTAGTAGCAGTCGTACTAGTAGTGTTCTTACTTGTAGTAGTACCCGTAGTACTAGTAAAAGTGCTAAGGGTAAAAGCAGTAGAATAAGTAATAGTAGTAGCAATATTAATAGTAGTAGCAGTACAAGTAGAAGCTGTCATACCAGTAGTAGTAGCATTAGTAATACTTGTACAAATAGCAGTCATACTAGTTGTATTAATTATTGTAGTAGTATCAGAGGTACTAGTAGTAGTGCTAAGGGTAATGGCAGTAGAATAAGTAATAGTAGTAGCAATAGCATAAGAAGCAGTCATACCAGTAGTAGTAGCAGTAGTAATACTTACAATACTTACAAATAGCAATCGTACTACTAGTAGTCATACTTGTAGTAGTATCAAAAGTACTAGTAAAAGGGCTAAGGGTAAAAGGAGTAGAACTAGTAACAGTAGTAGTAGTAGGATTAATAGTAGCAGTATAAGTAGAAGCAATCACACTCGTAGTAATGGCAGTAGTAATACTTGTACTAGTAGCAGTCGTACCTGTAGTAGTAACAAAAGTACAAGTAGAAGTGCTAAAAGTAAAAGCAGTTCAAGAAGTAATAGTAGTAGTGTTAATAGTAGTAGCAGCAGAAGTAGAAGCAGTCAAGTAGTAGTGTAAGTAGTATGACTTGCTTTAGTACTCATACTTGTAGTAGTATCAGTAGGAGTAGTAGTAGTAATACTAGTGTTAGTAGTAGAAGAGTTAGTATTATTAGAATAGTAGGAGCAAGCAAAAACCCATAGTAGTAGCAGCAGTACTGGTAGTAATAGCGATAGTAGTAGTAGCAGCAGTGGTAGTCATAATAGTACTCATAGTAGCAGCAACCGTAGTATTGGTGTAGTACAGTAATTTGACTGATCTCACGTCACACCTGCACCAAACCATTCTACGATCCATATAAAGAAGATCCATTAACAACTGATACAAAAGAAGGTGCAGAAACGTTCCAGGTTCTCTGGTCAGTCTTTGAGATGTTCACAGACACCTCAGCAAACACTTTTTGTCGAAGGTTTGTTTATACCCTAAGTTAGCACCATGAACTCATGTGTGTCATCACGACACCACAGCTGCTCTTCCTCCACCCGAGTGAGAACAGCGCGCCGGTGTGAGCGCAGGCAGGTTTGATTCACTCGCTGAGTGAAGCATGGCTCACAGGTCCAGACCAGACAGTGACTGCAGCAGAAAAGACACTTCCTGGCATCCCTTCAGCTTTGGTACAGAGGTGTTGCTGTAGAGGCGGTTCACATGTGAACACGGACAGTCACCGCTGTTCAAACATGGTCCCACATGCCTGACAGACGCGGTCATTGTGACCACAGGTGGCGCTCACACCGGCTCCCGACACTCCCTCATGAGCTACCAGTGTTATATTTGTATTCTTATTTTTATTTCATGAGTATATAGGCAGGATACACCTGTCCGTCTCAGGGCTCATATAGACAATAACTCTCACTCCTGAACTAATGTCTACGTACAATTTAGCAACATCAACCGCCTTCAGAAATTATTTGAAGTTCATGGAAGAAACACACAAAATATTTGATTTATTTGATTTGAGCAAGAGTCGAAACACATTTTAATGTAATGTATATATTTATGGACTAGTAGTGTTCTTACTTGTAGTAGTACCCGTAGTACTAGTAAAAGTGCTAAGGGTAATAGCAGTAGAATAAGTAATAGTAGTAGCAATATTAATAGTAGTAGCAGTACAAGTAGAAGCTGTCAGAAAGAAGCTACTAGAAACAGCAATAACAGTAGTACTAGAATTAAAATAAGTAGTAGCAGTAGCAGTAGAAGTAGAAGCAGTTTACAAGTAGTAGTAGCAGTAGTATTACTTATACTAGTAGCAGTCGTACCAGTAGTCATTTTTGAAGTAGTATCATAAGTACTAGTAGTAGTGCTAAGGGTAAAATCAGTAGAATAAGTAATATTGGTAGTATTTATAGTAGTAGCAGTAGAAGTAGAGGCAGTCATACCATTAGCAGTAGCAGTAGTAATATGTATACTAGTAGCAATCGTACTAGTAGTGTTCTTACATGTAGTAGTACTTGTAGTACTAGTAAAAGTGCTAAGGGAAATAGCAGCAGAATAAGTAATAGTAGTAGCAATATTAATAGTAGTAGCAGCACAAGTAGAAGCTGTCATACCAGTATTAGTAGCAGTAGTAATACTTGTACAAATAGCAGTCATACCAGTAGTAGTAGTCATATGTATACCTTCAGAAAGTATTTGAAGTTCATGGAAGAAACACAAAAAATATTTGATCCGCAGCAAGAGTCGAAACACATTTTAATGTAATGTATATATTTATGGACAGATCTTTAGTTGAAAACTGTAAAAATATATCCATCATTTAGTGTTTAGTGTTTAGGTTTCTTTTTTGAGTAAACTTCACCGATAGAAGTGTGTTGACGTGTCGAGAGTCACCGTCTAGTATTACTTCAACAGAAAAATATGATCTTTTAGCAAAACAAAAAACCTTCTGGACAGATATAACCAATAGAACAGAAATTGTATCAATGTTTTTTCCTTCTGTGCGGCCCGTAACAAATGGCGCACAGACTGGTGAGGTTGAGGGACCAGAAAACTGCATAACGGGACTTAAAAGAGGATTTTACCAATAAAAATAGTATTTATTCATGGGCCAAATGTCATTTAAAAGTGGCCCCAGTGTGACCCGTCGGGCATTAGTTTGACAAAAGCGGTTAAAGCTTCAAGTTCCAGATAGGTTAAACCGTTAATTCGAAATGTTCTCTTCATATTACAACTGGAGTCTGAACCCAGTTTCTCTGGCGCGAGTCTGACTATTCAAGCCCGTCCAGCTTCAGACGGAGGCGGACGTTCTTCGTGGGCATTTGCCACAGAGCTGTTTGTGACAGGAAACGGCAGGACTTGTGCCACACTGAGCCAAGACTGAAGTGCGTGTGCAGCAGGCACTCCAGGAAAACTCACCATAACTATAAAACCCTAAAATCCGACGTGGTCTCCTGAGACACGTGAATCTAACAAACACATCGTGAGAGCTTCATATCTGACGGTTCTTCACCACGACCTCTGACTTCCATCTCTTTTTTCTTTGCCAACTACTACTAATAATCGTCGAGTCAGCAAAACAGAAGTTGATGATTGGAAAGTTTTGAAATAGATGACGTCGCCGTGTGTCTTATTTTCCAGTCTGTAATTAAACAGCCTCTCATTTAGTGATGCGTTCACTGCCACATGGTTTTGTGGGATAAACAGCTGAGGCACGTGACGGACACACGTGCTCGCTGCTGGTCTCAGGTCAGCTGACTCACCGTCATGCAACAGCAGGTGTGGAGAACATGCAGGTATCAGCCGCAGACATCTGTCTATACGTTGAATAAACTTCTCCAGCATGTAGGTATGACTCGGGAATGTCGGGCTGAACTTCGGCTGAACTTTTCACAAATACATGACATAAAAGAACGGCTGCTGTTTGTTGTGGAGATGCTTCAGTCAGCGGTGAGTGTTCGAGAATTAAAGAGGAAGTTACAAGTGATTCACGTATTCAGAGGTTCCTGAGGAATCACTTTTCATGGTGGCACAAAAAAAGGAGAATAGTTTGGATAAAAAAAGAAAACAAATTAAAGAAAGACCAACTAAAAGGCATTATCAAATGTAAAAATCAATAAAAAAATCCCAACAAAATCTTGAAAATATAATTAAATAAATAAGTTATAGATGCAGGTGGAAAAGATGAAACAATCAAAGAAGAAAAAAAAGAGTAAAATATCTATTACAATTATAAACAAATTATAAACAAAAAATACTATTAAATGAGTATCAGAGGTGGTCTGAGGATGATCAGTAATTACATAGTTATATAGTCAACAGTATTTTAGAGTACAGTACAAGCTGCAGCCACAGTGGATGTTTAAAAGTTGTAGGAATAGGAGTAGTAGCAGTAGTACTACTAGAGGTAGCAATACTAGTGATAGTAGTAACGGGAGCGGCAGCAGTTGTAGTAGCATTAGTAGTAATAGAAGAAGTAGCAGTTTTACTACTAGAAATAGCAATAATAGTAGTACTAGAATTAAAAACAAGTGAAGCAATAGTAGTAGCTGTAGAAGTAGAAGCAGTTATACCAGAAGTAGTAGCAGTAGTAATACTGGTACTAGTAGCAGTCATATTTGTAGTATTCATTCTTATAATAGTATCAAAAGTACTAGTAGTAGTGCTAAGGATAAAAGCAGTGGAATAAGTAATAGTTTTAGTACTAATAGTAGCATCAGAAGTACTGGCAGCAGCAGTAATAGTGCTAGAAGCAGTGTTGCTACAAGTAGCATAATTAGTTTTAGTAGCATTGAGAGAACTAGTAAAAGAAGCAGGAATACTACTAGTAATAGAAAGTACTAGAAGAAGACGAAGAATTAATAGTAGCAGTAGAAGTAGCAGTAGTAATACATGTACTAGTGGTACTCATACTCGTAGCATTATTAGCAGTACTAGTAGTAGAAATAAATAACCAGATAAAAAATAACTATAATAACTAATAAGTTTTGTTTTGACGTTCCCGTCTTCTGAGTGTTTGGCGGACATGTCTGGCTGCACATCTCACTCATGCCCACGCACTGGTCTCCACAAGCCGCCTGATGCGGTGGAAAGTCTTTGGACAGTGACATCATCATTCCAAGACAACAGATTAACTTAACAGAGTCGAGAGGGGAAATGCACCAGATCCAGGAATCAGACGTGCTGTTCCTGCAATTGTTAGAAAAGTAAAAACAGCCTCATCCCAAAGTGGTGATTCAGCCATTTAGAATGACTTTTCCAGATGTATTCTCAAGTCCTTTTCGTAGACTTTCACATGGAGGACCATTATCTTCCCTTATCTTCATTGAGTGTTAAACATGTTCCCCATCAGGCTCGACAGCTGCACTGATATGTTCATCTGTAAACACAGTCCTCGACTCCTCCGTCGCCTCCTTGCATAAGAGACACATAGAGTTCCCATAATTACAAGGAAGGGCTCGCCAGAGGCTCTGTGTGGCAACATATTTCTATTTTGTAGTCAAGGTTTCCCTGCATTACTTGATTCAATCATGGAAAAACAAACCGACCGTTAGTCAGCACTTCCCAGAATCTGCTGAACAGTTTGCCCAGAGAACAACAAGCAAATACAACATCCCGTGAAGTAATCTTGTTTATATATACATTCTTGAAGCCAAAAGGATTTTTAATAAATCCTCATTTATTGTTGTGGGGTAATCACGATGGTTTAACGGGAACAGTGGGAGAAAGAAAGTGTTTTTTTTTTTCTTTTACGAGTTTCCCAGTTTTCCGGGTTGGATACAAAAATGAGGTTTTCACAGTTAATAAATAAATGTAAGAGAGCACTGACCTCCAGTGAGCTGTTCATTACCACCCATGCTGTGTTTCTCACACAGTATTATTGCTCAGTATTTATTACATTAACATAAATCAAGTCCTTTTATAGCATTTGAAATATCCTCAATAACAATGAGCTATATATACTATACAGCAGGTGGCAGTATTGTTCCAAAAGTTCCATGTAGGTAAGTAAGTAACATGCTAGCTCTTATGTTCCTCGTCTTATCATCAACATTTCCTGAAATAAAATAATTTGAGATATTTTTCTAGTGGATTTACAGATTGCGAAAAACATAATTTTCTTCTTGTTTGTTTCAGTGGTATTTGTGGTGGAGCTGGTTAAATTGAAAATCTTAAATGTAAACATCAGTTTCCATTTTTATTCTTTGAGGCTACATTAAACACAGATATATACTCTCTCACAATCGATTAATGTTTTTAACAAAATATACTGTATAGGATGGATGGATTAGATGGATTAGATGGATGAGATGGATAAATAGAAAAGGGTGGATGGGATTGATGGGATGGATGAATAGGAAAGGGTGGATGGGATGGATGAGGAAGATGAATAGAAAAGGGTGGATGGGATGGATGGGATGGATGAATAGGAAAGGGTGGATGGGATGGACGGGATGGACGGGATGGATGGAATGGATGAATAGGAAAGGGTGGATGGGATGGATGGGATGGATGGGATGGATGGGATGGATGGGATGGATGGGATGGATGGGATGGATGGGATGGATGAATAGGAAAGGGTGGATGGGATGGATGGGATGGATGGGATGGATGGGATGGATGGGATGGATGGGATGGATGGGATGGATGGGATGGATGGGATGGATGGGATGGATGGGATGGATGGGATGGGTGGGATGGATGGGATGGATGAATAGGAAAGGGTGGAACGGATGGATTGGATGGATGGGATGGATGGGATGGATGGGATGGATGGGATGGATGGGATGGATGGGATGGATGGGATGGATGGGATGGATGGGATGGATGGGATGGATGAATAGGAAAGGGTGGATGGGATGGATGGGATTGATAGGATGGATGAATAGGAAAGGGTGGATGGGATGGATGGGATGGATGGGATGGATGGGATGGATGGGATGGGATGGATGGGATGGATGGGATGGATGGGATGGATGGGATTGATAGGATGGATGAATAGGAAAGGGTGGATGGGATGGATGAGTTCTTTATACTCGAATGTTGAACATGTTGAACATGTTGAACATGTTGAACATGTTTAACAGGAAGATCTTAATTATTGAGGCCACTAGTGTTTTCAAAAGTTTTTTTTAAAGCTTTGAATAGCATTCATGCAACCCTGCTTTATTAACACAGTTTATTTGTTTTTTTATTCATAATAGTTGTTATTTAGGTTCAACATCCATGCTCATCTTTATGTGTAAACATGTATGCGATGGATAAAAAGTCATAATTGTGTGTATCTCACTGAGGGCTTATCATAGCACAGTGGATACATGTTTACAGCAGGACGACAGAATGATTCATTCACATGTTAGAATCCACAGAACTACACGCATGATGAAGCAGGAACATCACAGAAATGTGTTCAAAAGTTCAAAGACGATAAAAGGTTCATCGATGTTATCCAAGCGTTGCCACCTCTGACAGTAGCAGAGACCATTACTCACGCGCTGTATATATTACCAGTTGCCAAAACGACTCCAGTATCAGGTACGTTCAGGTTCAGAGCTGCTCTTAATCCTGGGCTCGTGTTTATCATCTGAGGGGGAAGCAGCCCTGCAGGTCACAGAGCAGAGACCCTGAACCTCCACACGGATGGCATTACACGGGGAGAAACTGATCCGAGAACAGTTGAAATAAATCAAGGTGTGGACAACAAAAAAACAACTCCTTTGAGATTTCATGTGGATCGTCTGGTAGAAGGTTTACAAGTCTTTGGAGACTTGAGTCCAGATGTGGAGCGTGTATATTATAAGACATACATCACGAGATAGCACAGAATGTTCAATCACGCCATTCTGATGGAGAGAAGGTCAGAGTGAAGCAACTGGTTAGTTGACTGATGGTGTTTATCGAAGGCTCGGATAAATCTCTCTCACGATGTTATAAACTGTAGAGTTAATTAAACTTTCAGATGCTTTTCACGAGGATGACCTTCAATAGTTTACACAAAGTCACTGATGCTTCACGACTGAGCAGGTTTTTTCTACAGAAGGTTGGAGATGTAGATCTAAAATATATTTTTTACTAAAGAGAAACGAGCAAAGAACTAACCCTAAAATGTGAGGGTCTTGTGAAGGAAAGTAAAGACCACGTGTTTCAAACTCAAGGCCCAGTGGCCAAATTTAGTCCGCCAAGTCAATAAATGAGGCCCGATCGATGGTTGACTCAAAATCAAAATGGTGGATTCATGTTCTTGCTGACACTGTTGCTGTGTCTCAAATCGCATACTTTTCTTAGTATACTAGAAGTTAGTATGCATCAGGATTGTGTACATACTAACTAGTACGCAAATTCTCCACAGATAGTATGTCTCAAATCAAACACTGCTGCTACGCACTAACCAGAATTGACGTGACAGCTTCTTCTTCTACTTCTATTTAACCATGGTTGCAACCAGCTGTTGGAACACTATCGCCACCTGCTGGCAGCACGTTTTGCAAGTTTGGAAAAAGAAATAAAGAAAAAATATGAGAATCAAAATATTCGGCAGATATTTAAGATGGTATCAGCACTGAAGACGTCTAATCCTTCTACTGCTGCGGAAAATGCACCTGTAAGTATATGCATATATATCCATATACTGTATATATGAATATATATATGGATATATATGACGTAACTTCTGTTTAAAACGTCATTAAGAAGGCGGCCGTTTAGGGTGGATAGTGTCCATTGAACCATACTCAGTTTTGTACGCCAATTTAGTGTGCATGACGCACTAAATTTCGCATACTAAGAATTGAGACGCACTTACGCACTAAAAATACTAACTTTGAGTACACAAGTATGCGATTTGAGACACAGCATGTGACCATAACAGGAATAAGGTTTATGTTTGGTTGAGGAGGACAAACTTGGAGATGATATATATGTTCAAGGGTTGAAGACAATGTTCAAGTCAGACTCTTTTTTTCTGCAACAGAGAGTTTAGTAAATGTTGTGGGTCACCTGACCTCGTCTGTTAAACGGTGACTAATGTTAAAACCCAACTTTCCCGACTTACATGTTTCAAATGTTAGAGTCTTTGTTTCCAAGATGTAGTAAGTCTCTCATCATGACCATGTTTTGAACTCATTACTTTATAAAGTTCTCCTCCGTCTGAAATCTCCGCAAACGAGAGGTTACGAGAGCGGAGTCCATAATGACGTAATAATGGCTTCACTCCTCCTCCAACAAGCGGTAATAACACCCCGCTTTGTTTATACAACGAGTCCCATGGAGGTGGAGACTGCCGTGTATTGATAATGTGCAGTGACAAACCTTGATGTTTGACCAATCACAGCAGAGTGGGTGTGGTTATGGTAAACAAGATTTAATCTCCAGAAAAACAAGTGTTTTTAAGTGGGCGGGGTAAAAGATAATTTTCTAATGTAAATATTTCAATGAAAAGAGATTTTTGTACAGACTCATACTGATGATACAATAGATCTATTTAAGACACACTTAAGTTCAAGACTCTAATGCAGGAAACACTCTTTTCTCCAAATGGCTTTAGTTTAGCGAGCTCTTAATCCAATACAAAGCACTGATGTCATCTACAAGACATAGAAGTTTCTTGAATCTTCGATCGCGATCTTTCTGTGAATCCACTCGTATAAATAAACAATGTCAGCCAGAGCCCTCTATCTGTTGTTTTTTAATGTCGAAGACGTAATGAAGAAGGAGTTTCAAACACATGGACTCGTTATATAAGCTCTATCTCAGTGACAAAGAATTTTAAGGAGTCCCTCAAAACAAGAGCTGATTTATCTGAATGTTGCAACCCTTTCACACTGGATTACACAATGGACCTAAGGAGCCACCGAGGGAAGGTTAAATCACGACCTGGCTCCTCTCCAACGACCATGTGTCGGCCCCCCCGGGCTGAGCAGGGTTCACCACACCAAGCAGCCCTAAATGTTTACAAGAACATTAATATTTACAACTTGCTTTCAAATCTGCTCGCTTTGCTTGTGGAGAGCGTCGTCCCTTTGAGGACGCGTCAGATCTCTGAGGCGTCCATTCATGCTGCCCATCTTTGAAATGGTCTAATTGGTCTTATTTGACGGACCCACAACCAGGGGCCCGAGCCGACGGTTGAAAGAGAGAACTGTGTTCTTCAAAATAAACCAGTGAGTGCGGTGAGACAAGGAAGTTTAAAAGGAAGTATATGATTCACCTTTCAGGATCTAGATCAGAACCCGGTTAATGGTTTCCATTGTATTGAGAAATTTTCTTATTAAGTGACAGTTGTGACGTTGTGAAATAGAGACGTTTATGTAAAGAAACTCTTAAGAAAAATAACAATGTGATTTTCTGATTCCTTTAGCTAGGAGGCAGAAGTCATGGAAAGAGTGTAGAAAATGGACAATATCTTTAAAATCAACTCTTTACCCTCATAATAATTACGAAAATGTTCAAGAGAACGGCTTATTTCTACCCCCACTGAAGTCTCAGCGAACAAGAGGTTACGAGAGCGGAGTCTATTACGACGTAATAATGGCTTCTCAAGCCAGCTGTAATGACACCCCGCTTTGTTTATACAATGAGTCCCTTGGAGGTGGAGCCTTTTAGGCTTGATGACACGCAGTGACATACCTTCATGCTTGACCAAGCTTATTTTCTCTGTTTACTCCTTTATTTACCCTTGTAAGCTTAAGTTAACTATTTATTTCTTACTTGTTGATCCTCATTCCTGGAGGACAAAGCTCAAACTCAAAGCCCCTCAAAGTAGATTAATGTTGATAATGTGACCGAGGTTGTTACAAATAAAAGTGATTTTCAACTAAAATAATTTGCTTATACAAGTGTTTTATGAAGGAGGACAAACAAGAATAAATAACATTTTATTCTAAATTTGAGCTCATTGTGTGATTGAGTGAGACATCCCTGAACCAGATGTTCATGATGCATTGTTTAACTCTAACAAAACCATGTATTCTACAAAAAAAAAAAAAGCAGTGAAGGAATCCCGTGTTAACTGGATCATGAAATCCACCTCCCAAAATCCAGACCATAAAATTCAGGATCAGTGTTAATGCTCGACCTCGACCCAATGAACATGTTAATGTTTTTTGTAGTCATTAAGTTTTAAATGTTTTCAGCTCATAAAAGGAAAGAAAAACTGAAAGGTTAAGAGAGGATTGTGTGGTTATTTTGTAAATACTTAATAACATGTAAAATACAAGCACGTTGTGCTGCATTAATCACACTTGTGTCTTCGGAACATGACCTAAAACAACCCAGTAAAAAAATCCCTTTAAATGAGAAAACAAGCCGTTATATCTTTCAAAGTTTTTCTTGGCAATTTCCAATAGTACAACTGTACAAAAATGGTTTATAAGCCCTTGAATCAGTTAACGTGTAATAATGGTGTTGGGTTTCTCACCTCAGGGTGATGTATTTACCGTAAGGATAACAGCATGAACATGTTTCCCAAACGGCCTGATGGAATGCGTTTCATTTCACAGCCTCGACAGTTGCATTGCAAAAAAAAAAAAGTTGCCAAGAGTTTGTTCTGGAACAAAGATGATGTCACCTAAAGACCCTTCAGGTTTATTTAATGGCTCCACACCAAGTCTGTCATAACTCTTTTGTTTAAAACCAGAGTGGAAACATATGCTAAACACACTTACTGATACTGTATTATGAGCAAAACCAGGTTAAGAAATTGAAGATTTGATGGATTTTATTCAGTTTTAGACTCGTGTTGGTGAATTTAAGACATTTTTTCCCCTTCATTGATTTCATGGATTCCAAACAAGAACAAAGAAATGTACATTTTTCACAACCAAGTTCAACTAAAATTTGGGCAATTACAATTAGCTGGATTAAAATGTACATCCTTGGATTTCCTAAAAATCATTATTTTGAGAAGAGCCTACACAAGCATTTACTGCAGAGAGAATTCTGACCCGCTCAAGTAGAAGAACTCACATTTCTCCGGTCCTTAAAACTTTTCACTGGCTTCCAGTTTCTTTCAGGATCAACTTTAAAATTCTGGTTCTTACTTTCAGATCTATTCATGGTCAGACTCCTCCTTATATCACTGATCTGATCCAGCCTTACACCCCAGCTCGGGCTCTGAGGTCTGTGGATCACAATCTACTGATGGTTCCAGGCACACGGTTCAGGACCAGAAGAGAGAAATCCTTGCAGGCTGTTGCTCCTAAGCTTTGGATCAATCTTCCTCTCTCTCTGTGTTTGATGGATCTACTGACTCAACTTGACATTTTTATTCGTGCAGGCTTTTCCTTGATTTTCTTCAACTCCTGTGTTGTTCTCAGTGTTATCTTGACCTTTTAAGTATATATTTTTTGAGATTTATTTTGATTGTTTAAGCACATTTGTGACCCTGGTCTGGAAAAGCGCTCTATAAATATAAATGACTTACTTTTGGAGTCACTTTACTGAGAACACTTCAAATCTGTTCATCTTGTTTTTGTTGCATTCTTCTCCTCCCTAAACTTTCCAGAAAGCAGACACCATTTTTCAACCAACTCATACGTCCGAAGACTCTCTCAGACGTATCGAGAACTCTTCAAATACAATCTCACGACACTACTACTGCTATTCCTTTACTCTAAACAGGCCTAAGAGAGACAGACTTCTCATTAAATTGCTGTGAACACGACACACTTTGAAACAATGCCACCCCCCAGTGTTTGAAATCCAAAGTGCATTAGTAAAAACCAATATCAACGACGGACTCGGCGGCTCATTTCATACATACATTTATTTTTATAAAAGAAGACAAGTGTCGCAATATTAACAGTTAGAAACGTGAGCCATCACTGGAAAACCACGGTGTCCAACATGGCAGCTAGGCACTGGACGATGTTGGATGTCATCAAAACATCAACATGTTCCTCCAGGTGCCTCTTGGGATCCTAAAAAAAGAAAGGGATGATGAATTAATAGGATTATGTTACAACATTTTAGATGATTTTTTAAGGAATGCATAAATTGGTTTTAAAGCATTTCCATTCTAAACTGTGAGCAGAATACATTGGACTTTTCCTGATCCTTCAAACACATTTCTTAAATATATCACGACTTTTATTCGTAATGTGACACTAACATCAGATGATATAAAGGAAGGAAAAGTAAATCTTGAATGTCATTTACCTGTTTGCCAACGTTCTTGATAGCCAACTGTTCTGGGGTCATCTTGTCTTCTTCTTCAACAGCCTGAATCAAACATGACAGCATCTCATCAGCACATGGGGTTCAGGGGTGCAATTCCTCTGGCAATGGTGTGCAGGCATTTGAACAACTTTCAGAAGGATTTATTTAAACTAATCCTCAATTTATTCACTAAATGTAGGAGATATCTAAAAGGACTTTAAGTTTTATAAATATAAAAAAAAGTACCTTATTGTAGTTCTTGGCCAGCTCCAGCATTTCCTTGACGATGGTCTCGTTGAGTTTGCAGTGCTCACTGTAGTCGGTCAGGGTCAGACCCTCCATCCAGCTCTTCTTGTGCAAGTTCAACAGCATCTAGAAACAAGTGTTGATGGGGGTTATAGCTCCAGAATAAACCAAGTTTTATTATTTCTACCTTCTGCTCCAGCTCGTTTTTCCTGTAGTTGATGGTGATGGAGTAGTAATGTCTGTTGAGTCCATGAATTAAGGCCTGCCAAAGAAGAAAACAATCTTAAATAGCCCCGTAATGAGGAAAATGTATAACAAAAACTGTTCTTCCCATCAACTTTACAGAGTTTATTGTTGATATATAATTGAAAAACTAGACAACAAATTGAAAATAATACATGAATATTCCATTAAAAATATATATTGTGTCTCACTCATGATGATAAAATTGGGTCAAAGATGGTTGGTTACCTGAATGGAGGGTTTGTTCAAATGTCCCAAATTTGATGTAGTCTGTCTTGGTTCGTGACCCAAAACCATCATGTTGGCGTTGATCAATCTAAAGGCATCAATGACAACCTGAAGAACATTATTAAAGGATGTTATTTTCATGGATTGAAATCAAGAGAAACGTTTGTGTAAAACAACAAAAGTAAAAACAACTTCCCCACCTTTCCTTTAACACTCTGGATAGGGTCGACCACAACAGCAACAGCTCTCTCCGACAAGGCCTCGAAACTCTGTTGGGTGTTAATGTCAACACCGGACAACCAGCAGCCGAATCCCGGGTGACTGTGGTACCAGCCCACTACCATCTCAGGCCTGGAGGTTAAAATCAATAATTTAATCCTTCATTCATTTACATCATTGATTTAATTGATTATCTTTTTCCAGATAAAAACATTGAAACACTGGATTCAATTTTTTTTTAGTTTTTACCTGCCAGTCTGCTTTAGCATGTCCAACATTTTGGCCTGGAACACAGGATCCACAGCTTCGACACTCACTCCCTGCAAGAGAATAGCAAGTAGTGTCTTAAAGTGAACAGTTTTACAAGGTAACCATCCAAAAAAAGGGCACAATCTGGTTTAATAGAGCAAGATTATACACAATATTTATACAAGTTAATGATGCTCATTGAGCTATGATAATGTATTCTATACAGTTCCCACTTCAACAATTAGTTAAATATCACTCATTCGCTGTCAAGCTTTGGTGTAATAAAAGTGTATCAGCTTCGGGTTTATACGTTTCAAAGAGTATCCACAGTACTTACTGTTCCTGACTGGGGCATGGCGAAGACATCGATCACTCGCACTGTGTAGTCATCGACAAATTCTCCGAGCATCAATCCCATGACCTCCATTGGTACACCAGCACGCCCGTGTTTCAGCATCTAAAGTAGTCGCATTAAAAAAAAGGTCAAGGCAATGATTTTGACGGGTAATATACTATTTTAATAAGAAGGGTGTTGTTACCTTCAGTAACGCTAATGAGGAAATGTACACCTGCTCTGCTGTATCCACAGCTGGAGCATCTGTTGGAGGGCCCTTTGGAAATTAACAAAAAGAAACTGTTAAATACAGGTATTCATTCTGATTTTCTGGTCAATATGGATAAACAGAATCTCAGCGAGTGACATTTCTGACATATCACAAATAGTGCACATCTATAGAAGATATTGAAGGTAAAAAAAAGGCTTCCATTAAGATCATCTACATGCGTTGAATAAAGACAATAATTTCCAATCGAGAGCTAAGCACTATATAACGGAATATTGATGAGGTATTAAATGTTTGTGTTTTAAGTTTTAAAAAAAAATGCTATATATTACCTGGCCAAGACCTGGCATTCCACCTCCGAGCCTCAACAGTCGGTCCATTTCAGGATCTATGTAGAATGAAGAAAGAAAGCATGTTTAACACGTTACAATTGAGGCCAACTCATGGGATACAATCGATTTACTGCTGTTATTTGGATTATTTCTAATTCTCAATTGTCAAACTGACTGTCTTGTTTCCATAGTTAGCGAGAATAAACTTCTATCACACATTACTAACGTAATTCCGCAGTAGAAACCAATAAGCAGTGTATTCTATAAGCAAGCAAATACATGTAAAAAGTGGCAAAAGATGATAAAACAACTATTACAACGACAGCGACACTCAAATGAGTTAGCATAAGTTAGCATGCCGATGCTAACCTAGCTTCGTCAGTCGCGTACAAAAGATTCATAATATCACTTGAAACTCTCCAGGATTGTTCCGTACGAACCGTCTCTGTTTAACAGTTTGTTCTTATTTACCTGTTGACGAATCGCCTCGATATCTAGAAGTCTATTTTCGAAGAGTAGCAGCCTCACACACAAGCTACAATGAATCAGCCAGAAATGTCCACTGAGGGGAAAACAAACTGCTTCCGTCGCAGAATGACGTCACTTGTTATCGCTTGGGTGCGATGAGCGGATGATGACGCACGATGGTGCTAAATACAACTTTATTGAATCGACGCGTGTTTACAATCAATAAAAAAATCAATAGATTATTTGCAGGAAATGACTCGAGTATAATTTAGCAACACTTTGGTGCTATTCTGGTTTAATTCTCAGACATTTATTTCTTCACAGCTTTAGGCGACCGAGATGTATCCGAGCCAGAGTGACGCTGTCAACCGGAAGCTCTCGTTAGGAAAGTGACCCAGTTTTAAATGGCTACTGCTGCTGTTAATAGGCGGTGGTTCTTCTTCAAGTCGTTTTCCTTATCTTCATATTCGCATCGGAGTGCCTGCATACAGTAGCTCTTTCTCCGTCTAAAAACACACTTCATGCCTAAAGGTAGCCAAATTAAAAAGAATGTATTTAAAATATTGCATACCATTATTTGTCTTAAATGAATTTCCTAAATGAAAACAGGAACGAAACTGCTCGTTGAGATAACAGTAGTAAAACAAACTGAAGTGTTGGTTAATATAAAATCGAACTTCATGTTTAAAATCCTGCCGAAGGCATCTCCAGGAGCAAACCTGTGTTGTTTTTTTGTGTAGTTTGTATGTTCTCCTTGTATAAGTTTCCTCCAGGCACAGTCCAAAAACACACATGACTCTCAATTGTCCAAAGATTATAGAGAGCGAGCGTGTCTTTACTGTATATCTGTCGTGTGATGGAAGTAAATGTATGCCTTTAATATTAATTTCATTACATTTCTTACAGCAACAAAATCAGATTTTGAATTTGACATTGAATTGTTTTACATTGTATTAATGAATTGAAAAAAATAGACTAGCGAATAAATAAAACTGCTTCAAATTTTACAAATTCAAAGTCTCATTTTGTTGCTGTAAAAATTCAGTGTTAGAAATTTATAATCGAAGTGTGATGGCGCAGATTTACTTCCATACTTCTCCTTGGTTGCCCAGATCTTAACGCTACATTTTTTACACATTATTTCATTGACATTTGTTTTTTTTACATTTAATTTTTTTTTAAATTGATCTTTTTTAACATTTAGTTTTATTATTATTATTATTATTGCATTTTTTTACACAATGAAACTTAAAAATCAAACAAATTGTGAAAAAAAACAATGGTGTTTTTTTTCAATGAATGAATAAAATCAGTGTAAAAGTCAATGAGTAAAACAATGTGATGTAAAATTCTAAGTCTGATTTTGATGATGTCAGCAATTCAAATTCAAAATCTAATGGCAAACATTCACTTCCATATACTGACCTCTACCCTGCCTCTTGCCCTGAGTAGCTGGGAAATAATCCAGCACAAGCAGGGCCGTTAAAGGACAGGGTAAGAAATGAGTGGCTTTTTAAAAAAAATGTTTTGGGAAATATTGGAAGTTGAACCTTTATTTATTACAGAAATTGTAATCAAAAATTGTTTATTTCCGATCTTGTATGGCTTATGGTAATGCTTAAAATAAATGTGATTTTTTTTTAAAAAGATGTATTGCCAAACGCCCCGTGACAACTGGAGATATAGTTTTTTAACAGTAAAAGCTGCTAGAAAAGAAATTGAAATAGCGATCTGAAGCTTTAAAAAGTGTAACACACGGAGCTGTTCTCATGCTTCTACAGTCTCAAATTTCAATGTGCAAGAATTTCACTATTCCCACAGGACTCGCAAACCCCGAGGCAAACCACACCATCAGCCACGCTTCTGAAAGAAAAACTTCTCCGTTGGGTTTTGTTCCAGCCAGACAGTTGTCACCTCGTAGAACGACGTACACCATCTCGCGACGGCGGCCAAACGACCCTGCCAGACAGGTCGGCTGGAGGAGTTGGCCGGTTGATCTCTACCAAATTCCTCAGTTTTCTCTCTTGTTGGAGGAGCAGAAACTGATCCACATTCTTCGGTCCCTCCCTCCCCACACCCGTGGGACCTCCTGGGGCCTCCACATATTAAATCCTCCAAGCACTCTTGACCAGGATGTGCTTCCTTGAGATAGGAAACACTCGTGGCAGCACTATCTGGTAATTGCTGAAGCTCAGCGGTTTACTTTTTCTGCAGGTGAGAAACAAAAAGCGACGACAACTTTTTATTTTCAAGATGCATCCATGGACGTGTAGAACTTGAACGCTGAGTAATCATGTTGGGGCGCCAATAGTAGGAGCACCTTAGCTGAGAGACGTGATGGGCAGATGCTGGTGCCATGTTGTCAAACAACAGAAGCGAACCGATGTCAGCAATATCTCGATCAGGGTTGGGACAGTAAGGAAAACAATCAACAAGACATTGTTTACTGTTTGTTCAATCGTTATTGCTGACTCGACGATCTCTCGATCGGCTCTCCCTTGCTTGTGATTGGCTGACGGGTTTCCGTTTATTCAATTCAAAGCCCATTCAACCTCTAGAGGAGAGTGATTTCTGAGAGCTTCTTTAATAAATCAAAGCAGAAGGGAATTGATTTTCACAAGAACAAAAGAGAAACGATGAGATGACCTATTTTACACTTTTGAAAATAGTTCAAAGTACTATGTGATGGAATTCTACATCAGCAGTATTTATAAAACGTGTGGTTGATAGTAGAAATGTTTCAAGGTGTGGGTCAGTTTTAGTGGTTAATATACAAAAAACTCTGCAGAGCAATCATGGGAAACCATCTCCAGGAATTCACTCAGGAATGATTGGACTTTCCAAGAACATCCGACTTGTCTCGTAACTTGATACCGGCTTGAAACCCGAATCCATCCAGCCGGAAAAAAACAAAAAGGGAATATCTGATATATCCAAAGCTAGTCTAGAGTCAGTAGTTTTAATCTGACTCACTACTTTCACCTCATTTCCAAGAAAAGATGTCTTAATAAGGTCCCATGATTGAATTGAGAAATCTCCAACGGAAACTGTGTATCTTCACTAATACTTGAAACTATCATTCCAAAACATTTTCAATGCCACACTCTCCTCTCTGTGCCTGCATTTTTTTAATGCTATTCCACTATATGTGTGAATTTGCATGCTATTCTCTGTGGTGGCCATTTTGTGCGGTATTTGATTTGCGAATGTTTACCTTCTTCTATCACACCTCCAGACATTTGTTTCATCCAAATATGTAAGTATGTTAAATTTGGCAGTAGGGTTCAAAAACACGCTCGGACATTGTCGAAGCAGCTTGTTTCTACATAGTGAAAAATCCTTCAAAAAGTCCATGGATTCAGATGGTGACGCCAAAGTTATCATGTTTCTTGTGACAGGAACAACAATTGTTTTTAGTTATTTTTGCTAAAAGACTGATAGATGAACAGTAAAAAGAGACAATTCAATGAGATAGAACATATTTGAACATTAGTATGTTTATAAATGCTATTAAAAATCCATAAACGTGTGCACAAAAACACTTGTTTTTCTAAGTAAATATATTGTGTCACTTTTAACCGTTCTCCATTTTCCCCATGTGCAAGATATTTACAAGAAATGTCCGACTTCAGCTCTTATGTGATGCACTTAAGATGAAAGCCTCAAACAAAAAAACCTCAATCATTGGTCCCTGATAATCCGGAATGTTGACGTCCCTCCGAGTATTTGTGTGAGCTCGCATCAGCTCCGTTTTATTCTGACCTTTTCTGTTTCCTTCAAGCACATCGTGTGACCGATCCAGAATCTCTTTTGCTTGAAAAGTGCTTCCCAGCATAAGTGCTTTAAGTGAAGTTCCCAATTTGAACAATTAACATTCCCAACGCATCTGAAGTTACAAAACTGTTTTCCAGAAGCAACCACCCTCGTATGTGGCCCAGCCAAAGTAGATAAATTGTGACCGGCGAAAGTGCCAGTTTTTTGTCACTATAAGGAACATGTCAACAAATATACAGAGACCATCAATAACGGTAAAAAAAATGTGGTCAAAGGAACACGTCCTGCTACACACAGTTTAATATGTATAACAGGTAAATGTATACGTTGGGCCAGCAACAGCTCAAGGATTTTGGCCCCTGTAATAATAATAATAATAATGCCGCCACTCTCTGTCCGTGTAATTGTGTCAGGTTTTTTAATACAAGATCATCTGGTTTAAGAAAGACTTAGAGCTAGCGCTAGCTTTACAGATGCGATCCTTCAAGTTTCCTTCATTCTGAGGGACATCTAGTCATGTTTTCTGTAAATATAAAACTGTATAATACATCTCGAGAGACTTTTCTTTTGAGTGCACCTTTGGACGACCATCATTGAAAAATGTTGAAGTAGCATTTAGCATTCTGTCAACATATACTTCCTATGGACTTCTGCTCTAGTATAAAGTAAGTTCTTTAAACAAGTACGTTAAATATTGAAGTTTATTATTCTATTATTCGTTATACATTTTTAGGGGGGTAGTGGGGGGGTAAACTAATGAGGGAGGCTGTTCCTCCCTCTGTGTGGAGACAACACCTCAAAAAAGGGCCCGTGCCGGGGGAGAGTACCGAGGGGTCTTCGGGGGTCAGACTGAACAATATCAGGCTCAGCTTGAATGGTCAAGGAATTTGACTTGAGAATCCTCTTAATGCACTTGACATATGGTTCACGTTACAGACATGAAAGAACACACATTTTTTTCTTCCTCCTCCACAAACTAGATCAGAATATTATATTGATAAATGTATTTAATGAAATGATTGATTGTGGTTGGAGGTTCTAATGGGAACATGCATGAATGGAAGTGATATGAATGATACCACTGACCCGTGCATTTGTGCAGTTCTCACCCTACATACATATCTCCAGTGAGAAGTTGTAGGTGCAAATGAAACGTCGCTGGTGAACATATTGTCATGAAGGCTCTCGTCACGATCAAACCTCTCTCACACACACACACACAGTGTGGGGTGTGTGTGTGTGTGTGTGACCTCCAGCTCAGGCCAGCGCCTGCTTATATTTCATTGCATCCTGATTCTCTGACATGTAGTGTGTCGGATGGGGGAGGGGTGGAAGAGGAAGTGTGTGCGCGCGTGTACTCGCGTGCACGCGCGCGAGAGTGTATGTGTGTGGTTGGAGGAGGTGGGGGTAAAGAATGCTCGGTATGTGCGGACGATACCAACGCGGGAGGGGGAGTCGAATTGTAAACCATTCCAATGGATTCTGAAAACAAGCTTGATATTTAGCGACTTTTAACATCATCGTGTAAAGACTAGAAAACAAGCGATTTTCACGACATTTAAATGTGTATTGCGAGTTTTGATAAATATGATTGGTTGGATCGGTTGGCCCGGAAACCCCCGCCCGGCCGCGCGTGGTCCCGCCTGTAGTAGGTGGGACTGTGGAGCGGCTGCACCAGGACGTCGTAGATCAATGAACTGGACCGGAGGCTCGGTCGATCGCCTGGTGTGACGGTATAGATGTGTCAGTAGACCTATATGCGGGGTCATAGGACAGTTACACACTTGATAAATGAGAACCCAGCGATCAGAATGTGGATGTTGTGAAGCCAGCTAGTTGTGTTTTTTTTTTGTACTGCATTCACCATTTAACCGCTTCCATCTTTGCCGGAACTGCGCCGCGATTTTTCTTTTTTGGGGGATTTAACTTTTAAAATTCGACATCTCAGAAACAATCCAAGATGATCTTCGCCAACCCAGGAAACCCGATGAAGACCACCACTCGTAAGCAGGTAAGCGATCCGACGATTTCCTTTCAGTTCTTATCAAAGCTTTTACTAAAACGATCTTCAATGTACCTTAAAATGACATTGAAGGGTTGGATTCCTTCTCGATACTATGAGGTTTTTTAATGGAATCCGAGGGATAGATGATCCAAAAAATGAGGGCCGATTGGACCCACAGGATGCTGATCCTGTGATAGGCTCGATGGAGGGATGTAACCAGCTGCTGACCCCCATCCTACTGACTTTCATTATCATGTGTCCATATAACCTTGTTTGCTGGTCAATATGCACCACTGCTATTGTACTCCCCCCCCTCCATTTTATAGGTTAATGCATTCTGGGGGGTGAGCTCATGTGCTTGGTGAGCTCTCGCCTGCATCCTCCATTCTGACCTCAGGTGGAAAAGAAAGAGCTAATCCAAGGCCCTTTAGATTGGGATGCAGGTAATGGAGGGGGATGAGGAAAGCAGGGGTGGGGGGGTCTTTTATGGCCATGATTGAAAGTGGATCCCAGTCCCGAGTAAATCTTTTTCATCTTCACGTATATCCGCGATTCATATTTATCAAACCCAGAAGTGCTGGGGAATCATTTCCAGGGCAGAATTGATGGCTGAACAAATCCATTCACACAGGAAATGTCTACATCAAGTCCCGCCTTCTTCACCTTGACTGACAATCTAATGCATATATACACACGCCCCATTTTATTTCAACACTAATGAACCCCCTGGGAAAAGGCCTAACATTTTCACAGGTATTTTGAATCCACACACTAACGTTAAAGAGTGGATGAAGATTTTTTTTTTTTTTATCAGTGTCACATGAGTGCAGAAAATAGCTGTGTTTCTTGTTGGCCTGTGTTTGTATCCATGGCTCTGGGTGCTGGAGCGGATTGTCCTTTGGTTATGGACAGATGGTGCGATTCTGCCATGCTTTGTCTTTGGTCGGATCTAGAGAGGGTTTGGGTGGCTGGGAGCTATTTTAATGAATGAGTAAGAGGAAGGAAATGCTTCACAGAGCAGCATGGTTTTGGCATGGTCCTGGAGAAAATAGGAATTATAAAATACTGCAAGATGGACGACATAAATAGAATATTTAATTACTTTTTAAGGAGTCATTTATTAACACAGCCTTTCAAGAGATCCATCAGTTAATATCTAACATCTGCCTTGTTTAAAGGCGATTGTGATCTTCTTCTTTTTTTTTTTTTTAATCTCCTTGTGATGATATTCTTTGGACCTGGTGCTTAAATTAGAGCTGGTTTCTAACAGTGCGTTCCCTGTGTGCAGTCCTACCCGATGACTCCGTCCAGTCCCAGCAGCAGCAGCAACAGCAGCAGCACAGGCCTGGAGCAGCTGAGCAAGACCAACCTCTACATCCGTGGACTGCCTCCCGCCACCACGGACCTGGACTTGGTCAAGCTCTGTCACCAGTCAGTATGCATGTTTTATGAACGATGCTTTCACCGGGAGGGTCACCCTAAAAATAGAATGGGACACCAACCACACTTAGTAAAACAAGATTCTGCTAAATAAAAATGTGGTTGCAGGCTGTAGAAGGTAGATCATCAGATTAGCATAATGAACATTTCATTGTTGATCTAGTGTTGGAGCTCCTGCTGTGATGTATTATAGAAATACTGTGAGAATAAACTCACTTAAACTTTTAAACACATGCATTTTTTTCCTCAAGAAACCTGTTTCATTCATCTTTTAATATTGCCTCTTGATGTTATTGTTTCTTTTTTGCAGCAGCAGAGAATTAATTAAATGGTTTTAAGAATTATATTGGAAAGATTATCTTGGCTGATCATAATCTCACAAAGCTGCTGCGACAGAAGGTGTTAAATATAGTATTTACAGGGAACGTGTTCTACTTTGGAAGGTGGTATATATCAAGATAGGGGCCATAAATAGAGGTGGGTTTTAGAGAAAATATTATCTTACTTGTAAAGCCCCAGAACATGAGGAGACTGCTGGGTTTGAAATCACTCTTAACTGCCCCCTAGTGTCCGCCACCAGTAGATATTAGAAAATCACCATTTGTTGAATTATATTAATTTAGAATCATATTTTTTAGAGAAATTATACAAACTACCAGTACAACCCTCATGATTCAAGACCACTATATTAGCAGAACTAAAGCTAGAATCCTGTGCTCCATGAGTCGACAGTCCTGTGGCGAATCAATAGGAGCTGGACTTGTTGTACCCATTTTGAAGCTCAATAGCTCCCCTAACACTCCTGTTTCAATATGGGGTGATCGTGACATTATTGCACCTCTGGTACGAGACCTTGGCCTTGGTGGTATCGCCGAAGCTTTGAGTCAAATTGGAGCATCAATCAGAAAACATGCGAGTCAAAGTCTCACCTGAGCTCAGTGAAGAAACTTCCTACTGGATATACCATACATACTCATACATTTATCTGGTATAGTCGTCGATTTGTACATTATTATAAATGTAACAAGGCAAAATGTAACGTATCATAACATAACTTTTAATGGAATTTACAAAAAGCATTTTCACTTTAACATCAGTGTATGAAAGGTTTTTAAACCCCAGGATTGTCATTGAATTGAATTGAAGAATACTCCACATCCATTCAGATAGTTGCTTATGATCAAATGGTTTGTAAAACGAATGAGAATGATGGACAGAATAGGAAAGAAGCTCAGTAGAAGCGAGTCTGAATATTAAAGGAATTTGGACGGATGAGCTCAGGTATTTTGGATGTCATACAGAGTTTCAGACACGGGTCACGAGAGGTGAAGAAGAGAATTCGGGCAGGGCGGAACAGAATGAAGAGTCGGAACAAGAGTGAAAGGATTATAGGACATTAAGGACACCTGCCATATCGTGTGCGTCAGAGATGGTGACAGGAGTTAGAAGTGGCAGTGATGAAGATACCGAGGATGTATTTGGGAGTGACTAAGAAGGACAAGATCTGAAATGAGTAAATCGGAGGGACAGGTTTGGCCATCTCAGGAGGACAAACTGTGGGGATATTGTAACAAAATCCCAGGAAATATGAGAAGATATGGTGGCACTCATTGTGTGTATCATGTATGTAACATGGTGTTCAAGTCTGATGCATGTAAAATGGAACCAAATAACAATCCAGTACTTTGTTAAGTTCAAAAGCATTGTCTTGGGAAAAAGGGACAAACAATAAGTCATTAAGATGAGTTAAGATTATTAGCTTTATTATCAATGACATATGTATTGTTTTATTGAATTCCACATAAAAGTAAAAGCTCATGTTAGGTTAAATAAATGAATAATAATCAAATAAATTGATACAATGATATAATGGAGATATAAGCGTTGATTCACAGGCATATGGTCAGCGCTCTTCGCTCATGGAGCTACAGCAGCAGCAGCAGCTGTTTTTTGTTCTTCCTCCGAGTGGTTGCTGTTTGTCCAAAATGAAAGCTGCTTTGTTTGGTGATGTCATAGAAGGGGCGCGGTCTCTGCGCGGGTTATTAGTTTGTTTCCGTGATCCAGTGAACGCCAAAATAGTATTTAATAGTATTGACGTGAAGATATTTATTAAATACGCTGGTGGTTCAGACTAAATTTATGCTTTTTGCTTTTGAGTTATTCCATTTTATTCTATTTGTACTTAAGCTACTCAATGTAAAAACTCAGAAAATGGCCGGTTAATATACATATTTCATAAATATTTAAATCTGTGAGCTGTTCTCCCAACTGGTGGCCTCGGGAGGAAGGAAGTAACCGTCACACTGCAGTTCATTTTAATAAATGCTACGATAAAAACGGTTAAAGTGGTTTCTTAATGTAGCTAGGCTAACAAATTAGCCTCCTCAACAATGTTCACTGAGATACTGTATATATTTATTTTATTGACATCAATTCAATTAGTCGGTTGTGTGTTGGTGACAATTCTCAATCAATAGTAATATGTTTTTAAATATAAAAAGCTTAAAGAGGAGCAATTGTGGAGAGGATGAGTTTCATTACGGACCGATAGAAGCTAGCAAGCTAGCTAAATCCACCGTCAGACAGAAGCTACTGACCATTTGTCGATCAAACTTCACTTTTTATTCAAGTCTTTTGTTTCATGTTTAGGTATGGAAAGATACAGTCGGCGAAGGCAATCCTGGACAAGACCACCAACAAATGTAAAGGTGCGTAAAACCACTTTCATTTGTTCATTTTCAACCTTTGCAAAAATGTATTGATGAATGTAACTTTTGCCTCAATTCGATTTTACATTATTTATGTTGACGTGTCGTATGTAAAGCACCTCATGACTACTGAATGTCTGAAATATCTAAATACGATGATTATTATCACTATTATTGCACAGCCCTCAGGATATTAACTTCACACGAAACCACATGTGAAGCCTTTATTATATATCAAAGAAGTCATCAGTTTCAGTTTCTGTATTATATTTCAGAAAGCATGAAGCTGAATAATTGTAAAATGTACAAGTCTAACGGTCGAAATGTGATGTTGTCGAAGCTAAATTACCATTGCTTTTTTATAACCGTAAGTAGTCAAATATTTTAATTGGTAACGGCCATGCTGAGCCAGTCTTGGTCCCCCTTGAGCAAGACATCAATTTAAGCAGGTCTAGAGACTTCTCTTTGACTGCAATGTGCTTCCTGCCTATAATACAATTCGTTTTATCTCAACATCCAAGTTGGTCAAACACTATCTGATTACCGGTGAACGCACATGCGTGTAACGCTTTCTGTCCAGTTCCCCAGTGTGTAAAATGCTTCTCTTTGCCACGACAGGTTACGGCTTTGTGGACTTTGACAGCCCGGCAGCTGCTTTAAAAGCCGTACATGCTCTGAAAACCAGCGGCATTCAGGCGCAGATGGCCAAGGTGAGTTAGTATTGAGGGGTGTGTGTTTTTTTGTGCGTTTGTTCTCCCCGCTACGTGATTGTTGTTCTCACAATGCATCCACCAAGTGTGTGCTAGAGAATGACATTAGCGTGGTGGTCACATGTGCTCAGCTGACGAGCCGTTTTTTTTCCCCCGTGACCCCGTTTACGTTCACTGTACCAACCAGATGTCGATTCTTTTGTTTACCACCTAACCTGTCGATGTGTGTCACACGAACGCACATTCATACGGGGGTATACCACTCCCGAGTGTTGGCGGTGAGCGGCCATGCGTGGCGATTTCTGTCAGATCTGCATTGAATCGCCTTCGCCCGTCACTCGGTGGAGCCCTCTACTGAGTGTATTCTGAGATACTTCCAGCTGACACGCAAGTGTTTATGCATCACATCTGTGATGCCTTGTAGTTGGGTGGACTTTCTGCAGATCATCACTTTTTTTTTCATTCCCTTCAGTCTTCCAGCCTGGCATGTGTTTCTGTGCATCAATTCAAGGGTGAGAGTTAATTAATGCAGGGTTAGTCTCTGTAGACCAGATCTGCTTGGAACAAACATGGCAGAGTGCAGCTTGTGTGTGGCAGTAGCTTGGCTACGAGGCTCTCCTGCTGTTTCTAGGCAAGGCTAGAGAGACTCCAGGCCTCTGCAGACGAACACTCGCTCTGTATGTTTGTGTCGGTGTGCGTGTTTGTGCATTGAAAACACTACGATGTGTGTAACCAAATTCCTGTCCCTGCCCCTGATATATTTAACATGGCGTAGATGGCAGCCATTTGTATTGCTCTCTTCAATACAAATGTATTTGGTTTTTATTTTTTGCACATTTGGGAATTTGTAAAAAAAAAAGATGAGAAAAAAGATAAAAATTTCAATGCACATTATATAAGAACATTCAGTACACATTTTCAAAATAATAATATAAACAATAATATCAATACAATAATTAAATAATAATCAGGGGTGTTTATTTGAAATAATTTGGCGATACGACGTGTATCACCTAACAGGGGCAACGATATATTGCGATACTCTAGTAACAATGTTATATTTGTAGTATTGTCCAAGTACTTGACTCTGGTGCAGAATTTACAAACCACACAACTCTTGATGAAGCTGTAACTGCTTTCATTTGTTTTGAAACCAAAATATATGTCCGAACATCAGCTTTTAAAGCTGCTGGAGTCAACTGTATCCTCTCGTCCTCAGTCACACCCCATATCAAGCAGGATTTCATTACTCAAGCTTCGGAGAACTTAATTTTTGCTGCTATTTTGGGGACGGAAGTTTTGTATTCAAATGTTAACTATAAATTTTAAAAAAAAGAATTCATTTATTTTATTTTACAGACAATTGAAATGTAAACCATAAAATAACTATGACAAAAAATAGAATTTGATTTGAAAGCCCAAAATAAGAACTTATAACAAATGCAAAAAACTTGAATCGGTGCTGTGGAATAATGATTATTGTCAGTATCATGAAAAAAACAATTGGAGTATAAATATTTTCTCACACTACTAATACTTATGGTAAAAGATTAATAATCAAACACAATAAACATTAGTACATGTAGAAACCCTAAAAATAAATTAAAAGTCTCTAATTAGACAATATTCTACCTTTGTAGATGTTTTAACATGATTTAAAAAATAATGTCAGACATTAATCTCTACTTCTTTTTACAGCAACAAGAACAGGATCCTACAAATTTATATATTTCCAATCTGCCTCTTTCTGTGGATGAGAAAGAGCTGGAGAGCATGCTGCAGTCCTTCGGCCAGGTCGTGTCCACGAGGATCCTCAGGGACTACAGTGGCAATAGCAGAGGCGTCGGCTTCGCCAGGTTAGTCATACAAGACAAAGAATAATAAGAATAACTCCCTCTCATGTGTTTGCCGACCCCGCAGTGAATCAAGACCTTCAGCAACGCATTGAAACTTAACGTGTCACGGAAAAACATGATTAAATGCTCCAACAGACACACACTCTTGGGTCACTAGATATGCTTTATTATAACTTTATGAACACAGAACTGACACTACGACTAAGAATTACTAAGCCAGCAGACAAACAAAGGTGCATCTTCTGTATTTACATTTCAGTCAACAAGTGAAAGCAAACACGCTAATGTCAACTAAGCACACGGAACCTTTACCTTCCTGAAGCTTTTGACCTGAACTGAGAAACTAAATTATCGTACTACATCTTTATTTTGATGATTTTCAATATAGGTAAATAAAGAAAGGTGTTTTTCTTTCAAATATTTGACAGTTTTGCTGGACCTCAATCATTAGACTAGAAAGTGGAATTACTACTGAATAATTGCAGGAAGCAGAAAGTAAATTCATTTATGTGAATTACATAAGTACATCGGCAACATTTAAAAAATATCCAACAAGGCTGTCATTTTAAGTTATTTTGTCCTTAAGGAAAATAACTTAAAAACCTTTGGATGTATTTAAATGAAATTTCTGGTAAACATTGATATTTGGTAAAAGAGGGATTTCCTTATTTCATATTGATTTATGAACAATTCTTGAATCATGGAAGCAGTCAGTTTATTTGACGTGTGTTTTTATAATGACTGGAGGAATGAGGTCATGGTTGAGGAATAGACACATTATAACATCATGTTAAATTCATATTTTTTGTTTTTTACACAAATTATTTAAATTATTTTCACATAACATAACATAAACGACATAACAAAACTTCCATTAACAAAAAACCTTAATAATCTACATGATTGGAGCATCATTTTTTATACTATCAATATCAGTACAAGTATTTTGGATTTTTAGAATTAATTTGTTTGACGGCCCCTCAAAACACTGACCCATATCCCCAACAAAAGAAGCAGTAGAAAGATTTAAATGCATCGCTTGTTGAGATCTACATCTACTGTTTCATCATAAGGATAAATGACAAGTTGCTATATTAATTTACCTTCAACCTTGTGTTCAGGATGGACACAACAGAACAGTGTAACGCAGTAATCTCACATTTCAACGGGAAATTCATCAAGATTGCTCCAGGAACTATGGGTAGGCAACAGCTTCTGGTTCATCAAAGGATTGTTTGTGCGGCTTTTTAACTTTGCTCTGCCTCCTCCCACAGCTCCGTCTCAGCCCTTGTTGTGCAAGTTTGCAGACAGTCAGAGGAAGAAACACTCTCACGGTGGATTTATTCCTAATGGACAGACGGATCTCAGACTAGTGCGTGTCCACAATTTTCTAACCACCCATGAACAACTGTCAACTCGGCATAACTAAATGTATGAACGTCTGATTTCGACAGGGTGCTATGACTTTGACCTACGACCCCTCATCAGCAGCTCTACAGAACGGGTACGATGATGAACATGTAAAAAGCATATTAACGAAATGTTTCTGATAAAAACTTCCCGTTCTCTCCACGACACACAGATACTATCCTTCCCCGTATCCAGTCACCAACAGGATAATGACTGTTCAGCCGACAATGTCTCCCTACATGTCTCCCGTCTCTGCTTACCAGGTACAGCTCGTTTCTGTTTGTAACTAAATCTTCTTCCAAAGTCATATTGGTTTCTCTTTGAAGAAGATGTAGGAATGTTACTTGTGCTCCAGGCCACCCGACATGTTATCCGCTCAGATCTTTGTGACGTATGATGAGTCGATCATGCAAGAATTTAAAAAGTTGCCTCATATCGCTGACTTGGAGTATTGTTTTTATTTGTATTACAAATGAGGAAGCCGTATTATGACCACGGACAAGATTGTGGGTTGAAATGTTCCTGCCATAAGGTCTGTGAAGAAAGATTTGATCATAAACCAGAGAGTCCAATAGTAACATCGACCTTTACTGAAATCTTCTCAGTAATTTCATAATTATGTCCAAGAACTGCAGGATCTTTTCATCCCTCGGTACGATGCTGGAATTGTTCGTTCTTCACACACTTTAGACTTAAATTTAGCTTTAAATGGCTGCCGTTTATCACTCGTGATGTGCACACGATTTAAGGAGAGAGCAAAGAGAGGGTCTTTGGTTTAGTGACCAAAAGAGCTCATCGATGCTTATTGCAAAACGGGGACATTGAGTCCTCGCTGGGATATGAGTAGGCTGGGATGAGAATTAGCTCCTCTGGGTCTGAGACTTTGGTCCCCAGATACAAGCAGTCAAAATAAGATGAGCTTCTTGACGCTTTCCTAGAGGTCAAGTGAGGAGCTCAGTCATTTGAAGGAGACTCATAGTGCTACACCTACACATCTAGAGAAACCAGTTTATTTTCAGGGTGATTCCTGAACCCCTTTCTTGAGAATGGTTCACCTCGAGGGAGACCCATGGCACAGTGGAAAGGGAAAGACCATGTTTTAGACTTTATACTAGGAGTACATTGGTAGAGGTTTCTGTGGAGAAGAAAGTCTGGGCCTCTTTTTAGCCTCTTGTTTTTGAAATACAATACGACATAAAATAATGACAAAAAGTAAGATTTGTCATAAAAAACGTTTTTGAAACTAAATTTATTTTATGAATTCACTCTTCTAACAACAATCAATCAAAAACATCTTTTACATTTTTACTAGATACAAGTTAAAATTGCACGAGAATATCACAACTCCCCGTTTCACATTTAATAAGAGAAAACGGTTTAGAGGTTGTTTTTTGTGCAGTGCAGCATACATAAAAAAAGAGGTCCCATGACGATCCAGCATCAAAGCGTGACTGTGAAACAATCCACTGTAGTTCCAATTTTTTTAGGACATATAGATTGACCCACTGCTGTTAGAATTGACCCAGTGACCTAAATTGAGACGGTGCAGTGATATAAGGCAGATTAAGTCAAATCTTAATTAAACCCAAAGTCATTTAACAGTACGACGTCACCCTCACTATAGTCGGGCATCCTTGCACTCGCATCCTGAATATCTTCCTTTCCCTTCCACCTCACTGAACCCTCGGCCCACCTGACGGGCAGAGGAGCTCCAGCTTTTAGCCGACCTTCCCTTCCCTCTACTCAATCGTGAAATTGACCCCCATCTCTCTTCAAATCCAAACTTTGGGTGTTTGTCTGACCTGATTCTAATGCTGCCTTTACAACGTTATTTTTTCCATCTTCAGCTTCTTTATTAGTGTTCTGATGTTCATTATCGTTTGCTTAAATAGGAAGAAAATGGCCCATGAACTAACAAACGATTCTCCCTTCTACTTTCATCAGGTCCAGAGTCATTCTTGGGTGGCACATCAACCATATATCATGCAACACCCGGTAAGACACGCTGCCTCTTTACTTCCCTGCTCTCTCTTTCTTTCACTCCCCACACCCCTTTCATCTGTGTGCAGGAAATGGGTGTGTGTCGTCGCTAACGGTAACCATGACGTTATTCTGACTAAGATGCTAGTGTTACTGGCAAAGTAAAAAAAAAAAGTAGAAATATCCCTAAGTAGAAGAAGAAAAAAAAAAAGCTTGAGGGGAAATGTCCGGCATGTTATTTCAATTGCATCCGTCCTTTTGTGTGTAATTGTGTGCGTCTGTGTGTGCGTGTGTGTGTGTGTGTGTGTGTAATGGAACAACTACAGACATTCAGCCACCACCCCTCCCTCTCTCTGGATCCAGCAGGAAATGCCTGAAGCAGAGACAGTCTTGTGATTCTTTGACTCTTCCAACAGATGGTTTCCAGTGGAGCAAGTGTCTGTGTTCATCTACCCATCCCCCCCTTTTAACAAGCAAACACTTAATTTCTTTCTTCACAGATCTAGTGTCATAACTGACACTTATCATCGGCACTCTGGAATGATTTTTTAACTTTCAATGCCACTTATACTTAACCACTGTTTTTAATGTTATATTCTTATTTTTCACAAGGTAATCCTTATAACGTCCTTTTTTGTTTTATTATAGGCTCCGGTTATGTCGCCATCTGTCGATCCTTCCATGCCACTGCACCCTACAGCCATGATTACTCAGCAAATGGGTCAGCTTGCACTGGGCAACACTGGAGCGGTGAGTCCTGTTCTTCTCTTACAATCATCACATGAAGACCTTCATTTCTATTCGGGCTACTTGAGTGAAAGGATATATTGGGCCCCAAAATAAATCCGGCACTGATGCCATTTTCCAGCTGCTGCGTTCCGCCTTGGATCTCTATGAACTCATGTATTTCTCTTCGGTCTTGTAAAACATATTTTTAAACATAAATGCATGTACTTTCTTGTAATTTGTAGTATCAAGTGTTGCCAACATTATTTTTTACATTAACACGTTTAACTTCATTTTCTATTAATTTACAATAAACATGTTGTTCATTTCATCGTAAGTAAGCAAACTTCATAATGAAAATCATAGTTTTGTCATCATTTAACATATAAATATATACTTGTAAAATAAGTAAGTAAGTAATATATAATTATAAAAATGTTATTTATGAATATAAATATATTGAAATTATATTTTGCCTAAAAACTCTAGACATCTTTTAATAATTTGTAGTATTACACGTTTTTAAATCAATAGATAAATAAGAACTTGTGAGTAAGTAAGTAAGTAATTTTTATTTGTATAGCGCTTTTCCAGACCAGGGTCACAAAGTGCTTAAACAATCAAAACAATATTCAATAAAGTATATCATTTAAAGGGCAAGATAAAACTGATAACACAACAGGAGTTCCAGAAAATCATGGAAAAGCCTGAACAAATAAAAACGTCTTTAAGATGTTTGTTGAAGAACTTGTTTGTCCGTTAACACCGTTTTCTCACGTCACAAGTCTATTCTCAATAATGTCTTGATGAATATATCTAAAAACTGACAGCAAAACGCTGTAATGAGTTAAACTCTTCAATTAAAACTCCAATAAAAATGTTTTAATTTGTCTTCCCACAGTACATCGCAGCCAACGCTGGTGTCCAAGGAGCCTACATGCCTCAGTATCCCCCCCTGCAGGCCGCCCCTGTAAGTGAAAATGAGTTGTTTTTTTTATCCCTTTTGTGTAAAAGCACAAAAGACATTTGGCAGACGACTTCAAAACCCCGGAGGCTTTGAGTCATTTTTTTGCAGTGGTCGCTGCCATAAACCATCAATTATCGCACACACTAATAACACGGTTTATTATCACACTGAAAGACGACGTGTTCTTTTCCAGGAAAACGGAACGCAGCAGCAAGTGGATTCTTCTAACAACTCTTCCCCCTACAGTCAGCTCGGCAAGTAATCGCAGGTACAGACGGACGTCTTTACATTTCTCTCATCGATTAAAGGGTCGTTTTGAACAACGTACACAGTCAAAACGAACGAGATATTTATCATCCTAAAACTTTTCATTTTAATCAAATCCAATATTTGCTGCATTAGTTATTTCTAGCGTTCGCCTGCAGGAGTTTTTCCACGGCAAGTTATCTCCCTACATCTTGATCATTCTCCTGGTCACAACCATCCTCCACGATTACCACACCAATTATTCAAAAGATTGTTATTTATAGCAAAGGAGATTATCTTTGTGATATGAAAGTAAGTCAAAAGGAAACATTGAGCAACAAACATTGAAAAGCACTTCAGAAAATCTAACCTTGAGTTTTTTTGACTCGGGTTCAATGTCACATAGTTAAGAATAAAATACCACATGAACGATTATATAGCTTTTATAATATAGTCAAGATTTAGTTCAAGCACATACTAGTGGCTCAAATCAAACAAATATCAATAAAACCAGAAAAAAATATGAAATGTTCACCAGGAGGTTGTGGGTTCAATCCCGGCTCTGAATAAGATTTTGTCGTGTCTCTAAACAAGACTGTTTCCTGCTTCTGATGGTGAGCTGGCTCCCTGCATTGCAGCCTACTCCCATCAGTTTGTGGTTTTCTTTGTAAATGGGTGAACGTTGTTGGAGAAAAGCATCTGCTAAATGCAAGAATATCTATCAAGGGTCTTCAAACTAATGGTCTCTCTGTGTTTCCAGGCTGATTTTTAATTTTATGAATCAGAGGAAAGTTGCTGACAACATCAAAGTGACATCATAGCTGTGGACCTCTTTGATTGGACCAGGACTTTTTTTGCACAGCCTCAACCTTTGTGGTGAAAAAAAAAAAAAAATGGTGTAAATGGACTCAAGCTGTCGGGCTAATCAAAAAAAAAAAAAAAAAAAAAAAAAGATTTATTTTGATAAAAATGAACATGTTCTTCTTTTTCTCTTTTTTTTGAGGATTCTCAAACAAAAGCCAGAGGACCCCAAACATTCCCCGCCCATAACCCCACTTCCACCATCCATAGTATGACGTGGTATTTCGTGCATGAGCTTTTGTTCCACTCATCTGTGATTTGAGATATTTTATTCGTGCAAACCTTGTTTCTTAGCTGAAGCCTAAACTTTGTGTGTTTGTCACTGAATAGAATCCTGATACAGGTAACCATTTCATTAGGAATTATCAAATTTATTATTGGAAACGGTGCCTTCCTAACGCCACATCGAACATTCACCATTTCTCATGGAACGTGATTTCCTGTCATGTTTCTACTCGGCTGATCCAAGTGTGTGTGTGTGAGAGTGTGTGAAATCATCGAGTGATCCGCTATCTGGTCTTCTGGTTGCAATAAAGACAAAAGAGAGTCCAGCTGCAATACTGAGAAAAAAAGAACGGTGACAAAAGTCGAAACAAGGTAACTCTTGTTTTTCTTCCTTTTTTTAAAAAACAAAACTCTAGAAATGACATGAGCTGTACTTTTCTGAAACCTATGGAATTTAGGTTGAACACCAAACAGGCATCTTTCAGGTTGGGTTTTTGATTTAGTTTTGTTTGCTATTTTTTTTGCGGTCAGTGTGACCAAAGATCTACCTCATGGTTCTGAGTCTGCTGGTGTCGTAGGGTTTGCAGGTTGAGCCCTGACCGCCAGCGTGGATGAAGCAGAACAACAGCCACGCTCAGGAGCTGGCTCAATAGAACTTCTACCGTTTGTCACCCACATGCAGCATTTTATCTTCCTCATTTTTAAAGACGCATGGTTCTCCACCTCACTTTTGTTGTCATCACTTTTTTGTTCCGTGTGTGTGTGTGTGTGGTTTTGTTTTTTTTTGCCAAGATCACGTTTTTCTTTCCGTTTTGATGCTCCATTTAGAGAACTTCTAGCCTTTCCTTTGAATAGTTGGCTTGAACAAACAAATGCAGGTTACATGCATTAGGATTGTTTTTTTTATTTTTTATTTCTGCCTTTTGTTATTTCACTTTAAAGATTACCTAAAAGGTGAAATTTGTGTGTCAATGTTGGGTCAGCTGTGCACACAAAGATAGAGCAAATTTAAGTGAAAAGAAAACTATTTTAACAAATTAATAATCATGGTTAAACTCCACATGGAGGGTGATGCCTGGTGGACGCCTGACACTACAGTGAAGAGCTTGAGAACTATATGTGTGGGTTTCTTTTGCCTTTTCTACCTGAATTTACCGAGTGAAGCTGTAAGAAAAATGGTCGCTGTCGCTTTATTTGATCAATACTGCAGCAGTAAAAATGCTCTCAAGATGACACAAAACTTGGACCTTCATGGCAATTTAAAAATCTGAAAATGTATTGTTAAAAATGCTGAGAAAAAAAAAAGATATTGTAAATCTTTCCTTCCCCCCTTGTTGCTTCCCTTCACCCTCAACCGATCCTGGAAAACAATCATCTCCTTCCTCCCTTCTTTGAAAACATTTGAAATAATGCCTAATAAAAGTCTTCTCTTTCTCAGACTCCACTCCTGACTCTATTTATTTGATGTCCACCTCCTCACCGATGTCAGTTTAAACATCATCAATACTTATTTTATTGTTGAATAAGTAACGTCGCTTTTGTTAGGGCAACGAACAACCCAAAAAAAAAGAACAAAATACTTTTAAAGTTTTAAAAAAAACAATGTTAAATTGTGACAAAGAAAAATCAGAAACATGATCCTAACAGATATTATGAATTTGTTAAGATAATTCTAAAAAAATAAAATATAAAAGGTGTCTTTAAGACATATTCAAAAAATGATAACCAGAATTTAATTAACGTACATTATTTAATAATGTGTATTAAAAATGTTTTTTTTGTTAATAATAGCAAACTGTTATTACTGTTTAACGTTAAATTAATTACATTATTCCACTAATTCCCTCAGGAGGGTCATAGGGTGATTCCGCACAAAAAAAACACTAATGAAAACATGCATATTCAGAAAATGTAAAAACGTGAAACCTTTATAATAGATAAGTAAAGGAATTATTATTATTTAAAATTGAAAAGAGAAATAATCTTCTGCTTAAAATAACATATCAAAATAATATAGAAATATATATGTTATAAAAAACGATATCTGTTGCCTGACGAGTGAATAATCAAGTTGTACCCACGTCTTTCAGCAGGGGGCGCCGCATGACAAATCTGCCCCCTGCTGACAATCAAAGGCCCAATTTCCTTTGGTGTCTTTTTCAATCAGTGTCCGGTGATCAACAACTGTGCTCGGTGTGATTCATGCCTCGCTCCCTTCCTGCTCTATTTTTGGGCTCGCAGTCTTCACGGATTCGCTCTCATTCCGGATCTCTCTTCATAAGCTCCGACTTAAGCGCAGAGACATATAGGCACCATGTCACGTCTCTGACCGGTCCGAGGGATCAAAAAAAACCGGCTCGCAAGATTAGCCATCACACCCTCTGTCAACCCCCCAAACACCCGGGCCACCCCGTCTCCTGGAGTATACATTAAATAGCCGGGGGGGCCCCGCCCCTACACGCACAGATGTCAATCAATGCCCATTGTAATGGCAGCCAGAGCCCTTTGAACGAGCCAACGAGACTCTCCTTCCTGTTCCTGCGTGGCCCTTTTTAATTTGCCGCAGCTGAGGGGACACATGGCGGCGGTCCCTGGAGAATGCCCAGGGTCAGACGGAGGGCACAGACGTGGAGAGGGGAGGCCTGCCTCGGTATCCGATATCCACCGCTTTGTGCGATACATGTCAGCGATTCAACATGTCAGATGTTGCTGAGTTATAGACAGATTTTTCAACGAGGGGAAGATCGATCAAAAGTAGAATCCCGTCCGAGTTAGAGTCACAAACGACTAGATTTGGTTCCTCCTATGATACTTTACTTTGAATCTCCTAAAACCAGTCCCTCGTTTATTTACCATTCCATTTTTCACTTGTTTAAATGAACATTTATTTGAACTTGCAAACCCAACATTGCATATGAGGTGCCGACTCTCTCAACAATCCTCAGTACATGATCCCTGGAAATGTACTCTTTACTTATATGATATACAATAATGTCTCTTTTTTTCTCATCAATTTCACGAATGATGAGGAGGAAACGTAATAATATTAATCATCAAGTCTAAACCGTCTAGTGGTGAGGAAGCGCGAATATTCAAGAGCAAAAGGTTTTCGTTGGTTGGTGTCAAGCATCGTGATAAAATAGTTTTTCCGGAAAAACGGTGGCTGTTCTGCGAAGCCCTAAGTAGACAAATAATTGACACAAATAATTGTGTCATTTTAGTCATCTAGTTTTACTAAGTAGAACACAAAATGTCTCGATATTCAGAGTAAATGTACACAGACTCCAGGATTCATTCTCTACTTATAGTTCATAAAATCAATGCTTAAGACTTGTAGAAACATTAAATTCATTGGTGAATAAAAAGTTGTTTTTGAATGCAACACAAATGCCAAAATCAATCACAGACTGCGTACTGACACATATATATATATTTTGTCCGATTCAGCTTGCTTAAAAACATGGCTAATCGAGACAGGCCATTGTATATGCGCTCGCTATGTTATATGTCAATCACTTTTGACATATAACATAGAATTTAAATTCAGTATTGTAGTGACCAATCGTATGTCACTAAATAAAGCAGAGTGTAGAAAGGCATCATGGGAGTTCATCGGTTGTTGGCACCATGAGTAATGTTGGTGTGGTAAGTAGTAGTACAATAAGTTTTGCAGTAGTTTTAAAGTTAATAGTTTAGCCGTTCCTGACTGTAGCTACAATATATCTAGATGTGTACTGTGTTTGCATAGAAAATAATAATCCTCAAGACCACAAAAATTTCACCAGCAATATGGGCAAGGGACCCCTAGAGTATATGTGTATATGTACACAAAGTACATCAAACACTATCTCAAATGACTCCAGAACTGGTGAACAACTTTTTTCTTTTTTTTTTTTTTTTAAATCCAGTAAGGTCACCACAGTCATCCAGTTTGATCATGAGTGTGCATGAGCACCTAGTCTGGCTCTGACTCACACTGCCGAGATAAGGCGGAAAAAAAAAATCCCACATTCTCTGCATAACCATGGGCAGGACAGACCCGGGTCCACCAGAACATCCCATGCTAGTCTTCCTCCTACCATTGTCTTGTCCATAGTGGGGTCACTGTAGAAAGTCAGACCACACTTCCATTAATCCTCCCACAGCTTCTCCAAAGTAATTAAAGGCTTTAAAGTGCAACTAACGTGAAAACCCAACTTTCCTGAACTTTCCTGTTTTGAAGTTATGATTTTTTAAATTTCTCCCCGTCTGAAATCTCAGCGAACGAAAGGTTACGGGGGGAAGTCCATTATTACATAATAATGGCTTCACTCCTCCTCCTCCAGCCGGCTGTAATGACACCCCACTTTGTTCATACAACAAGTCCCTTGGAGTTGGAGACTTCTGGTATTGATGACACGCGGTGACAAACCTTGATGTTTCGCAGAAGAGTGGGTGTGGTTATGGTCAACAAGATTTAATCTCCAATTTAAAATAGAATTTCAATGAAAAGAGAGTTTTGTACAAACAGACACATACTGATGATACAATAAAGGTCTAAGATCTAATTAAGAGACACTTAAATCAACTAATTAGTTTCCCATAAACAAGTTTAATTGCCTTTATTTTGGATAATATTCATCAAGCTCACAGCCCGGGGGCCAAATCTGGTTTTCCAAATTATTTATTATAGCCCACCAGATGGTTTTATCTCAAAGTAGATTAATGTTTAATTTTCCAAAATAGTTTTTTTAACAAAGGACCAAGTTATTTCCATCCATCTTTCTACGTTGATCTTAGTCTTAAAGATAAGATAAAGAACAGAGACGATGGATGTCAACAGTAGCAATAAAACTAATAATAAGGACAAACACAGATCATTGACATCATTTGAGCTTCAAAAAATGAAATATAAAAATCAGACTCATATTTACTGTTTGGCAAATACACGTTTTGTTCGGCAGCAACTTCATCTTTTTTTTTTTTATAAAAACGGAACGGAAAACGGAATCATATTAATGTCCAGGATTAAAAAAAGTTGTCACACTAAGTTCCCAAAACCATAACCCAACACAGCTTGCATAGTTATAACCACTAAGTGGCGTTAGCTTAGTTGCGTTCCAGAGAAGTTATAAGTGCGAACAGCATCTTGTGCAATAGTGACTAAACAAGATCAGTTTTAGAAGTTATTGCTGTTCAATGATTTGGTTTCATGCTGCGTTTATGACGTGTTTATATCGTCAAAATGTTCCCATTTCTGCTTTTTTTTTTTACCTGACTTGGCAAAATGAGTAGTAGTTAGAGGACATACAACTGAAAAATCTTTTACTGAAATAGGAGCCTAACTCCACTAAGGGTGTATTGACAAGAATCTGGCGATACCGTACGATCAAGATACAGAATACTGTAGGAACAAAGATGCTTTCATTGGTTTTTAAACAAATCAGCTTTAAATGCTGCTGGAGTCAACTGTATCCTCTCGTCCTCATTTTAATCTGAAATAAATAAATACAAAAATCGAATTATTCTATACACACTTTCTTGATATATAAAGCATTCAATAACTACGATGAAAAAGAAAAAAGCTAAATCAAATGTGAAATCTAAACGGTTGATACGGTATCGTGATAAAAAAGTATCAATATGTAGGTACATTGATACTTTCTTACACCCTTAATAACTACTTTGTCCCTGTGTGTATTAAGTTCAACCTTTTGTTCGGTGGATGGACCGTTTTTAAAGAAATCTAAATACAAGAAAAATAGTTTTACAACTAGACCCCAAAATCCCCTGACACAAAAATATATAATCAGGCGAAAATACGTTTTTGTGAACTCAAGTGTTGTTCCTTTAACCTTTTCTCATACAATCCTGGACTTCCTTCATGGTGTTGTTCCATCTCTAATCTCCTTCAAATAGGCCTTAATCTATTCACCTGAATTCCAGCCATGCCAATGTGAGAAGGAGGCTGTATCATAACACCCTCACTCCTTCTCTCGCTCCACTCCTCCTTCTCTTGCAGGAAATAACTGAACTTGAGCAAACATGTGCACACTCACACACTCTGGCGCAGCAATCTACACCAATCACAAAGGACCGTGAGTCACGGTCATTGTGCGGCGGCTCAAAACAGATTGTGGAACACATCCCCGACAGTCCCAGTTTCTCCTGAAAGGGGAAGGAGGTCTCACAGTCAACAGCTGTTACTGTCACTCATTATCATCACACACACTCACACACACAAGCGAGTCGGAGCTTGAACAAATACCCACGCATGACCCCCGGCATGCGTACACACTCCCTCGCCGACACTGAGACGCACATGAGCGCCGGGCAGCGGGGTCACCCTCGCAGCCATGCTTCATAAAGGGCTGAGTTACAATAGGTTTACTGTTACTCCGACGACAGCCCCGATACAATAGGACTGAAAAGTTGCCCGATGCTGCTCTGGTTCTCTCCGAATTTCACTTGATGACAAGGAAGACAGCGCCAGGAGGGACAGCATGTTTTCAGAGGACGCCCGTGAAGGTGAGCAGCTCCTCCGAGAGGTTGATGTTTCTCTTGACTTCTACAACCTTTGTGGTCGGGATCATTTAATGAGGGACACTCTTGTGTAGTGGTGTGTAATTGGTACGAATCTGGCGATACTTCTCACCGTACAGTGAGAATTATACGATATATTTGGATATATTGCGATACTGTAGGATCAACGATATATTTGTAGTAGTTGTAACTTCTTATTTTGTTTGGAAACCAAAATATGTCCAAATATCAGCTTTAAAAAGCTGCTGGAGGTGACTGTATCCTCTCATCCTTAGTCATTGCCGGGATCCCATGTTTGTTTTAATTTCATTGTTCCTTTAGCTGAGGTGGACAGAATTACTGCTTCTACAAATATTGCTTACTTACTTACTTCTTTCTCGTGGCTGGCCAGTGTTAAAAAAATTAATAAAAATGTTATATTATCAATGAAATAAAACGAGATTTAAAAAATAAAATACATATTAATTACATATAAAATATAAGGGCATTACAATAAAACAAATAATTAATAATGAATTCAAATAAATTACATTTAAGTAAAGAATATTCATGCCATGAATATTTGCATTTTATTTGTTAATATCTTTTCTATATTATTATAAAAGATAAAAATGTTTATATACACATTTTTATCTTTTATAATATTATAGAAAAAAAGATTATATATATATACACATTTCTATATTTTATAATAATATAGAAATAAATATTACAAATTCACATGCAAATATTTATATATATATATATATATGTGTGATTTTGAAAGACGAAAATAAATAAATAAACAATAGCAAATGAGGAAAAACATAGATACAGAGCTATTAGATACACAATATCGTAAAAAAAAACAATGCGATATATCATTGTTATAATATTTTCTTACACCCCTATACTGTTGTGTCATGACATCCATTTATCTCCTAAACTTTGGCTGGAAAACCCCGATTTAATAATGTCTCAATTAAGACTCAGTCATGGCTGACACAAGACAAAAGAGACAAAGGTGGATCAAAATGACATCAGGGAGGGGGGGAAAGGGGGTAGAGTGGCATTAGTATGGCGCAGTGGAGGGTGTTTGGTTTTGGGTGACAGATGGGACTCACCCAGATCCAGAGGGCGTGGTGCTGAATTGTGAGATTCCTTTATGTTGGGACAAGCAGCGAAATCTGTAGTGCAGCTGTCAATGGATCAACACCTACACAGGTCCCCGTTACATCCACCGGAGTGTTGCTCCTCCAAGCAGAATCAACACATATTTCCACAAATACTGGCTGTTAAATATTAACTTGGTGTCTGGGTAAACAGGGCATGAAGGAGTTATCGTTTACAGAAGGTGCGTCTGTTTTATGATGGTCTGGCGGACAAGGTGCAACGATGACACCAATGAAGAAAGAAGCTATTCACCAATCGGAAAGTGTAGCCTCAGGGTAAAACAAAACGTCTACTGGAAGATGCTTAAACAATACAAACAAATTACAAATAATGTACTATTTCACCACGAGACACACTTTCAACTTTTTAAAGCAAGAATATCTATTTATTTTCAAATAATACGCATCCATACGCATTTTCCCATAATAACACTGTAAAAATCATTGGTAACCAACATTTCTTACTGATAAAAGTAAAAAGAATATGTTCACAGTAACAATATCGTGACTAAGTCCAAAATGGGCGTCTCTGCCCCCTGTGCCCGCTTTCTCACCTGTGCGGAAGTCAGCACAGGTGAAGGACATGATCTCCTCCCCCTTTCCCATTTTTTTTTCCTCCCTCCTCCTCCTCCTCCTCCTCAGGTGGGACAGGACAGCAGTTCCAGTCCTGCTCTGGCTGAGGCCGAACGTGTTGCACTCGTGTAAATATGAGCCAACGTGAAACTGTCTTGTTGTGTTTCCTCTCCAGTAACCGGACGGACTAATGGGGCTGATACTGCTGATTCTCTGCTATTGGATCCACACGGTGGAGGGTAAGAAGAAAAAGTTTTTGGGAACTACAATCAGAATCAAAAGGTGGCACTCCTTTAAGAGTAAACATAACAGTATCACAAAAGAAATCAAATCTTTCACTTTGAAAATATCGAGACATGGCGTCGTCTTGGTACGTTTGTATTATTTAGTCTTGATTCTCAACATGTAGAGACTTTTTGTATTTATTTCCTCATTCTTTATCCATGTATCAATAACAATACCTGTGAAGAACTTAATTTAAACCATATTTATTATCTTTTATATTGGTTGAATTAACATGTGTCAGATTTCTGTATTTATTCTGTTTTTAAAAGGCAAGTTATTCAGTCAGTTTATTTTAATAAATATATTTTTAGGCCTTAGAGATGTAAAATCATTCTTAGACATAGCAGTGTAATTTATTTATTTTTTACAAAAACGATTGTGATTTTTTTTTTACAAAGAAAAAAAGGCCAAAATAAAATCCAATGTTTGGTGATGTTATTTGGCAGCTGCAAGAGATTGAACTTGATATTTTGCCAGGCTATATTCAGTCGCATTAATAGCTGCTATTGTTACCATTGTCATCATAATAATTGCTTCTTAATGACAAATTGATCCCTTATAATTACCCAGTGGGTGTTTTATAATACCTACATTACAGGAGTGGGATGTGCAAACCTTCTTAGCTTTGTCAAAAGACCATGTTAGAGTGATCGCCGTAAAAAAATGTTTATTATTATTTGAACTAGCCTCCATCACAAGAAGCTAAAGGAGGAGAGAGATAAAAAGGTTTTTGTTGAATATCAAAAGTAGGTTTGGTGCGGGACTTGACTGTTCTTTTCTCTGTAGGATCATGTTCTGCTGGTGGTGCTGTGACTTGTGACGAGTGTCTCCTGCTCAGTCCTCTCTGTGCCTGGTGTACACAGGAGGTGAGGCTTCCAACGCTGCTAAACTACTTTAAGTCTATTCCATTTAACTATTTTCTTGGCTGGTCAGAACTTCACGGACTGGTTGGGAGCTAGCGAGAGATGTGGCACCGTGGACAGCCTCCTGGAAAAGGGTTGTGCCGGGAACATGGTGGAGTTCCCCGTTTCTAAGGGTGAAGTTCTTCAAAACGAACCTCTGGGGAAGAAGAAAGGAACCCAGAACACCACCCAGATTTCACCTCAGAGAATGTCACTGAAGTTAAGACCCGGTAAACAAATCTTTCGTTAATACGCCAAAGAAAAAATGTCATAGGAAACGATTGTATCTTCATTTTTTTTGGACAGGCACTCGGGTCACTTTCCAAGTGAAGATTCAGCATTCTGAAGACTATCCTGTGGATATTTACTACCTGATGGACCTGTCTGCTTCTATGGTGGACGATCTGGAGATGATCAAGGATCTGGGATCTACTCTTTCCAAAGAAATGGCAAATCTCACCAGTAAATTTCGGATGGGCTTCGGCTCATTTGTGGAGAAGCCTGTCCTTCCTTTTATTAAGATTCGAGAAGAACATTTGGCAAATCCCTGCAGGTATGTAATCATAAACGTCCAGGTATGAATCGAGGTTGATAACGTTTGTCACAGAGAATTAGGTCTGACCTGCCTGCCTACGTTCGGCTACAAACACATCCTTTCCCTGACGAGCAGCACCGACAAGTTCAACCAGATCATCGCGAGACAGCGCGTCTCCGCAAACATCGATATTCCAGAGTGTGGTTTCGATGCGGTTATGCAGGCGGCCGTGTGCGGGGTGAGACGCTTTCCCAGGAAGTTTCCATTTCATCTTAGTTATCTCTGTGGCAAACAACATGGGACATTGTTCTCCTCGCAGGACAGGATTGGCTGGAGAAATGACTCCATGCGTTTGCTGGTGTTCGTCAGCGACGCCGACTCACACTTCGGAATGGACAGTAAAATGGCCGGCATTGTGATTCCCAACGACGGACAGTGTCACCTGGACGGCAACAATGAATACTACATGTCAACAGCACAGGTTGGCTCGGACCGTCTTTCACATTTTGGAGGTTAAATTCCACATGATAAGAGATAGCTGTGTTCCTTCCTTTTCTCCTCTTCGCCCTTTAATTTGCTTAAAAAACAATTTGTTCTTGTTGGATTCCCACACCATGCCCTCATATGAGCCATCAAACCAAAATAAAAAAACAGAAGAGGAAACTCCCTATTTATGCTTCTTGCTAGCATCTGAAGTCCAAGGTCATTTGTGTATCCCACACAGTTCTTCCAAACACTAACGTTTCATATCTCCATGTTTCTTTCAGGAGTATCCGACTCTTGGCCAGCTCATCGATAAGGTTGTAGAGAACAATATTCTACTTATTTTTGCCGTGACGGACGACCAGAAGGAGAATTACGAGGTAAGGCCCAACCTTCCCCTGTTTTTGAGCTATTTTGTATTAGATGTTTTTGTTTGTTCAGGCTTTTCCTTGATTTTCTGCAACTCCTGTTGTGTTATCAGTATTATCTTGACCTTTAAAGTATATACTTTATTCAATATTGTTTTGATTGTTTAAGCACTTTGTGACCCTGGTCTGGAAAAGCGCTATACAAATAAAAATTACTTACTTACTTACATTGTGATTTGAGGATTATTGATGACATCTGGATAAAGGTGTATTATAAAAGTTTCTTTCTTTGGTCTCTCAGAACTATGCAAATCTCATACCCGGAGCAACGGTTGGAGTGGTGGCGAGAGATTCACGAAACATCTTGGAACTTATTGTAACAGCTTATAAGGTGATTAATTTATCCAAAATTAAACATTTAAAATACAGTTGAACAGATAAATGGCTACTTCTTGTCCTCGACTGTTTTTTATACCTTCTACTGTTTTCCACATCTCGCCAGGTTATTCTTTGCATCAGCATGTTCCCCTGCAAGTCTCTGCTTGTCCAGCCTGATCTAAGCCCACTTGCTCTCACTTCTTCACTCGCTGCCTTCCGCTGCATTTCTCGCTCCTATCCCCGAACCTCACGCCCCCCGGCGAGTCCACACCCCTCTAATTTCTTCGCTAAATCATCCTTCACACCCGTATTTAGCCACAAGCAGCTAGCCACGCAAAGACGAGTGCACTTGATGGGCATTTATGCTTTTAAATGATTGTTTAGTCTGCAAATAAGTGTTTTCGTCGTCCCTCCTTCCATCGGGTGGTTCAACAAAAGAAACCTCTCCAGCAAAAGCAACACATTAGAGAAGCTTTAAACACAAAAATTAAATCTCTTTCGCTCCCAGACGGTCCGTCAGTCCATTAGTCATAAATCGCCGTCCTTCCTCGAGGTGCTGCTCAGGTGTGCACCTGGATGGATGACTCACTTCAGGAGAACCTATAAGCTGGCACATTAGAGGTCAGCAAAGTTCAATATGCTCTGGGCTTTCCCGTTTTTTGAGTCACCCAGCTTATGAAGGTAGAAGTCAGCATTAGAGAGTCACTCATTTATGTTTGACTATTTGCAGAATTTGTTTTTAGACCCTGGCTCCTCTCTATGTGGGTTTATTTTTTTATTTATTTTTTTCCCAGGCACTCTAGTTTCCCACGTGAAGGGCAAAAGCTCGCTTGATCTTGATTTCCTCCATGAACTTTGAGTTTCTATGTCTCTCTGCCTCAGCGGTCTATGTGGTCTTGTGAATGGTCTTGATCTCGGGCTGCTACTGGGTCCCTAACAAAGCCGTATCCACATGGATATAGGTTATATTTATTGGTGTCATTCTCAGAAAGTCTTGATCTTGACTCAGACTCTGTTGGTGTTGACACACTCTGGTCAAGGTAATGTCTTAGTCACGGCTGAGGTAGTCTTGACAACACTACATGTGGCCCCAAGAGATCTGGAAACCCATATAGGACTTATCCAGAAATATATAAAGGATTTCATTAATTTAACTGCAAGTTTACAGGGGAACTCATTCAACGATGCTGATTACAGGAGCTGCGATCGGAGATTGAGTTGGAGGTCCTCGGAGACACAGAGGAACTAAAGATGTCCTTCACAGCAATATGTCCAAATGGGATGACACTTCCTGATACGAAAAACTGCGCTAACATCAAGGCGGGTGAAACAGTAAGTGTCTCTTCCATTTCAATTCATTCACATGAAGAATTATTTTATATTAAGAAGCTGATATTAAGAATCCTAGTTTTTGAGCTTTTGTGTCTTGTGGACATTTGTAATGAAGATGGTGAAGACTGTTGATAAGGTTAATGGATTCGTGAATAGAAGTTAAAAATGTAGCTAAGAAAAAAATCATATAGTTTAGCTTGTGCGTGTCAAATTCTGAATCAGGACTTCAAATTTGAGTTTGATTTCATGGATATACAATGCATGTTGATTTTGTGATGTTCCGCGGCTGGATAGCCGTTCTTGAAGTAAACAAACAGAACAGTAAAACATTGCCCGATAAAGACTATACGATAATTTTTTTTTAATTTCAGAGGCAACCTTTCTTCACATATTGGTAAGATTGAAGGAATAGAAAATGTTTTTCTACCATGGTAGTAAATTAGGCTGAGCAAAAAGCCAAAAATAAAAAGCCAAATTTAAGTGTCGACCAGTATTATTTACTTGCTTTAAGAAGAAAGGATTCAGCTATCAAATACAAATTACTTGACTTTATATCTTAAACATTCCTAAGTAATAAATATATAGTGATCTTCCTCAATATGTATTGATCATTTCCATTACTTTTTTCCCAGGTCTTGTTTAACGTATCGGTGGAGCTTCCAGAATGCTTCTCAGGAAGCCGGCACTTCTCCCTCAAACCCGTCGGCTTTCAAGATAGTTTGGAAGTTAAGCTGGAGTCGCTTTGCGACTGCGACTGCCAACCACTTCCAGAAGTCAACACCACCCGATGCACTGAGCAGCAAGGGAATTTCCAGTGTGGCATCTGTGTGTGTCATCCAGGCTTCATGGGAGCCAAGTGCGAATGCGATGAGAAAAGCCATTTGTTAAGTTACTGCATGGCCAGCAATGACTCCGAAATATGCAGCGGTCAGGGGGATTGTTACTGTGGCCAGTGTGTGTGTCATGCTTCAAGCTTTGGCAACATCTATGGACCTTACTGCGAGTGTGATAATTACTCTTGTGTCCGGTTCCGTGGGGAGCTCTGTGGAGGTGAGTTATGCATCTTGAGTGCTCTGAAAGGTTCAGATTAAGATTAAGATTATTGCTAACCGACCCTTTTATTTTGTTTTAGGCCACGGAGATTGTGACTGTGGCGAATGCCACTGCGAAAGCGGATGGAAGGGCCCGTTTTGCAACTGCAGTACCAGCAACGAGTCGTGCATGTCCGAGGATGGAACTCTCTGCAGCGGTCGAGGCAGGTGCGAGTGTGGGCAGTGTGTTTGCTCGAAACCCGAGGCTTCCGGAGACAAGTGTGAGAAGTGCCCAACATGTGGAGACGCCTGTAGTTCGGCAAGGTGAGAACACGATTGTGCCACGACCATCAAAAGGCTGATAAAAGCGCAGTGTAGGACTTTGGTGTGATTAAGCTGTCCGTCTATTCTTTTATAGTGACACAGTAGATTTCCTTTCCATTCACATGATCCGTCTGTTCTGTTAAGCACGGTTGTATCAGGTTCTGGTTCCCTTGTTCACATGTGTCTACACCCTGCAGGTGACTTTTAAAGACAACCAGTTTCCTCCAAGCAGCTGTCATGGCCGCTGCCATTCGATAGCACTGTTGTTGGGAGAAGAAAGTTATCGGAGTACAGTCCTGCGATGTGCTTAGTCCCCTTAGACCTCATTGTAAGATCTCTTGGGTCCAACCGGGTTTCTGTTCTTACACCAGATCCTGTGTCGAGTGCCATCTTCAAGAGGATGATGGTGTGGTTTGCGAGCAACTGTGCAGCAGCCCCAAAATCTCTTTCAACACGACGACAGGTAAGAGACAAACATGATCCCAGAATACAAATCAATTTTTATTTCATACATTAAATGTTTTTAGGTTTTATATAAAGCAAGAAATATTGTCTTATTTGGTTTAATGAGCTAGATTCCAGTCTTTAGAAATGAAGATGACACTTAAAATGACACAATTAGTTTAGAGTTCAAAAACAATTCTGCCAATGGTGTAAAAAAAGATTTTCTTATTAATTTTCTTAACCCTTGTGTGGCTTCTGGCTCAAGGTGACCTGGACAGCATCCCAGAGTCCGCACAGGGGTAAAAAAAAATACAGAATTAGAATGTCTTATTTACCCTATTGGTGTTTTTATTGTACCGTTTACAAGCAATTCAGGTCTCATTATGCCTTCATAAATCTTGAAGAAAGACCAATTAAACAGTCTTTACTTTAGATATACTTAATTTTTTTTAAATCAATATTTAAACTACCATTTATATATATTTTCATAGTTTAAACCAGAGGTGAAGCAAGGAAGGCCTCATAGAATAAAGGATTGAATTTAGAAGATATTGTGACATTTGAGTTGTATCTGTTGAAATACAATAGGATATTGGGCACTTATACAGTCACTGTGTTTGTCTCCTATAAGATATATTTAACTGGATTTTTTTTATCTAAACAACCAATGATTTATAAAAGGAAAATCATGAAAATGTACAGGGGTGCCCAAACTTTTTCATACCACTGTAATACTGGTTTTCTTTGCAAGCAGTGTCAATATCCGTTTCTTACTTATCGTAAGATATTAAGTAAACAGAAAAGCTTGACAAGGGTGAGTGACAAAAACAGGTTGAAAACAGGTTTAATTTTTTATACATCTTATATTTAACTTCGCCATGGAGAAGAAACTGGCTTGTAGAGTATCTTTCTTTTTTTTTATCAAACTAAAATCTGTACTTACTCTCTCCACGGGTCAAAGACTTGAAAGAATGTTGACCCGCCAGGACTCGGGTGTCCCTCAGAACTCCACCGACATGCATGTCCATTTAGCCGCCGCACAATAGGGAACACATATTTTTGGCTTGATGTCCAGGTCATGCTATTGTGGTGCAAGTGAATAGCCTCTAGACATGAGCTTCCTATATAAGAGAGATTATTTTAAACCTACATGTGCAGGCCGAGGGGGGGGGGGGTGTATATCTGATGATCACTTTTCAAGCTTCAGATGTGAAATACAATGACGTGGCCTCCACATTCACCGATTGCAGTCTTTGATATGGAAATCACACTGACAGCCTAACAAGAGGAGAGTAGATCCTTTTACACTCCCAGCATAATGTTCAGGGGGAAGATGATATACAATGTTCTAGTGCCCTCATCCCTCATTAGATATGTTCTTGCTACCTTTTCAGGACACGACAAGAGTCCTTCTATTGAGTGCACGCTGATGACGGAGAACGAGTGCTGGATCTCTTTCACGGTGGTCGGAGGCGACACCGACACCACCGTCTACGATCACATGTATGGTGAGTGACACGGACACTGGAAAAAAAGACATTTCTGTTTGCGCTGATCCTGATGTGTGCTTTTTTTTTTTTTTTTTTCCCCAAAGGTTGCCCCGAGGCTCCTCACATCCCCATGATCATCCTCGGGGTGTCCCTCTCCATCGTGTGCATCGGCTTGATCCTCCTGGCCGTTTGGAAGGTGTTGGTGTCGGTCCACGACCGGAAGGAGGTCGCGAAATTCGAGGCCGAGCGGTCGAAAGCGAAGTGGCAGTCGGTAAGAAGCGTATTGTTTATCTTCCGATGATGAGGGGTTGAATATGTTACACGAGTACACAAACAACAATTTAGTTCCGATGTCAGATAAGCTCCTCCCTTTTTTTTCAGGGTACCAACCCTCTGTTCAGAAGCTCCACGTCTACGTTCAAAAACGTCACTTACAGGAACGGGGACCGAGGGAAGATTAACTCAACGATTCACTACTGACGATGTACTGTAAACAATGCAAGACTACATTTGCGTGCACTTGAGTGTGTGTGTGTGTGTGTGTGTGTGTGTGTGTACAGGGTATTTGTTAGCTAGCGTATGTGTGAGAGAATGAAACTCTGAGTCGAGTCAGAGAAGTAAAAACAGTGAGTGACACTGGGAACTAACGTCAAATATAATGACTGCTGCTGTTGAAGTGCACTGTTTTCTCACACTGGAAGAAGATTATTTCATTTTGCTTCAACATTAAACATTTGGCTGCTTTAACATGCAGAAGACACTGAAAGTTGTCAACTACTGAAACAAATTACTGTTCTCTGAATGTATCCGTGTCGTTGTTTCTTCCGTTGTCGTGTTTGTACGAGGTTTTTTTGTAAAGCAAGGCTGAGCCTTCGGTTTTTTTTAAAATATGTATTTGTAAGTGGTTTGCTGAAATAAAATTGTTGTTGCTGGATATTGACTTCCGTGCTCTACATATACACAGTTGCACTTACTTAAATGTTATTTTGTTAATCATTAAAAAATACATGTATGAAAATAAGATATAAAATGTTTAAATAATCGTTATTGCTTTTACTTTATTCAGGTGAAAATCAAATGGTTAAAATAAAACGTCCACCGGAAGACTCCTGGTAACCAGTATTTACTATCCCTTTAAATAAGAAAATATTCTAAAGTATCCAACATGGATTTTATACTTAAACTTTGGGAACTGGTATTGTCATTTTTACTGGCCCACACAGAAAATAAGTATAAGAGAATATGCAATTTCTCAATTATAGATTATTACTTTTTTGAAAGGTGTATTATTTCTCTGAATAACATTAGCCTGTGACTATTTACACATCAAGACACTCGTTTAAGTCCAGGTTTCCCAAAAAACCCAACCTGTTAACTAGTGTAAATTAGTTAAACAGTTGGTCTGTAAATATAACACCAACTTTCAAGTGGTTGTCGACCTTCTGCTTTAAACTGGTTGTGATCCAAATGTAAAAATAAATATAAATTGACTGCTTTGTTTATACAATGAGTGCCTTGTAGGTGGAGACTCCTGCGATTGATGACGTGCAGTGACAAACCCTGATGCTTGACCAATCACAGCAGAGTGGGTGTGGTTATGGTAAACACATTTTTATCTCCAGAAAAAAAAAATCTAATTCAAGCCTCAAGAAAGTTTTCCCTCTTCACCACCAACCAAAAAGACATTTGCAACACCATGTTTTAATCATACTTCCTGTCCACCTAGATTTCAGAAGATTTAAGATGAATTGTTGAAATTGATAATTAATATCAATAATCATTAGTAATCAATCTTAAGATGGAAGCAAGACACTGTCAATGTGTGCCTGCTTGTTCAACCAGTTAGTATGCATCAGGATAGTGTACATACTAACTAGTACGCAAATTCTCGACAGATAGTACGTCTCAAATCAAACCCTGCTGCTACGCACTAACCGGTAATGACGCGACCGCTTCTTCTTCTACTACTATTTAACGATGATTGCAACCAGCTGTAGGAACACTATCGCCACCTGCTGGCAGCAAGTTTTGTTTGGATCAAGAAATATGAGAAACTAAATATTCGTGAGATATTTTCGCCGGTATCAACAGCTTAGACGTGTCATCCTCCTACTGCTGGCTGAAAATGCACCTGTAAGTATATGCATATAGATATATATATATATAGTACTAGTATGCAAATTCTCAACAGATAGTATGTCGCAAATCAAACTCCGCTAAACACTAACCGGAAATGACGCGACAGCTTCTTCTTCTACTTTTATTTAACGATGGTTGCAACCAGCTGTTGGAACGCTATGCTGACACCTGCTGGAATTTGCATACTAGTTAGTATGCACACTATCCTGATGCGTACTAACTTCTAGTATACTAAGAGAAGTATGCGATTTGAGACACAGCACAAGTGTCCATCGATCCATACTCAGTTATGTGGGCGTTTTAGTATGCCAATTTAGTGTCCATGGCGCACTAAATTTCGCATACTAAGAATTGAGACGCACTTATGCACTAAAATTACTAACTTTGAGTACGCGATTTGAGACACAGCTCAGGAGTCTTCAGTATCTGTTGACGGACCCGAAGATCAGAACCTTAAAAAACAAAAGTCTGGACTGTGTCGAGAGTGAATTTGAGGCGAAGACTCTGTAGATATTAGAACGATAACATTGTGTAGCTTCTTAGTGACACTGCATGTTGTCAATTGGATTAGGTACTGACCACTGCTAGCTATAGCAAACGGGGATTTTTTTTGGCGGCAATCGATGGTACTGCACACGACACTAAAAAAAAAACCCACAAATATATATAAAAACGCTTCGTAGGAGTTTATGTGCTTAAAGTTCCAGGAGTTTTAACTCACTTCATGGAGCGCGGGTGAGCCGCGGAGAGAGTCCTGACCGGCCGGATGCAGCCTCCACACGGCGTCAGACGTGACGTCGCTGCTCCTGCTGGAGCTCCGCTGCTCCGGGAGCGACAAACAAACCAGGGCCGAGTCACTTCCCGGGGCCTCGGAATGCACGTCTGCGCCACTCGTGTCCGTCGAAATGTCGCCTCGTCGTTGCATGGACTGGCTGTTGGTGGCGGCGTGGCTCGCGTGTTCGTGCGTGTGCGCGGAGGACGATGGAGGGCTTGAGAAGCGCGAGCTGCTGGACTTTTACAGTAAGTTAGTCAACAAAACTGCTGCGGCTTACAGTGATGGTTCTCTTCAGGGTTAGTGTTTGAGAAAGTGTAGGAAAGTTCAGAGGTAATGCTAGACTTTAGTTTTTGTTCAAAAGATAAAGTTTGTTAGTAGTTTGTGTGTGTGAAGGGGGGGGGCATCAAAGTGAACAACTTACTTAACAATTCTATTTAAGTCAGACAAACTCCTTTGTCGTCGTCAAACGTCGTTTTGAACTAAGGTCATTATATTTCTTAAACTACATTAAAGTACATAAACATAGCTGTTTGTTAAACATGATTCTTAAACATGCGCTGCTGTGGTTTTTCAAAATAAAGTTTGGTGAAGTTTTAATTTTTCAAAATAAAGATGCAGGCAAAAGTGACCTAGTCAATTGATTGATTGACTGTATTTGTCAACAAGATGGGTTTCTTATACTTCTTTTCTGACTTGAAACTCATCAAGAAACATCTCAAGACGTTTTTATTTGTTCAGGCTTTTCCTTGATTTTCTGGAACTCCTGTTGTGTTATCAGTTTTATCTTGACCTTTATAGTATATACTTTATTGAATATTGTTTTGTTTGTTTAAGCACTTTGTGACCCTGGTCTGGAAAAGCGCTATACAAATAAAAATTACTTACTTACTTAGTTGAAGAATTCTATCAAAACAAGTTTCTTCTGAAAGGCGATAAACATGTTATTCAGTTCATGCCTGTGATGAAGAAATGAGTCATAATTGATCCCATTTGCATCCTAATGTGATATTGACAAACATGTACAAGATGTATTTGAAGTCCCTCATCATAACCATGTTTTGAAGTTATTACTTTATAAAGTTCTCCCCCCCGTCTGAAATCTCGGCGAACGAGAGGTTACAAGAGGGAAGTGCATTATGACGTAATAATGGCTTCACTCCAGCTGTAACTAAGCATTCCCTGCTTTGTTAATATTGTCGGAGGTGGAGACTTCTGGGATGTAAGACACGCTGTGACTTAATGCTCGATTAATCACAGCAAAGTGGGTGTGAACAAGATTTCATTTCCAGGACAAAAAAAAAGTACAAACAGCCACACACACCGACGTTCACAATAGAGGTCCAAGATCAAGAGACGTTACTTCAGAAGCAAGTTGTAATAATAAAGTATATATGAAGAATGCAGAGACTCATGTTACGTCTCATCATGTTATTAGTTCTTTACAATTATTAACAATGATTTCTCCAAGTTCAGTATTAACACTAAACATGACTTGAATTATTGAAATACTTGATAAAAACAAAAACAACATCCCTCTAATAATCCTTAAACTGAATGACAGTTGGTGAAGTTTACTTGTTACGGTAGGAACTTTTTCCCTGAACGCTTTTTAATATTCTGCTAATAAAATCCACTTCACATCAAGTATTCATGACAATAATGCCACATAGTTTAGTTAAAGGCAATGTTAACCTTGTTACTTATTCAATTCCTTATGCTTATAATTACTCAAAGCTATTGAATAATAATGAAATGTCTTTCTTAAATGAACAAATTCAAATTATATACATACATATACACTATACATATTTGATTTCTGATTATTTTATCAATTGCCTAAATTTACAGTTGAATACCTCATTACTAAAATATTTGATGTCTGAGCCAAAGTGAATTCAAAGTTATATACTATTAGGAATAGTGCCCTTAAATCGTGGGTCCTCAAGCCCTTGTCCAGGTACTGGTCCATGAGGCCTATGTGTTCATGCCTCACAGAAATAGAAAAATGACATTAATTCTGTTCTATTGATTATTACTGTCTGAAAGTTGTTTTCGTTTTCCAAAAAGAGGGTATTTTCTCTAAAGGAACATTGGTCTGTGACTCTTGACAAGTCAAGTTTGCATAAAAAAATAAAATGTAAATGAGTGGAAATGAATGAAACAAAATATATATGATTTATTTGTACTGTATTGTGAATATAATGCAGACATTAAAGCGGTCCACGGCGGAAATAAGGTTAAGGACCCCTGCCTTAAATGACTCTATAAGCCTTGTTTATGAAAATCTCTGCTTATGTTTCTGCAAGTGATCGTAGCAGTGATGTGTTTGACTTGATAAATATAATCTGCTGAAGTTCCAGGTTGAGATTTTCACGTGGCATGATCGCCTGTTTCACTAAGTATCCACTCCTGGGATTTCCATCCACGAGCAGTTGCAGTTGCTACCCAGAGTTGTTCAAAAGGAAGAGTTAATGTCAGATGAGTGGATGTTCTCTTCAAAAATGCCATGATGGTGCCACGGTTCGTAGGAGGAGTCTGTTCTGACATGATGGATGGTAAACAGCGACTGAAAATTACCACTTGCTGTGACCAAGGTCTGCAGGAAAAACCTCCGCTGGGCACACTACCCACTGAAGTCTGAAGCACATGGTCCAGTGGTACATGACCACAGCAGAAGTCACTAAGTACAGGAAACCCATCAGAGTTTGACAGTCAAGAGATGGAACAATTTTGTCTTGTCTATGGCAGCTTATGTGAACCAGCAGAGAAAAACTTGTCTTGCCGATGAAATAAAAATTTCCATTGGTGAATCCTAAAATATTGTCTGACTAGAGTAACCTCTAGGTCAGGCTTGGTGAGATACATTTAGGAGTTAAGATTTATACCAAAGAGGGACCTTTTATAAACATGTAGAAGATATGGCTATTGCTGTAAATTAGTATTTTTTGTGTGACTATTCCATGACATAATAAAATAGGGATTGGTTTTTTATGTATTCATTCATTTTCTTTGGCTCGTTCCCTTATGGGGGGACACCCTGGACAGGACGCCAGTCTGCCGGAGAGCACAAAAAGACACACAAAAATTTACACACACTCGTACCTACCGCCATTTCCCCCAAATTCCCAATCAACCTCTGTATGTCTTTGGATTGTGGAAGGAATCCAGAGAATTATATTTGACTTTAATACATTTTTAAGAAAAGCGTAGATACTAATGATGAATAATCAATCATAGAGATATTGATCTAGTAAATACAGTTTATGTATTAGAGATGCGTAATAATTATAATAGAAAGTATGTTCATTGTTTTTCAATAAGTAAATTAAAAAAAAATTGAATTAACATCCCGTTAAATAAACTTCCCGGGATGTGATGCACATGATTAAAAAAAAAAAAAAAATCAAATTTGAACAGCAACTACAGTATATGTTTACCAACATAAATTATGAGTGTTATTGTGATATTATCTTATCTAATTTTCTGTTTGCCATTCATTAAACACATCAAATTCCTCAGCTTCATCCTCAGTTTTACAATTATGGAAGTCTTTGTATAATTGTTGACAATTGTAATTAATAATTTAATTTAAAATCATCAACTTTGACCCGGAGCCAAATTTACAACTGGCAAGACTTGTTGTTTCGAGTGGTCAACTTCATAGTTTAATTTCTGACTTCACGACAGGGAAACTCGTATAAATGGTATATTTTTTAAATGGCATATTCTGGGTCTGATGTAGCTGTTCTTCCTGGTCCAGAAAAAGGCCTGTTCATCTTGGAGAGTGGACCCCTCAAGCGTTGCATCACAGCGGATCGCTCAAACCTGGTCCTGGAGGACTGCGAGCGCCCGACGCGCCGCATGCTGTGGAAGTGGGTCTCCTACCACCGCCTCTTCAATCTGGGCACCAACACGTGTCTGGGCCTGAACATCTCCGACACCACGCAGCCTCTGGGAACGTTCGAGTGCGACACGTCCTCGGCTCTGCTGTGGTGGCGCTGCAGCGGCAACATGTTATTTGGCGCCTCGCAGTGGAAAGTGGCCGTCTCCGGACGTTTGGTTGTGGTGAAGAAAAACTCCTTCCATGAATGGAAACGGTACAACACTCCGATGGAGGGTCCCTGCTCACATCCGTATGAAGGTACGAGGTTTGTCAAAGTTTAAGTTTATAGTCTATAATATTGTTCTTTTTGTACGTGTACAGAGATTCACACTCTCCTGGGAAACGCACACGGCATGCCCTGCGCTCTTCCGTTCAAGTACAACAACAAATGGTACCTTGAATGCACCACGGAGGGCCGAGAGGATCATCTTCCCTGGTGCTCCACCACCACTCGCTACGATCAGGCGGAGAAATGGGGGTTCTGTCCTGTAAGAGGTACAACATTTTCAAGGTCTAACAATAACCGATGAATCACTCAAATCATTTGATTCAGATAAAAAATAACTTTGAATTGTAAGTGACATGTTTCTGTCACGCATTTGCAAGACTTGGGAAAATAAGACACTTTTGATGACATGGAACGGACTCAAATTCTAATAAATTCACAATTATTTTCGTTTAATATCAGTACATACTTGCCCTGCAACAGACTGGCGTCCTGTCCAGGGTTTCCCCTGCCTCTCGCCCTATGACTCTGGGATAGGCTCCAGTCTCCCCGCGACCCCGACCCCGGGATAAAGCGGTTGTCAATGAATGAATGAATGAATCAGTACATACTGTATATAAAACAATACCCACTTACAGATACTGCTTTTGGTTTTGCCTCTGTCTCATAGCAAAGTCTGTCAGAGGTCAGTGCAAGATAATATAGAACTGAAAACAGGGTTTAACTGTAACTATGAACAGAATGTCCCCCCAAAATTGGACGTTATTCACATTTTAACTGAATGTATAGAAACGCATCTAGATTTTTTTTTTCTATTTTCAGGTCAAGTCATGTCGTTCGCTTCCCAAGAGAAGTCATGTTGCGTCTTGAAATATAAATTATTAGACGTCCATGAATAGGTTGGATGTTTGTCAAACTTGTTTCTTTCAAGTTTCTGTAGGATGTCAGCACATAATCCTTAATGTTTCAGCTTGTTTTTCAACTGTTTTTAAAGCCTGAACGTCGAGCAGATGGTAGAGATCATCTCAAAATGACTTTTCCTTGCAATGGCTTATCCTGAAGACGGGCCCAAAATATAGGATTTAATATAAAAATCTTGATCTGTTTCTATAGATTCTGAGAAGATCTGAGGTTTTTTCAACATGAATTGCGTGCAAAATGACGTTGGATGTTTTGGGCACCCTGTAAAATGTCAAGGAGGTTTGTGTTTTTCTTTCTAGTGTCCAGTTGTGATCATTTCTGGGAGTCCAATCAGGACATGAATGCTTGCTACCAGTTCAACTTGTACACCATCCTCACCTGGAGTCAGGCTCTCTCCACCTGCCAGGCTCAAGGCGGGAGTCTCCTCAGCGTCACCAGCATGGCCGAGCACAGGTACATCACAGGTATGTGTCTTTAAAACACATGAACATGTAGCACCTCCGTCTCCTGGATGACGAATGAATTGAAGTTGTCGATGTGCCGTTGATTTTTAGATCGACTTGAAAGGGTCGGAGCGATGGTTTGGATCGGACTGAACCACCTGAAGGAAGGACGGGGGTGGCAGTGGTCCAATGGGGCTCCTTTAACATTAGTCAACTTCACAACAGGTACTTGAAGATCTTATTCAGTGAGAAGAAATATCAACCTGCAGCGTCTGGAAGTGTATCAGTGACATCAGAATATTGATTTAACAGTTGAAATGTTGATACTTATTTTACTTAAATGTTTTTTTATTTATTATTTGTTCAAACAATGTAATTCAATAGTTTCTATGTGATTTACTTTTTTTTTTAAATATAATATTATTTAATTGAGCAAGTTCTATATGGAAAGGTTTAATCTTTTTTTGTAAATAAATAAATAAAATAAGGTAATATATTTTAAGTATATGTCTTTTTTTTTTACACATAGTTTGAAATTGAAATTCCAATTACTTAATATAAACATTTTGGCACTTTAACTTTACGTTTTGTATTGACTTTAAAAGGCTAAGAATTATTGGAATAAGAATATCAAAATCTGTGTATAAAAAATAGTTTTGAAATTATTCCATTATTTAGATTTTAATTATTTAAAAAAGAAAAAAAAAATCGAACTTTAATAATGTTGAATCTATTTTAAAAAAAAAATAATTAAATATAACAATTATTTAATTCAACTATTAAAAAAAAACCTAGGCTTATAAACAACATTTCAATAAAAAAAACAACGTTTCAACTTTTGACATTTTGGTTTCAACCGTTCAATATTGTGATGACACTGATATACCGCCATAGTTGCGCCACCACATGCCAAAATGAAAACTTTAAGCCGAAATCTGAAGAAAGTAATTATGATTCTCAACGTCAGATTTAACTCTCGCGGTCTCAACGGTGTTATCTCAGAGGAATGTCCATAACTTCCTGCCAACCCCACTTCATACAAAAATAAATCTTGCTTTTTAAGATGAAATCTGAGCCAGAGAATTTCTCAAATGAAGCAGAAACGCTAACACGGTCAGGATAATTTTTCTCCGACAGCTTTGCCTGCCAGCCCGCTGAAGGACAACAGACAGTGTGGGGTTTACAAGTCAGGCCTCGGCGGTCACTGGCAGAGTCTGCCCTGTGAGTCTGGTCTACCTTACATCTGTAAGAAGAGCCTCAATGACAGCAGTGCAGTTGAACCGTTAGGTGAGGAAAAAATCCTGAAATTCTTTTGGTTTCGATCCTTTCTGGTTCCGGATGGAGACACTCGCTAAACCTGTTGCTTCCATCCCTCCAGCCAACTGGCAGTTCGTCCACACCGAGTGTGATGATGACTGGACGCCTCATAATGGATTCTGCTACCGTCTGCTGTCCGAGGCAGAGGCAGGAAGTTGGGAGGAGTCGAGCCGAGTGTGTTCTTCTCATGAGGCGAACCTCACCAGCATGCATTCGCTCTCTCAGCTGGAGATGCTCCTGCACCTCGTGGCCAACTGTAAGTGGGATCCTGAGAGTTTATTATTGATACTGTATTGATTCAAAGAAATATGTACAGTATATGTTTGTTTTTTTACAATTAACATGCACATTTGTTTAAAAAATTTCATTAAACTTTCGGCTGCTAGATGGCAAAGTAATTACATCACTCACAGCTATAGGAACAATGAAATCCTGGCTATGACTGAGGACGAGAGGATACAGTGGACTCCAGCAGATTTTAAAGCTGATCTTTACAACAAACAAATGGAAGCAGTTACAACTTTGTCAAGAGTCATGTGGTCTTTTAATTCTGCAACATCAGAGTCAAGTACTCGACAATACTACACATATACTGTATGTTATCTTACAGTATAGCATTATAAGTTGCCGGTGTATCGTGATAGGTATCGTAGTTTATTGCCAATACACACTCCTAGCGTTCTTGTCTTTTAAGAAGAAATGTCTTGACGTGTTTCAGTGTCGGCCGAGGGGTCGTTTGTGTGGATCGGGCTTCAGAAAGTGTCGTCATCGGTGGCGGTGGAGTGGTCCGATGGATCGCCAGTAACTCTGGCTCTGTGGCACCAGTACCATCCTCCCAACAACCTGACTGGAGCAACACTTTGCACGAAAATGCACAAAAAAGTAGGATAGACTTTTTTAAAACCTACATTTGCTACCAATGTGTTATTTTTTAATAATATTCGAATCCCTTAATAAATGACGACTTTTACAGTTGTGTTGTGTTTACTATGGAAGTATATCAGTGCCATCAGAATATTGAATGAATTAACATTTCAAATGTTTAATTACAATTCTTTTTACTGGAATATCATTGTTTCTTTAAAGCCTTGATATATTGTTTTGAATAATTCAATTCTATAATTTATATATTGAAAAGTTGATTTTTATTTTATTTTTTCTTTAATAATTGTATTAAGAATATCTTTAAAATTAATTATTTTCTTACGCATAGAGTTTGATATTCTTGTTCTAATAATTCAATACAATTCATAATTATAACCAGCAATATTCTTATTTGGAGCATCTAACAATCAAGAGGGTAACAAGTTACTTGATCGTTTGCATGTTGCATTATTGGCGAAAAGTGTAATTTCATAGCAGCTTGTTGAAGTGCTGTACCTGAAAAAGTATTTAATTAATCACATTTATTTTTGGAATAAGAATATGTATTCTATTCTTAAATTATTATTAAAAAATATCAACCTTTTAATATTTAAATTAAACTATTAAAATAAAAAAAAGTTCAACTCTTCAAAATATAAATTACTGATTTTAATAATTAAAGATGAAATGGTTAAAATAAAGTTTCAACATTTGAAATGATTAATCCTACCATGCAATATTCTGATTATATACTTCCATAGTCGTCGTTCTGGCATATTATGATGTACTTGATCTGTAGTTTTCTAAACAAGAATCTCGTGTTCATTCCTAAACTCCGACAGGACGGTACTTGGCTGTTGTCCTCGTGTGACGAGCGACTTCCAGCCGTGTGCAGGAGAGAAGGTCGGAGATCTGCTCATCATCAGGGAACCTGGGACGAAGGCTGTCCAGAGGTAGACCACCAGCAGACTACGCTAGCTTGTTGCATTCGCTAGAATAAGTAAAGAACTATTTGAATAACGCATACATTTCTTCATCTAAGATTGAATAATCATTTTTTTAATGGTTCATAGTTATTCAATATTTGGGTCACATGTGTCAAACTGAAATCTGCCTCGTCATTTTAAGTCTGATGGTTGGATCATATGAAAGTAGATTCATTTTCCCGTCGATGTCGTGACCTCTAAAGATGCTAATGTTCAATATAAGATGAGTAACTGAGATGATTTATGTTAACAATTATACAGACTTTCAACAAGAGTAAAAATTAATAAGGACAGGAATTTGATTGGTGAATGTTTGGCTGAATGAGAATGTGTTTGTTGTCTTTCATCTCTTTTATGATGTTGTGGCATTTAGAATATTCAGAATTAGAAAAAAGCTTTATTGCCATTTTTTGTAAGAAGAAAAAACGGAATTCTTCATGAATTGAATATTAGATTCAAGGTTAAAATTGTATATTTCAAGTTATAAATACGAACAAGCATCAGTGCCCTAACTTTCTACACCAAATTTAAAACGTCCAATCATTTAAAAAAAATACAAAATGGCCTAAGCTGTCACATATACAAGTATATAATAGTAATATGAGTTTTTCCCCTAAAAATGGACCTGATTTCAAATGGTAATGTTTGAGATACGACATGAGAAATGATACTTTTAATTTAAAATGGACAAATTAACGTTGTGGGTTCACATTTTACTGAGCATTCATGTTCCTAAAAGCAAAGAACATTAAAATAAGTAATGTTTTGAATTAACAAATCAACTATTTGTTGTTAAATCTTTTTAGGACACCTTATTTTATAAGAACTGTATTCTGCATCTAAGAAGAAACACAACAGTTTCAAATAATCATTGATTTGTTCCTGTGTGGTCGTCACATGTAGCAAACATTCGGAGCAATGAATTATGGGTACGGAATGACATCAGTGCTGTGAAGAGGATCTGGATTGTAGAGCAGATGGTAATTGCTCGTGTCACAATGGAGCCTCACAGATCAGGACTCGCACCAGGCCGACCCCCGGACCAAATGCTGCGTTTTCACTTCAGAGAAAGTTTCCTTGTCAGAAGCACAAAGACGTGATTCACGGATGACGTGTTGTTCTGGCTCTCGTGTCGCTCCACGATTCTGTTGACGAGAATATTAAAGCGTCTGAGTCACTGGGCTCGGGCGACCCGGGGTCATCCAGACATACACGGTGGACCTGCCGCTGCAGGTCCGACACTTTCAAGCGTGATTTCCCCTACTTTTGATAATGAAGCAGTTGTGAGTCACTCCAAATATTTGACTGCTTGAAACATGGGCTCAACCCTCCTGACCCCACTTGGAGAGGTCAGCTCGGATGAAAGGGAAAAAGAGTGTGGGGGAGGGACAAATTGACAACACTTGTCAAAACATGAATACACCAAACACACCTCACACACACACACACACATCCCTCTTAGACACAATACACACACCAGAAGCTGAAGTAGTAAATAATCAACATTTTCTGACTTTCTTCTCTACAACCTTTACATATAAATATTAATTTCCTAAATTCCTGACTGTTGTTTATTGGGGTGTTGCAGGGATGGCGACGACACGGCCACTCTTGCTACCTGGTCACCAACCAGGAACACACCTTTGAAGACGCTCTGATGGGTTATTACTGCAAAGCTCCTCTGCTCGTCGTGGAGAACAGGTGACGTGTCGACACGCTTCACTTTATTTTGGCAGCACAGGCTTGACTGTTTTTTTTTTCCATCTCATCTCCGGCAGGTTCGAGCAGGCGTTTGTCAACAGTCTGCTGAGCGAGAACGGAGCCAACGGTAACGCTTCGTACTGGATCGGCCTCATGGACCAGGAGAAGGAAGATTACCGCTGGATCTGTCGTAACGGATCCACAGCGCCGCTCGCCTTCACCAACTGGAACAAACACCAGCCTGGTATGTGACCAATCCCTGGGAATATTATCATCATCATCATCATGATTATTGATGACCCGTGTCCTTTGTATTTATAAGATTTCTACTCTTTCTGTCTCTGCAACTTCTGTCTTTCACTGCCATCGCATTAGCTCTAGTGCCCCCCCTGGTGGACATAAATGTTACTGCCATAACAAAAAAAGGGTTTTAGACGTAACAATGAGTCAAATATGTTAGTATAGACCACTGTATTGACTCAAGTTACATTTTTGTTTGGGATGATGGAAAATAGTTTGAAAAAGATTAAGGCAATTGTTTTATTTTAATGTCCTGATTTAATTTTCAAGTCAGTGTCGGCGGCTGCGTCGCGATGTCAGGAGGTCCTGGCCTGGGCTACTGGGAGGTCAAAGACTGCAAGTCCCACAAGGCCTTCTCAGTTTGCAAGCAAAACATCAGCAGCTACCAGGAAGTCCTCCTGCCAGAGCATCACATCGACGCTTACGCCCCCTGTCCGCCGGGATGGGAATCACACGCCGGACTTCTCCACTGCTTTAAGGTCTGTGGCCTTATTTTTTTTTTTTCCTTTTATTCAAAATGTGATGTTGTGTCAAAAAATAAGTATATCATATTTATTAAACATCAAATTAATAGGCAGTAGTTCAATTCATTAAATTACTTTAGATTTAAATTTTAAAGTTGTTGTATATTATCTTCCAATAGCAACGTCACTCTCGCTCATGTGTGTAAATTAAAAATTAAAAAATCAATTAATTAAACCAATGCTAATTAAGAAAAATATTAGTATATTGTTTACCTGCTTTTATTGGTATGTAAAAACAGCCAATTCTCTAAAAATGAAATGACGCCTAGGACAAAAAGACATTAAAAGTTAAGAAAATTACCAAGATTGTGACAAATACATTTATTTAAAAGAGATTGTACATCATTAAATTTGACTTTCAACTTCTTCCAGCCTGAAATGTATTATATGTATTTGTTTTATAACCCACACAAACTAAAAATTGGTTTTGTTCCACCAGGTTTTCCACGATGAGAAAGTCCTCATGAAGAGGTCCTGGGTGGAAGCGGACTTCTTCTGCCAGGCCCTCGGAGCTCAGCTGGCCAGTTTCCACCACTATGAGGAGCAGGTGTTTGTCAAGCAGCTCCTCAGTACCATGTTTCAAGGGTTGGTACAAGTCCTCTGAGCCTTGTTAGTGAGGAATGTGGAGGAAGTTCTTGTAGATCTCAACACTCAGTGACGTCTTCTTAAAGGCTTCTTGAGAACATCCTGAATATGTTTCACTGTTAACTTAGAATACGCAAACAATTCATAGTGTCATAATTTTTTTTAATGGGTCTTTGCAGTCATTGTTTTTCTCTACTCCTCTCTTCAGAACAGAGGGTCGCTGGTTTTGGGTCGGCTTGAATAAGAGGGACCCCGAAAGTCCTGGAGCGTGGGCGTGGTCGGATGGATCACCTGTAAGTTCACACAAAACAACAACAGAAACGGACAGAAAAACATCTTTCATAAATTAATCTAAAGAAATGGATTGAATCTAACATGCAGGAAAAATAGATTTAAGCCTTCAGTTCAATTCACAAGTGCTTTAAAGGTTACTTATAATAGTTAATATCCTTCTGCAGAAGTGTGGCTGGTAATTTTATGTGGACCGCCGGATAGTTGGCGAAAAATTAAAGTAGATTAATGTCCAAGTGGCTGATCTATAAAACTAAAACAAATTGTTCAAGATAAGGTACAGAGTATTAAAAATGATTTTCTGCGATAATTAGTTCCTGCCTTTAAGAATGAAAACATGGTTTTGCAATCAGACTCATACTTCCTGTTTGGTCGAATATTTTGTTCGGCTTGCGACTAAGTCTGCTAAAAGACTTTTGCCCCTTGTGTGATGGAGCTCGAGTCCCCTGCCCTGATGTTTTAGGGTTAAATGGAGACTCCAAAACAAACATTTACACCTGTAGAAGGATTAATGAATGGTCGTGCTGGGTGAAGTAGTCCCTAAACCCAATGCAGTTGTACAGTTTTATAAATATATTTTTTCTTTTTCTCAACATATTTAGAATAGCATTACATTTTTTCAACAGAGTTTGCATGTTTCCCCATTTTTGTAGTTTATTAAAGCACTGTCACTGATTTTAATAACTCCTGGTTTGTCACTGGTATCAGATGAATCTTAAACAATAGCCATCTCTAATAATAAGACTCTCAGGTGGTCCGTGGTCTTATTTATTCCACACCCAAGCAGAGGTGAACAGGAAGACGGCTATAAAGGACAACATTCCAAAGCGATTGCACATAAAATTCCTGAAATTCCATTCTTCTTTCAGAAGAAACCCCCTGTTGAGAAAACAAAATACCCAAACAAACATGACCATTAATGCGGCTGTGATACATCTGAATGTCACCAAGACTTTTACACACACTTACCCATCAGAGAATGGACCCTAAAGGTGGTTCTGTGTCAGTGTGTCATTCCTGAAGTATATTTTAACCTCTAGATGTTGTTCTTAATGGCACTTGTAGGTGGTGACGACCTTTATCGAGGACAAGAACGACGAGGACGACAGGCGGGACTGTGCCGTCTACAGCGACCTGAAGAACCGTCTCACACCTCAACCATGTGACTCCAACCACGAGTGGATCTGTAAAGTGTCGAGAGGTAACAAGGCGTCGACAAAGTGTTTTTAATATCAACATTTTATCTAATCAACAAATTCCTTTGTCGCAGGGGATAAACTGAGAAAGCCTTATTGGTACACAGAGCGTAAGTAGACGTCATTTTTAGTCAATGATAATATTTTACTCCTTTTGCCGAGTATGAGCTACTGGTTGATGATTCCAAGTGATGTTCCACAGAGAGTGAGCCGTGGGTGTTCTTCCGTGGAGCCGAGTACCTGCTGGCCAAGCAACCGTTCGACTGGGACACGGTCTCTCTGGCCTGTCAGATGATGGGATCTTACTTGTTGTCCATTCACTCCAGAGATGAGCTTCACTTCGTCAAGGAACGTCTGCGGAAGGTTAGTTTCACCTGCTTTGACTAAATCCTTTTTGTGATAATGTATATTCATGAGCATCATCTGACGAAGTGTTAAGACATTTTTATTTGTTCAGGCTTTTCCTTGATTTTCTGGAACTCCTGCGTTGTTCAGTGTTATCTTGATCTTTAAAGTATATACTTTATTGAGTATTGTTTTGATTGTTTAAGCGCTTTGTGACCCTGGTCTGGAAAAGCACTATATAAATACAAATTACTTACTTACTTACTCTCTTGTTGATGATCTCTCATCGTTTCCTCTGTCTCAGCTCTCTCCTCTTCAGTCCAACTGGTGGATCGGCCTGTCTGTCGGCCAACAGGGAGAGGAGGTCAGGTGTGTTTGCAATTAAAGTCAACACAACGTTTTGTAGTTGTGTTATTTTGCTGCACATCTCAGTAGACTTTAAACCAGCCTACAACATGGAAATTAGTCCTTGCATGTTTTCTGTGTGACGGGCGCCTTTCTTCACAAAAATAAAGTTATTTTCATGTAGATTTTGTACAGTAAAATACACCGTGGGTTAGGCTCCACTCTTGAGTTAGAACAGATCCTTACTTAAAGAAAAACATCTGTAGACGCTTAAGGAACAATATAAAACAGTTGGATACATTGTCTATATTGAATCCCTGTAAAGTCTTTGAGGGTCAAACTGCTTTACAGTCAATTACAGCAGAGGGTCATTGACACTGATTTCATATAATTCATAAAAGTATTTTTTTAACTCAACATGAAGGAAAAAACATAGACTGACACAACAAGAGGCTTTTTCTTGTTTCGTAAAAAACAATACACACAGCAAAACGAAGAAAGCACAACCTTGCAGTTACACAATTCCGACACTAGGGGGAAACGCTCTTTTTATTAAAAAAAGAAAATACATAGGCACCTAAATAATTGTTTTGAAAGCGTAAAACAAACGAAAGAAAAATGTTTGTAATGTTTTTTAGCGAACAATTCTTGGGTGTCAGAATCAGGTTAAATTCCACTTTTTTTTCATGAAAAGTACATGAAAGAGTATTCGCCTTTAAATCACCAAGTGGATGTAATTTTTATAAAATATATTTAAGATGAGATTTTACTATACAAGTCCTGTATTTTGGAAATTAATCAGTCACAAAATAACAAAACAACAATAAAAAGCTTAGGATTAAAAAAAACATTCAAGCTACAAAACAAAAGGTGTGACAATGAAAGGCAGTGACTCGTGGATGTGTTCAGGTGGAGCGACAAGACGGAGGTGATGTTTGAAAACTGGGCCGACATAAGTGTCCCCAATCAAGCCAGGAAGAACGGCATGTGTGTGACCATGTCCTCCTCGTCGGGTAAACACGTTCATCCTTCAAACACAACTGTTTGAGTACGGTTTTGAAAAGTTGCTATTCTTCCTCGTAGGAAAGTGGTCGACCGGTAAATGCAGTGACAGTCACAGTTATATCTGCAAGAGGAAGACGGTCTCGTTGGTGGAGATTCCCAGAGAGCCGCACTACATCGGCGGGTGTCCGGAGAAATGGCTCTACTTCGGCCACAAGGTTTGCAAAGACTTTGCAAACTTCAGCGATGTTTTGTTAGAATTGTTAATCGGGATAAGTATTGTTGTCTCTGTTATTCATACAAACAAGTTTTTCTGAATAGCTTAAAAATGAACATGGAATTTATTTAAGTTTCATTATTCCAAGTGCAAAGTAAGGATTGCAAGACATATGTGTACTTGTTTTAGGATTGTTTGTCTTTATATTATTGATGGACGCTAAAGTAATAATCTTTGCTGATAATGACATCAATCCCTTTCTTATCTACATCCAGTGTTTTACAGGAACTTAAAAAAGCTCTAAAATAATGCCTAAATATAATTGTCCTTTTTTTTTATCTTTAAAGCAACATCATCAATTATAGGCATTTGTATATTAGCCTGTGTGCATCCCAAGAAAAATGGAAAACTACTAAGTTATAGCCATCTTTATACACCTTGATCCATATTCTTCATCCATCTATTAATATACTATAAGGGACTTAAAGTAGAAAGTGTTGACACAGCAGAAAAAGATTTCTTCCAATGCACAGATGTCATAATCAGGATGTTGTAATAATTCAAAATAAGAGTGGATTGTGCATTTTATTTTATTAACAACTGACTTTTACACATACTTTTTTACAAAGAAAAACATTGTAAAAGTTGTTGATGATACCTACAAAAATATGTACAAGGAGGAAGGAAATACAATTGTAGCTCCTGACGTCTATTTCATCCATGTTTTCTCACTGAATCCTCAACTTAAACCTTCTTTTTGAACGACGGTCAGTGTCTCCTGCTGCATCTCCCCGGCAGTCCAAAAGAGGGCAAGAGCTGGAGAGACGCCCAGTCCATCTGCTCTGCCTTCGACGGCACGCTGGTCACTGTGGAGAACGAGATCGAACAAGGTACCGAATGAACGCAGCGAGCCGATGAAAGGAAGGTCGTTCTATTGACTTCTTTTGGTCTGCGTCAGCCTACATCACAATGCTGCTCCAGGGAAGCTCCGTGGGCGTGTGGATCGGCCTTCGCGACGAAGAAACCTTGAAGTGGACCAACAAGAAACAAGTGGTCTACAGTAACTGGTCCCCCATCGAGCCCAAGAGTTATCTCACCGTGAGTTTGCCGTGATTTCATTCCTGTCACACGCCTGTATGTGCGGGTTTGTGTTTTCACGTGTGTTTAAATGATTATCATGACCTTATATTCGGTTGTGTTTAGGAAGACGAGTGGCTCGGTGGATTCTCGGATGAACCTCTTTGCACCGTTTTGTCAAACAACCACAACTTCCACCTGACGGGGAAGTGGTACGACGAGAAGTGCAGCGAAGACATTTACGGCTTCGTCTGTCAAAAGCCTCAAGGTGAGAGTTCCTCCTCTGCTCCCGATCAACACGTCGTAGAAAATGCAACATTTTAATCTCTTCTCCTTGACCTCAGACACGTCCAAACCTCCGAGCCACTCGTACCGTCAGCCAAACTCTGACCAAATTGAATACGGGAGTCGCAACTACAAGGTCATCTCTGGCAACATGAGCTGGTACGACGCCATGCATCTGTGTTTAGAGAATGACTCTGACCTGGTCAGCATTACAGACGCCTACCATCAGGCTTTTCTCACCGTCCTGGTCAACAGATTGGGTCTTCCTCACTGGATCGGACTCTACAGTCAAGACGTGAGTACGAGTGTCATCTTGATTCTTCTCGGATGAGCGACAACAAACACCTCCTTGTGTTCAGAGCGGCGTCAACTATCACTGGTCCGACGGCAGCGACACGGTCTACACTCACTGGGACGCCGCTGACGACGAGGACGACTTCGTGCTGGGCGAGTGCGTCTACATGGACGTGAACGGAGGCTGGCGGCGAGCCGACTGCGAAACTTGGCTTCCGGGAGCTTTGTGTCACGTTCCTCCTCCAAGTCAGTCACCGAATCCATCCGTGGTTCATGATCAGATCATGACCGTCGTTCTGATGCGTTTTGTTTTCAGGGAATAAACCGTATCTGTCGTTCGAGGTGGTTTGTCCCGCCACCTGGGTGAAGTTCGGACGAGGCTGCTACAGTTTTGAGCCTGTGGTGCAAAGACTTTCATTCGAAGAGGCCAGAGAGCACTGCAGACAGAGAGGTACGTTCTCTTGTGCATACTTCTGCCAAGGAGCTCATTTCACAAGTTTAGGAGTTTACTAGTGATGTTGAGTTACCTTTTATTTTTCAAATTTGGAAATTTGAGAAATCAAACAAAAATGTGGCCGGATGTTTTTTTTAAAATTAATAACGACATACTGAAACAGAAAGCAAAAGAAAAGTAAAAAAAGAAAGGCTTACACTGAATCAACAGTAGGGGGCAGCAGAAACAAAAGTGGACCGTTTTCTTTCTTTTTTGCTTGTAAGTAAGTAAGTAATATTTATTTATAAAGCGCTTTTCCAGACCAGGGTGACAAAGCGCTTTAACAATCAAATACTCTGTATTAAAAAGTCGAAAAAACATGTTAACATATTCAGTTGTTGACACTTTAAGTTTAATTTTATTTTTCTGTTACATTTACAATCATTTGTTATAATGTCAATGTGTTTTTACTCGTGATGTGTTAGTTAAAGTTATTTTTACGCTTCTAAAATTAAGTAAAGATGTTTTAATTCAAATGAATTAATCATATTTAGTCATAATATGCAGGCATGGTCTATAGGGTAAGAAATGTTGTGTGTTTTTTTTTAACAATGAATATTGTTATTTATCTGTATATATATGTAATCATTAAGAAGTAGACGTATCACACGTATATTTTTTTACTCTTGTCTCAGTCAACACCTCAGATGTTCTGTCCATCGAGAGTGAGACTGAGAACCGGTTTGTTCTGGAGCAGCTGTGGTCGTCGGGGTTCCTTCACCAGAGCATGTGGTTGGGGATGTACTTCAACATCGACAGTAAGACCGGCTCACTCTCACATCCTCTCAAGTGCAGCTGTTAATGCAGTTGTTGTTGTTTCTTCCAGCGGACTCCATGGCCTGGGTGGATGGTTCTCCTATAGACTACACCAACTGGCCCCACAGGGCCCCGGACTACAAGCTGCTCACTGCCGACACCTGCGTGACCACCAGGGTGGTGGACGGAGTCTGGCACCTGTCGCCGTGTGACCAGCAACTTGGATTTGTCTGCAAAACTCTCTCAGGTAACACCAGTTACACCAGTTACACTCTCAGCTTGATAAAGCAGGGGTCCCCCAACCTTTTTTCTGCGAGGGCCACTTAACTTTTCCCTTCTCTGGTGGGGGGGGGGGGGGGGGGGGGGGTGAGATTGTAGCAGAAAAACGGTGACGATCGCAGGATTGCCTTAATAATGTATTGTTATCCAGAAAGCCACACATAACCAAATAACCATTTCCGTTAATAATTTAGACTTTCAATGAAATAAATAATATTCAAATAACCCTATAATAAAAGTCTGGAACCCCCTAACATTAAATGTTCCTATTTTTTTGTCACACAATGTATATGGAGAAAGAAAAATCTAAATGTGTGAGGGTGGGCTGTATCTGGCCCGGCACTGGAATAAAGGGCTTTTAGATGTACTTAAAACACTAAAAGAGAGACGGGAGTAGGTTGAGTTGGACTGTGGGTCTTAGAATTGAAGAAAGAATCTGTAATTATGGTAATAAACCTAATTTAATTTGTATTAAATAATATATAATATTGTGTTTCAATTCTGACCCTTTATAATGAACAGAATGAACTTTAATCCTGGAAATCTAATTCACTTCAATTTGTAATATACATGTTTTAAACTTCATCAAAATTGGACATATTTGAATTTTAATGGGGGTCTTCTGCAGCCGTGGTACCCCCTTTACCCCGACCCGATCCAGTTGCTCCCCCCCCCTTAAACATTCACTGATAAGTTATGTACTTTCTTGAGTGAATTTCTAATTGATCCAATATGTTTATAATGAATTAATGCACTTTTTCTTTAATTATTTATACTTAATCAACATATCAAAGTTTAATTCTTCAAACAAAAATAATGTTTTTTTAATTGTCTTTCTTCTGTATTTCTTACAGATGTGGCTGCTGAGGTGGAAGTGGAGCCTTTGAACGGTAATTTAAAATCAAAGCTGATGAGGATGTGGAAAGAGAGTTTAAAAAGGCAGAAGAACGATTATCGTGTGAATGCAACAGACAATGTTACTCTGTTTTAGAAAACATCAGGTAGATAAAACGAGAAGGGATTTTTTACTAGATTTAACCAAATAAGGTAACGGTCTGAATCAGGATTTTTCATTCACTGCTGCTTAGGCAGAAAAACTGAATCATAAGGAAAAAATCAATCATATTTTCTTTAGGAAAAAGGTTTGGTAATGCTTCCTGTTTATCCTGGTAAAATGTGTCTCCGTAACATTAAATAAAAGTCTTACTTGTAGACTAAGAGGCCAACAAATGGAATCTTTTAGTAACATCACCAGTGTGTGGTTCAGAAAAATCACACAGAAAACTAAAGCTAAAGAGTGTTACGTGTGAGCATAACTACACCAAACGACAACATTAAATACACAAAAGTACACGACACTAAGAATCCTCTGTGATTAGTCTTGACTTCAAGGCTGAAGGTCGTAGTGTTCTCTCCTTATCTGTAGTTTTCTCTCCCACTTCAACCTCCTGATGTTGTTGCTTTATTTTATTTTTTGCCAGATTCTTCTGGAACATATTCACAAGCTTATTCTGAACTTCATCGTCGACGACAAATATCTGTTTGCAGTGGTTCTTGCAAAAAGCAGAAAGAAGAAAGTTTCACATCTACAACAGAGTGAAACGAAGTCATTGTGGGTGTAGGGTGTGTGGTTTTACTACGGAACTGACAAAAAAACGTTGTTTTTTTTTAAGGGCACATTTGTATAATAGTCAAATTAATTTTATTACAAGTATATTTATGTTTTTTAAAAAGAAGTGACGTGTGTTACTTACTTTCTTACGTACGTACAATACTTTTGATGCTTGATTGCCATTAAAAAAATAATTCTGAAGACATATTTTGACTTGAATATAACTTATACTCAACAAAGTTCTTGTGTGTTTATTCCAGGTATACATCACAGCGTCATCGCCACAGCCGTGGTGGTGGCGGTGCTGGTCTTCGCTCTGCTGGCGGGAGCGTCGTGGCTGGTGTACCGGAGAACCACGACCCGCTTCCACGGACTCCCCACGCTCGGCAGCGCCTACTACAGACAGACCAGCTCGGGGGCGTCGGAGTCGGACGGAAACGTCCTGATCACGGACCTGGAAACTCACTCGGGAGATTAGCGGCAGCGAGTCTTGGAAATGAATCTGCTGTTTGGACATTTCACTACAACTGGGTTTTTTTTTTTGACGTAGAAGACGACACTGTGAAGCTGTGACTCCTCAGGACCGTGTTAGGAATGAACTCGTCAGTTCATGGGAAACTGAAGGATTTTTCTGCTTGTTTTTGAAAATAGAAACCACGCAAGATTATCTGTCTTTTGATGAGAGAACATTGTTTTTTGTCAATTTGACCACATTCGTTGCTGTACTCAAAATACTTTGCTGCATCCTTTCAAAATAAGAGCCTAACTAATGAAAGCAAAGTAACAACAGGGATCTTCTGGCTCAGCTCATTTAGGGTTTGATTTTGACTTTTAAATAAAAAACAATAATAATATTTAGATGCATATTTTGTATTTTTTGCTAAAACATGAAGGTACTGAAATGATAATAATGAGAAAGATGTATGAGCATGCACAGATATTTTTACAGTATTACTTTTATATTTGTATTTATAAAAATCCATCTTTTTGGATAAGCTTTGTATAGCAACTGATCATTTGGTTTGCAAGGCAGATTTTCAAAGATGTATTTTTTTTTTGCACAGAGATTTGTTTTTCTTAATAAATTCAGGTTGCTACCATTACATTTGTGTGCCAATAATTCACTTCTTTTTGTGGCAAAACCGAGCAGAAACTTTCTTGTATATTCATTTCTTCAACTGGTTCGTATTTTATATTTCGTATGACAATTCTATCTTCATCTCTCTCTTTGCCAACTTAAAAATCTCAGAAGCATCTTGTAGTTTTTATTAGTTGTTTTTTTTTAAACGGCTACGATGTGTTTTGTGTAAATAAAAATGGAACCCACAATTTTATTCAGTTCATCCCAAACATAACATATGACTTTTGTTTTTACATCCTTACAATCCAAATATTTCCTCTTCAGTTTTTTTTAAAGTATTGAGTATTAAAGCGACCTTTTCCCCGCCATTCTTCAAACTCTTGGTTTAAATGCACTTTACATTGAAACATATACCCGGAAGTTAATTAACAGAAATAAAATAAGAAAATAAGACAACATTTAGTGATCATGCTGAAATGGCAAAAGCTTCTTCTTTTTTTTAAATAGCAAATCCTTTAATTATTTTTAAGTTATTTACTCAGTAGATATGAATTTGATTAAAATAATATTCAAATTTCTCGAAAATGTTTAGGGGGGCAAAGTTAGTGGCAACATGCTAGCATAGCATAGCATAGCCACCACACCCACAAACATTTAGTAAAGTTACTGGCGGATAGATGGTTTATTTTATGTTGATTAATGACTTCTTTTCTTTGAAATATAACATTTTAATCATTTTTAAAAAATGAATAGTTGTTACAACAATAATATGAGTCGACGGGGTGTTATTTTGTTAACCCAACCGGAAGTCGCTTTGTTTACGTCCCCTGCCGCAGCTTGACGCCCCCGCACACTGTGACACAGCAGGGTTGAAAGTCCATTTCAGAAAAAAATCACTTTCGTTTTTATTCTTCACTCGCTTTTTTGTTCCCGCGGGACTTTCTCGACGCCCGAACACTCCAGAGAGCAGATGTATGATTCCGACTGAAGCTCCTCCGCCGTCACTATGCTGCACAAGTCCGGGGCGACACTTTGTCTTTGTTTGTTTTTGCTGTCAGAGTCAACTGAGCTGCGAGGCTCGAGCTCCGGTGAGACAAGCTTCCACTTCCCGCGCGCGTCTCTTCGAAAAGACAAACTTTTTAACGACAAAACTAAACTAAACACTGAACTAACCTTAGACTAATATGTGTCAGGAGAGTAGCTTTTGTTGTAGCTTCTTTTTAAACAACCTCTCAGTGACACGAATAGATTGACTGTCAAACTTCTGAATATAAACCTTCTTTTTAAATAATTAATATTTCATACAACTTTCTTGTCAGTATTCGCTTCAAATTCAACTTGTTCTGTAGCCAGAATGTCAAAAAAAATGTGATAAGATATTTAAACTTTCGTTTAAAAATATATTAAAATGTCTCGTCACTTCATTTAAATCTTCAAATGTTGTAAAGTAAACACTAAATTATTTACTAGTGCGTATAACAATTGTTTCCACACGTGTTATCCTTCATCCAACCACTAGAGGGATGGACGTGGAACTTTGTTTTACTTTACCAAAATTAAACTGTTTATAGCTTAGATTTGTAAGTATTTTCCAGGTGCTTGAATATCGACATATTGTTCAAAGTCTAGAAAAGACTTATTTGTATTGTGTATTGTGTTGACTGTATTTAAGCAGCCCTCATGAGGTCAGAGTGAAACTGTTGAACATGTCTATAAATGTTTCTGGTTGCAAAAAATTGTATTATTTAAGTTACTAAATGTCTTCTTTTGAGGCTTTTTTTTTGTGCTTTTGTTTCTTTAATAGTTCCTTGTTTGGTGGGGAATAATTTTGAGTGTTTTCATATCATATTTCAAAATTAAATGTATTTCAAATTACAAATTACGCAAATCAAATCAATCATTTACATCTGTTTTATTATATCATGGCATAACTCATCTTTTGGATTTGCCTTTTTTGTTGTTGTAACAAAAAATATGAAATATAAAACCTTTTTATTTTTTCTCAATGATCTTTAAATAAAAGGAATGTAAAATGATGTGAAATAGTATAAATAATATAATAAAATAATATAACAACCTTAACATGTTTTAAAATATCCTTTTAATTCCTTTTTTTATGGTTTACGACGTAGAACAGGATAAAAAAGTGTTAAGATTCACATTTGAACAATGATTGACGGATCAAATGCGCCGCCAGGTATAAATCAGATGTTGTCAAAATGATGAAAGAGTTTACTATAAAAATAAAATAAGACTGAACAAGGTAAAGGCTAAAATACGTTTTAAACAGCAAAACAGTTACTCCTGTGAATATTGTCTGTTGATTTTATTTTGGGCCTAATAGATATCATAACTTATCTTTTATGGAAAGTCCAAACCTCTTTTGAGTTATTTATCATCTTAAATACTATTATAATCTTTGTCTCTACTTTACATTTGTGTCAAATTTTGGCGACATATTAAACATCTTTTTCTTCTTCTAGAACTTCAGATAAACTGTTTCTACTTTTGATTTTGTTCTATACTGTGTGTAATATTGTGATATCACTACAAGCTGGTGCAGCTGGTGTCTCAAATAAGGCAATTAGGTCATAGTGAAAAAAAAAAAGAAAATCTTATCAGGGTTCTTGGGAGGTTAAGAAAATGTTTCCTTTCTTTTACAGGTGTGTAGTAATTTTTACAAAATATCAAAAGTGCAGAATTAAGCAGGAGCTGATCATCAATAGCATTATTGTCACTGAAATGTTAGACTGGATCGCATCTTAACTCGGAATTTAGTTTTTAAAAAATGACTTTTTTAACCAGTCGATTTTTCTTTCTCCACAGACGAGTCTGCCTTCAGAATTCAGCACACATCCACCAAAAAATGCTTGACGGCTAAAGACCCTTCAACCTTGATTTTATCCACGTGCGACAACTCTCTGGAGTCGCAGCTGTGGAAATGGGGCGCAAGGCAACGGCTCTTCCACGTGGGAACCTCCCTCTGCCTGGTTTTCAACCATCGCTCCAAGACTCTATCCCTGGGAGACTGTCGCGGCTACTTCCCTCTGTGGTGGCGCTGCCTGGGAGACACCGTTCACACGGACAGAGGGATGGCCTTGGGGGTCAGCAGGGGTCGAGTGAAGGCCAGCGCGGACTTCAACGATACGTTCGTCATCGAAGGGTCGGAGGAAAGCATCTGCCAGAGGCCGTACAAAGGTGAGATACCTCACTGTTGAGATCCTTCAGCACATGTTTCAGTTTGTTGCATGTTCAAACTAATTCTTCAGATGTCTTGCGATGGAGTCGCCGGACTGGTTTGATAAGCTTTTCTCGTCAGCGAGCGCAAATTCATGGTGATCAAGTTAGGGAGTGTCTCACTTGCTCGACTGGATCTGAAACCATTTTAAGTTCAAGAGAGTTTTAGGGAACTTCCATGTTGTGTATTTTAATGATGCATCCACATATCATGAAGTTTGATTTATGATGATGATAAACAATTTCCCGAAGGAGACCTCCTGAGGGATCAATAAAGTTTTACCTTACCTTACCTTATGTTTGTGCCACATTTGCTTTCTTACAAGAAAAAAAAAATCTTTCTTAAGCTGCTAATAGTTCTTCTCTTGAGCTAGTATCACTGGATTTCCTTAAAAAAAAGCATTTAAAATAAAGTAAAAATGTAACTTTACAAGAATATTGTGTGGGTTCTGCACCATTTATTCTCCTTTTTGGTCAATATTTGACTGTATTTGTCTTCTTTGTTGTTGAATTAAGACTTGTTAAATGACATGCATTTCAGAGGTTCACACCTATGACGGGAACTCTGCCGGCGCCGCGTGCGACTTCCCCTTCAAATACAATGGCAAATGGTACCACCAGTGCCTCCCGGACGACGACGAACTCCCTGGCGCCACCTGGTGTTCCACGACCGGCAATTATGACAGGGACAGAAAAAAGGGTCAATGCTTTAAAATGGGTGGGTGTAAAATGAGTCATTTTTTTAAAACGATCTTTCATTTCGCTATTGTGATTTATGGACGTGTGTGTTCTATCTCCAGAGGAGGGGTGCCAGAATCTGTTTGTGGGACCAGAAAGGGGTCCCTGCTATGAGTTTGTCCCCAGCGCCGCAGTAAACTGGCATGAAGCCTTGGACTCGTGTCGTTCTCAGGGAGCGGATCTGCTCAGCATCTCCCCCGACGATCTCAACTCCCAGATTCGTAAGTTATTTTATTTTGAAATCTGAATCCTGAAATCACCGCTTTTTAGTCCTGGCGAGTCCCGCAGAGAGATGTCACTGGAGAGTATCTGAGAGAAGAAATGAGATAGAAATCAGTTAAAATACAATCAATGAACAAGTTTAATACATTTAAAATATATATATTTTGTGTCAGTTCTCATCAGTATTTTGAAGTAAAATCCACCATTAAACATTCTTGTTATTTTTCTTTGATCTATGTTCTTGTTCTTTATCTTTAGACTTAGATTGTATCATCTTGTTATTTCTCTTTATTTCTCTTTGTTCTTATTTTTATGAATAATTGCTGTATTGCTGTGGCTAATTGGAAAAAAACAATTTCCTGAAGGAGACCTGCTGAGGGATCAATAAAGTTCTACATAACCTAACCTAACCTAAATGTATTATTAAGATAACATTCCTGCTCTTTTAAAACGATGTTTAACATCTCAATCGTCTTCTTCTTCTACTGTGATTTCATTATACTCAGTATAAACAGAAAATATTAAAAAAAAAAAAAAACCTGATATGAATTTAAGTATCTCGACTCAAAATGCCTCCTCTGTACCGGGTAATGATGAACAAATATATACATTTTAATATTGATTGTACATTTTTTTTCTATTATTTTGCATTTGCAACAGCTCATCTCTACTCATATTTATCCCAGACTAGCATCAGCAGGTCTTCTTCAACATAGTCGGATGTATTATTAATATCTATTATCTACTTTAGCCGCCAGGAAACAGTGAGATCATTTCAAGTGCGTGTCCCGGCTTTGTGAAATTGACCCGGCGTGCCTAATGCCGATCCCATGCCATGAGTTTGACAAATGAGCATTACAGAGTCCAGGTTCGAGCAAAGCTGTGTCAGCATTTCCTTGAGTCGTCACATTCAGAGAGAAACGCTCTAGTCTGTAAAGATCAGCTCATCTTGAGTGTGGCCTAAAAGCCCCTTCATCTGTTTACTGACTGTTCATTTCCATCCTTCCATTGACTGTTCTTGATGTGACAGTGACGGCAGTGAAGGGTCTGCCGGGGATGCCGGAGAAGATGTGGATCGGTCTTCATCAGTTAGACATCACTCAGGGCTGGCAGTGGTCCGACGGCTCGCCTCTCTCCCTCCTGCGCTGGGAAGAAGGTAACTCTACTACCTTAGGGCTGCATTAGAAACTATGTGTACTGTAATTACCAATTTACTACCCTAAATTTTCATGTCTTAACAAGAAGGAGCTGTCTCGTCTGCAGTTGATTCAGAACTCTGCAGCGAGAATTCTGACCAGCTCAAGTAGAAGAACTCACATTTCTCCGGTCCTTAAAACTTTTCACTGGCTTCCAGTTTCTTTCAGGATCAACTTTAAAATTCTGGTTCTTACTTTCAGATCTATTCATGGTCAGGCTCCTCCTTACATCACTGATCTGATCAAGCCTTACACCCCAGCTCGGGCTCTGAGGTCTGTGGATCAAAATCTACTTATGGTTCCACGCACACGGCTCAGGACCAGAGGATAGACATCTTTTCAGGCTGTTGCTCCTAAGCTTTGGAACGATCTTCCTCTCTCTTTGCGCTTGATGGATCTACTGACTCTTTTAAGAAACATCTTAAGACGTTTCTATTTGTTCAGGCTTTTCCTTGAATTTCTCGAACTCCTGTGTTGTTCTCAGTATTATCTTGATCTTTAAAGTATGTACTTTTTTGAGTATTGTTTTGATTGTTTAAGCGCTTTGTGACCCTGGTCTCGAAAAGCGCTATATAAATAAATATTACTTACTTACTTACTTACTTACATTTCATCGATTTTGGGGCCTTTGGGTCACTTTGACCCTGAGATAGAGGAGAGATATATTTCCAGGCTGTTGCTCCTAAACCTTGGAATGTCTTCCTCTCCCTCTACTGATTCCTTCAAGAAACATCTTAAGACATTGTTATTTGTTCAGGCTTTTCCTTGATTTTCTAAGACTCTTGTGTTTGTCTCAGTGTCTTGACATTTAAGCATATATTTTATTGAGTATTGTTTTGATTGTTTAAGCGCTTTGTGACCCTGGTCTGGAAAAGCGCTCTACAAATATAAATTACTTACTTAGTTATAACACAAGGGATACCACAAACACGTTTGTTTTCGGGCGTACGGGTCACTTTGACCTTGAGTTAACACAAGACATACCACAAACACATTTGTTTTCAGTCATTCGGGTCACCTTGACCCTGAGATAACACATGGGATACCACAAATACGTTGGTTTTCAGCCCTTCGGGTCACCTTGACCCTGGGATAACACAAAGGATACCACAAACACGTTTGTTTTCAGGCATTCAGGTCACCTTGACCCTTGGATAACGAAAAAGGATACCACAAACAAGTTTGTTTTCAGGCATTCGGGTCACCTTGACCCTGGGATAACACAAAGGATACCACAAAAACATTTGTTTTCAGGCCTTCGGGTCACTTTAACTCTGAGATAACACAAGGGATACCACAAAAACGTTTGTTTTCAAGCCTTCAGGTCACCTTGACCCTGAGATTAACCAAGGGATACCACAAACACATTTGTTCATCTCTTTAGAACCTTAGTTTTCCGGTGGCAGCTCTTACAAAGTTGTTATGATTCATTTAGTCGGACCATAATCTGATAATCAAAGCGGAGATTTCTCTGCTGGTGTTCGGTCTGTTGTCAAACAGGCGCCCACAGAGGAAAGACTTTCATGAATCAGGTCTTTGTCTTCTGTTTTGGACACAGTGTGTTGCTGTAACTGTCTCTGAATGACACCATTGGCACGGAGATAAAGGAGGCCTTGAGGCGGTTTCTTGATGTTTTAAATCTGTTGTTCCAGAACAAAAATGCTCATCCAAACTTACACACAAGTGTGTGTGATACACAACTCTAGGTAAATCCTCGTTGTGTTTCCTTCTGGCAGGCATGCCTGGCGACTCCTTCATATACTGGTCGGACTGCGGCGTCCTGAACTCCAGGCACAATTATGAGACGGCCGCCTGCAACGACAAGCTGCCGTACATCTGCAAGAAGACCATCAACGAGACTCGCACAGGTCACTTCCTGTTTGTAGATCACATGTTTGTATATTATATATTAAGAGGGTTTTAAATATTCAAGAACAAACTGATTTTTTTTACACATAGTTTGATATTCTAATTCAAATAATTTAAAAAAAAAAATTCTAAATGTAATATTTTTTCATTATTAGCTTTTGAATACTACATAATAATAGTATAATAGTCACCAGACGAGCCATTGCGTTAGAATCCGCCATGATGGATTTACATCGTCACATGATCGTCTCTGCTTTACATGATTGGCTGAATGTTTGATCCAGTCGCTCAAGTCTCTTTTGGCATTGCAAAAATATTTAATTAAAAAAACAATCTCTGAATGACTGAAATATGGATATAAACTTCTACGTGTAAAATTAAAAATAAATAAATATTCTGTTTTTGAAAAATCTATCATTTAAATACGGACATTTTTAATTTGATTATTTTAAAAGGAATTCAATGCTTAAAAAACATTTCAGTACAGAAAATTCATGTTCCACATTTTAAATGTTGAATTCAACTGTTCAATATCTGATGTATTATTACTGATATTCTTCTAAATACTTCCAATTTTACTTTGTTTTAAGGTAATAATAGAATATTTACTGAACAGTGACTTCAGACTGGCCTGAATGGAATTTAAACTATATTCGCTTTTGCTATGAAATTCCCTGAGAAAAATAATGGCAGTTTCCGAAATTCAAACCCAAAACTGAGTTTTCAACATGTTTTCGTGTAAAGTGACATTGAGAAGGTTCTGGATGTCCCGACTTACTTCCTCTCACCATCTGACCGGCGTCTTCTGTGCAGAATCCCTCCTGTTTGAAAGCACGGTGTGTGGAGACGGGTGGCTGCCATGGAACGGCTGGTGCTACAAGTTGATCAAAGACACTCCTCTGAACTTCACGGAAGCCTCGCGGCGCTGCAACGACATGGACGGCGGCGCTCTGGCTGCTCTTCACTCCATCGACACCAAAGAGATGCTCAGCAACAACTTTCACTCCGGTGGGTTTTTGTCTCATGTTAGCCGCAGCCGAGACAATAGTTGAGTTCCATAGAACTTTTTCAAAAACATGGCTCGGTATTTAAACAAAGGTTCAAGTCAACACTCGTATCGAGTAGGGATTCTTGGCTGTCTTATCGCGATACAGGTTCAACAATATTGTGATACTGCAAGAATAAGGATATATTTGTAGTATAGTCGAGTACTTGACTCTGGTGCTGAGGAATTTACAGACCTCATGAGTCTCGAGGAAAGTTGTAACTACTTCAATTTATTCTGAAACCAAAATATGTCCAAACGTCAGCTTTAAAAGTTGCTGTAGTCGACTGTATCCTCTCGTCCTCAGTCATCGCCGGGATCTTGCAGAATTGTTACTTTAGCTGCGGAGGATGTAATGACAACTGCCATTAAATGGCAAGAAGTGTAATTGCAACACAAACATAAACAAACGCGGTGAATATTTAACCTAAGAGTTAAGTAAATCTTTTACCTAAGAATTATTTTATGTTATACACACTTTATTCAAAAAAACCCATAAAAGAACTATGATAAAATGTGAACCAAAGTAATAAAAAAATTATTAAATAAATGTATACCTTGCAGTTCAATAACGATTCAGTATAATTAAAATATATTATAATACTGTGGTATTTAAGGGAATCAATATTTTCCCCTAATATCCGGAAGCCTTTACTTGTTGCCAGGTTGGTTAAGTTTTCATACAGTTGGGCTACTTTTAAACATGATGGAACACATTGTAAAACACATTAGAAATAAAGATAATTAAACCTCATTGTGTGTTTTTGTTAACACTTTTGCACAATGGAGGGTTTTTTATTCTGCTGGCCAGGATTTTTGTTGATTTATGGTCTGCATCTGCTACTCTGCTGAGAAGGTATAGCTTCTGACTCTATGCAGCTCAACCTGGTGTCTATGGTAACAGATACATATTTACTAAGCAGTTTAAAAATCCATCAGTTTTTAAAAATAAACATTTTTTTAACATATTAATAGTAATAATGCGTGACTGGCTTCCTGTCCAGGGTGTCCCCAGGGCTCCAGTCTCCCCCGTGACCCTGACCCCCCGCTTGTTAATGAATGTATAATGGTAATACTAGAAAAATAAAAATCATTAAAACACATGACAAAACATGATAAATGTTTTAAACACCCGGCTTTGTGTAAATATATCCTGAAGAATCATCAGGTTGTCAGATGTCGCTGTGCTGTGATCGTCAGATGGCGAGTTGATGAACGTATGGATCGGTCTGGTCGGCGTCGGCAGGAACTCGACCGTGTTCTCGTGGATCGACTCGTCACCCGTCACCTTCACATACTGGTCGCCCAACAATCCGGTTCAACCCACGACCGACAACGTCTGTGCCACGTACAACGGAAAGGTCAGTGACCCAGGAATTGTATTGCAGTTTTCACTCGTATATCCGTAGCTCTCTCTGCTCCGAGTCCGTTTCGGAAAAGATCAAGCAAAGGCTGTTTGTGACCCCTGCAGTCTCTGGGTTGGGGGCTCACGCCCTGCGAGGAGAGCAAAGCTTTCATGTGCCAGAAGAAAGGAGAAGTCAACGAGTCTGCGGCACAATCCGGCTGTCGCAGGGAGGATGTGAGTATTTGTCTTTAAGATGTACCGAATTCTTTCCTGTCTGGTTTCCTTGTCAGAATGTGTGTTTGGTGAGATAAGTGTGGAAGAACATTTTTTCTGCACACTGCATATTTAAATATGTCGTAGAAAGAGGAAGTCAGGAACGGCAAAGTTATTTTTCTTTATACACACTGTAAATAAACCAACACAACCACAGAACTAAGCAAAAAAAAACATGAACTCCCATGATGCCTTTCAACCCGCTGCTCTATTTAGTGACGGCTCATTTGTCGCTACTGTATTTCAATTCTTCGTCTGTTGCTATGTCGTAAGTGATCTGTACTTTGATTGGTTTGCTGGGCGGCAAAGCATCATGGGAGCTGGTCAGGTGACTGACTTGTCTTGTCCAGAAGGAGGGCACCTCATTTGCATAGTTGAAATAAATGTTATATAATTGTTGTTGATTTAAACTAGTGAAAAATTAACAAACCTCTGCAGCGAGAGTTCTGAACCGCTCTAGTAGGAGAACTCGCATTTCCCCTATCCGGAAAACTTTGCCTTTTTCCTAATTTTCTGGAACTCCTGTGTTTGTCTCTATGTTGGCCTTAAAAAGATAAATATAGATTTAAAAACTCTTTAACTGTGTATTGCTTTTGATTGTTCAAGCGCTTTGTGACCCTGGTCTAGAACGGCGCTTTACAAATAACTATTACTTACTTACTTACTTCGCTGTAACGCCATCAATAATTGAGTGAACACATTTTCCAGTTTTTCCTTTCGACGTGTCTCATGGATATCAAGATGTATTTAATTGACTATTGCTTGTGTGGTCAGGGATGGAAACGTCACGGTAACTCCTGCTACCTCCTCAACAACACACAAGTCAGCCACAAGAACCGCTGCGACTTCAAGATACGAAACAGGTGAAGTTTCCCCTCATGAAGCCTTTGAGTGCGCGAGCAGGAATCTGTGTTTTCTAAATATCTTTGTCCAGGTTTGAGCAGATCTTCATCAACCAACTGCTCAACGAACACCTGGGCATCGGGCCGCAGAGGTTTTGGATCGGGCTGCAGGACGTGAACAGAATCGGACGGTACCAGTGGATAAGTCGAGAAGGATTAACCAGTGAAGTTACATACACCAATTGGGGCGCGTCTGAACCAGGTACTGATTTATCTGGTTATGTGATTGTCAGCATTGATCTCCGTAAAATAACTTGATGAATGGATTTTCCATGAATTGTTCAGGAAGTGTTTATAATGAGACAAAGAACCAATTGTTGTGGTGTTCTGGATTACCATCTGGATCCACTAACTGCTTGAGAACAAACTGTGCATTTGGCTCATGGCAGTTTTAAAACAATACCTTTGATACCTTTCAAATTATACGCTTTAGTAAAGTTTTGAATTATATATATCAAGTGAGTCAAACCCGGCCCTCCAAGTCATTTTTTGTGGCCCTTCAGATGCTCGTCTCAAATCAAAGCAGATTAATGTTCATGTTGAGACGGTGACTACAAAGGTATCCGTTTTTAGGATAAAATATAAAACAAAAATGAAAGATATAAACAATTACACACATTTTATGATGAATGATGCTTAAGGAAAGTATTTAAAGGGAATGTATGGTAAAAGGAAACAGATAATTGAGATCGGGCCTTCAAAATGAAACGACAATATCACATCCGTTTATTAAGTACACTTTTATTTCAGCCTCTGACTTTGACTGCAAACTAATCTTGGTCGTCAGTCTGACTGAGTTTGAAACTCACTGATAGTGAATAACTGCAGGACAATAACATGTAAAACAAAATATTGGTTCCATTACCTGTGGTTTTACTACTAATTATATTACTTATATTTGTACTACTAATTCTACTACTACTTTTACCACTTATACTTATACTCAACTACTAATTGTACTAATAATTCGACCTATACTTTTACAACTAATTGTAGTTCTACTTCTACTCTTACTTTCACTTCTACTTCTACTTCTACTAATTATTCTATCCACACTACTACTGATTATTATTCTTCTACCACCTCTACTACTTCTTCTACTACAAATTCTACCACTTTTTTCTTCTTCACCTTCTTTTTTTCTTCTGTCCAACCTTTTTCAGTTTATTTCAACGTTTTCACGTCAGTCTTTCTTGACATGATTCCAACTGTTTCCACTCATTTTTACTTTCACTTTTACATGAATACTAATACTTTCATTTCAGTTCACACATTCATCAGATTCAGCATTCACACTGCATTTCCTTCTGGAAATGCAAATGTTCTAGTTAATCTTGTGTTGCTTGATGTAAATGAACATTTATATGAACTTTGTTTGAAGTTTAATGTACAGAAAAGTTGTGTTTTAATGATTTTCTTTTTTATTCTTGCACATAATGATTCAGCAGTTAAAAAAAAAACATGTTTAAGTTTAGAAAAATAAGAGCATTTAATCAAAAAAGGCTTTTTTACCATTTGAGGTATTATTAAGTCATAGGTTTTTTCACTGTTTTGATACTTGATGTGTTGGAAAGTTAATAAACTTTCGGTGTTTGTTCTTCAGAAAGAGAAGGAGGTTGTGCAGTTATTTCCACCGCCAAACCGGTGGGCGGATGGAAGGTGAGGAACTGTACAGTCGACAAAGCCGGAACCATTTGTAGGAAAGACCTCGGTTCACTTCCTACCCCGGAACCGGAGCCCGACCCTACTGCCCCCTGTCCAGATGGCTGGGTGTCTCGGGACGGCATCAGATACTGCTACAAGGTCCGACAATTGTCCTATAAATGTACAACTGCTCACTTAAAACGTCTGGTCGTCAGGTGTTTCACGAGGAGAGGATCAGCAGGAAGCGCTCCTGGGAAGAAGCTGAGAGATTCTGTCAGGCTCTCGGTGCAAATCTGCCGAGCTTCACTGAGCCTGAAGAGATGAGCGCCTTGCACAGCGTCATCCGAGACACCATCAGGTCGGTTTCTGTCATTATATCAAGACCGGGGATACCAAATAAAAGAGCACATTTCAAGACGTATTCTATATTCTCACAACAACTCAACAACAATTTCATGAGAATAGATGCAGCAACATTTGTTTGTGTTGACACTAAAATCAGATGCTGCAAAAAGAACAATGAACAACAATCATACAACTATATTATTGTGAATGAAATGCATAAAAAAGTTGTTGTTTCTACTTCAGACAATGAACTGGACTTTTATATGCAATCCTTTCAATACACTCATTTTTATTTTCATTCATTTTCATTTGTCTTCAAAGTATATCACCGCCATCAGGAAATTGTATTTCATATTAAAACTTTTGGAATTTCTCTATTTCTTTTAAGCATTAAGTTTTTTTTTTTTTCAACAATTGAATTAAATAATTTCTACATTTAAATGTTAATTAGTTTTTATAAAATTGAGTAAATGGGTGAATTAAAATTGTACAAATTGTTGTAGTCTTTTGTTAAATAATTGAATTTGAAAGATTTTTCTCAAATAAATGTTTTCAATTACATAGAGTTTGATATTCTAATTACGTAAAAAAATAAAATGTCTTTAATTCACAGCCTTTTGAATTAAATATACAAATATTGTTATAGCAGAAAGTACTGAACTTCTTAATTAAAGAGATCACGTGACTGTAAGCATGGGTTTGCTAAGTAATCTTTAGTTTCCTCCCACAGTGGGTCTCTGTGCCCCCTGACAGGCTGGCAACCTGTCCAGGGTGTGCCCTGCCTGTTGCCCTAAACAGCTGGGACAGGCTCCAGCCCCCCCCCCCCCCCCCAAAAAAAAAAAACACTTGTGTATCTAAACAAAATCACTTTTGTGTTGCAGCCATGATCGGTACTTCTGGGTCGGCCTGAACAGGCGAGACCCTGCGGATCCCTCTTGGAAGTGGAGCAACGGACGTCCGGTTAGTTTCTACCTAATGAAAAATAAACACACACTAGTTTATTCTATCTCAGTCATCTTTTAGACGAAACACTTCATGTTGTTTAAATGTTGGTTCCAGGTTTCTTTGGAGGTTTTGCATCAAGATTTCCATGAGGAGGACATGCACGATCGTGACTGCACTGCGTTCAAGGTGAGCACAAATATATATATATATATTTATATACAAGTAGTTGCTTAGCTCCATAGTACATGTAGCCTCCACACTGGTCTCTAATGTTCTTAAAATGTCATCAACAGTCCATGAAGAACTATTTGAAGCACATCTTGTTGTTCCTGATGCACGATTTGACTCCCACACCTTTCTTTGCCACACCTTTCCACTGCGATGCCAGACTGGAGTGGATCTGCCAGATACCACGTGGTGAGACCTACAGCTGAATAATTGTATTTGTAATCGCTGCAATATCATTAGAAAATATATATGTTTTATTTTCTTTGCTTAACCATGTTGGAGTTGGTTTTGCCCCAAAAGCTCTACCTAGTAAAATGTTTACGTTAAGATACATTTTTCATTCATTATCTTTTTTTTCTTTTTTTTTTAAATAGTCTGGATTAAAAAGAGTTGTTTTAACAAATCGTGTGTGTTTTTTATTTTATGTAATTTTATTTTAATTTCAAATTTGCACACTTGTTAACTCTCTCTTTTGCTGATACTGTTCAGGAAAAACACCAAAGAAGCCAGACTGGTATAATCCTGGTAATCCCCCGAACTTTTCCACATTCTGTTATATTCCTTAAAAAACAGTTACAGCAGGCGTCTGTTCTTTCCAGGGGGCCACCATGAGACGTCTATTTTCATAGATGACGACGAGTTCTGGTTCGTCAAAGAGCCGCAATTAACCTACGAGGAAGCCTCGTTGTACTGCGGCACCGAGGGCAGCAAACTGGCGGCGCCTCTCAGTTCCAGGGCCGTCAGAAAAATCCACGAGTTTTTATCCAAAGTAAGAACGTCCTCCAGTGCCTTAAGATTAAGAGGAGCAGCCTTTAAATCTGTTCTCTGACTTTCTGAACAGGCAGGAGGCTCGCTCAAGCAACGGTGGTGGGTGAATATGGAAGAGACCAACATGAGAATGTTTCCCTTTAGGTAAGAAAAACAGGCTCAATCGCTCTCAACGCTCAAGTGTGTTCTTAAGACACGTCTTTTATTTCCCAGTGACGTTCACAGCAAGTTCTACTACTCGGCTCTCCTCGGCAGATGCACGTCCATCAGCGGTGAACTCCCTTTTCCAAGTGAGTGAATACACCGGATTACACACAGTTATTAGTCTTGCTGAGTCATCGACAAGTAAATACTAGTTTTGGGTCGAGACGATCATTGCCATTTAGAAACTCACCTGCCATAACATTATTTTTATTTTATACAGATTTATTAAAATCGTGGAACAATTAGTTTCTGCAATTTTAACCAAGATAAAGAAAAGAAACACATCCTTGAGAGTTTTATGTTTATATATTATTACCACAAATTAAAAGTTTCTGGGTGGCAAAGCATCATAGGAGCTGGTCAGGTCACTGACTTGTCTTGTCCAGAAGGAGGGCACCTCATTTGCATAGTTGAAAAATAAATGTTATATAATTGTTGTTGATTTAAACTAGTGAAAAATTAACAAACCTCTGCAGCAAGAGTTCTGAACCGCTCTAGTAGGAGAACTTACATTTTCCCTATCCGGAAAACTGGCTTGGCTTTTCCCTAAGTAGATACATGAGTATGAGATCAATGGTATTTAATAGTTATTAACCTCATCAAAGACGTTTAAAGCCGTCTCTGTGTTATGGGAAGAGGATCAGTGGCATCAGAATATTCAGTGGTAGAATTTAAAATCTGTAAGTCACATGATTGGCTGAACGTTGGACCAGTTAACTTGGCACTCCTTGGGTATTGTCTGGGGGCACAATTTTATTTTGAATTTTAAAATATTCATTAAATAACATTTATTTTTAGAATTGTTTTATCTGACTCTATGTGTAAATAAAAAATAAACATTTTAGAAAATATTAAAATTACGGTATTTACTCGACAACAAAGTTGAACTTTCAAATTCAAAAAAATTGAATTAAATTATTGAATAAAAAAAAATTGGTCAACCTTTCAAAACACCAAATATCAAATTACAATAAAAATGATAAATGGATTTCAAAGAAAAAGAAATCAAGGCAGATTTACATTTTGGTGGTGTTCCAAATTACCATCTCGATCCTTGAACAATTTGAAGAGTCACTGATTCAGTTTTTTTTTTAAGTAGGTCCAGTAGTGTCATATTTCAAGTGCTAAAAAAACACACATTGTAAAAAATAATCTCACAATGTGTGGTTTTCCTCGTCGTCATGTAAGTTGCCGCTGACATCCGATGTCGGGAATAACGACCAACATCCCGCAGTGAGCGGAGCAGACGTGAACATATTGTCATGTTGTCGTGCAGAGTTCGAGCACAGTTGCGGGCAGAGGATGCCCTTTGTGTGCGAACTAGACAACGTCACTTCGGTGGAGATCAGTCCGCTGGAGCCGCGGCCCGGAGGCCTGTCGTGTGGGAACGCGTCCGTGGCCTTCAGGAATAAGGTCAGCCGCTCTTAACCCTGAAAACTGTTTGTAAATGACCCGGCACAGACTTAAACACGGTCGCCGCCCGACGTGTTTGGTATTCTTCACCAAGGACCTTCGTGTTGTTTTTCCAGTGCTACACGTTGATGAAGGCCACGAAGCCGATGTCCTTCAAGCAAGCGAACGAGGAGTGCCTCTCCGTGAGAGGAACGCTGGTCACCATATCTGACCAGGTGGATCAAGGTGCCGGGAATCGAACCCTTACGTTTTGATCTTGACAATGATGTCACGGCTCCTGATCGCGTTTGTCTCTCTTCCGTCCAGACTTCGTGACGAGCCTGCTGTCTCAGGTCAACGACGTCGGAGGTCTCTGGATCGGGCTGAAGATCCGAAACTCCAAGCTGGAATGGGTGGACGACACGCCGGCGGATTACGTCAACTTCAACTCTCTGCTGATGGGCATGCACAAGGCTATCAAAGTCAACGTGAGTGGATCTCCAGAGGAAGTGGTCCGTTTATCGAGATGGTGAAATGGAGTCGTGATCTTCTACAGAAATTCGACCCAGAGAGCATGGAGCTCTGCGTGTTTTTGATCAATAACAACCACTCAGCCATGATGGGAACCTGGGATTATACTTCCTGTACACAGCATCAACATGTGGCCATGTGTCAGCATTACGCAGGTAAACTGTCAAATCCATCAACATGTTTCATACACACTTGACCTTGATTGTTTAAACTAGTAAACAAATAATAACTCTTTTATTTAATTCTAGTGGAATATTTAAGTACAAATAGCTGCTCTACTGACATTAAATCAGATTTAATTTATCCTCCTGAAACATAGTAACAACAATAATAATAACAATAAAAATAATAGTAACAACCATAACAATAACAATAAAAATAATAGTAACAACCATAATAATAACAATAAAACTAGCAACAACAATAATAATAACAATAAAAATAATAGTAACAATACCAGTAATAATAATAATAACAATAAATGCAATAACAATAATAGAAGTAACAACAATAATAATAACAATACATGCAATAACAATAATATAAGTAACAACAATAATAATAACAATAAAAATAATAGTAACAACACCAGTAATAATGATAATAACAATAAATGCAATAACAATAATAGAAGTAACAACAATAATAAAAATAAAAGCAACAACAACTGCAATAAAAAAGTAATAATAATAAAGGTCATAACATCAATTATACTAGTACTAATAATATAATATAATATAAGTAAAACAATGATAAAAGTAACAATATTAACAAAAGTATAAATAGATATAAAACTCGCAACAACGACCACAATGAAAATAAATAATAATAATATTAATACATGTTATAACAATAATAATAATAATGAACGTAATAACAACTACAATAATAATTGTAATAACAACAACTATAATAATACATGTAATAGTTTCAACAATAAACGTAATAACGGTAACAATACTATGAATAAACTTAATAACAATAGTGTAATGTCCAGTGTACTCACCAGCTCTTGTTGGTCCTTCAGATGAGGTCGAGGAGCCTCGTGTCTCCACCGAGCCCTTCCAGGTCAACAACCACACTGTCCAGCTGCTGGTCCAGAACCTCACCTGGTTCGAGGCGCTGGAGCAGTGCAGGAGTCACCAGATGGACTTGGCCAGTGTGACCGACATACTCCTGCAGTCCAGCCTCACCGTGCACGTGAGCCGAGCACGTAGGCCCATGTGGATCGGCCTCTTCAGCGAAGATGTACGTCTTAGAAAAAACTCCCCTTCGTCGTCTTTATCCGCTCACCTTGAAATGTCCTGTGGTCAGGGCGGGATCCACTACCGCTGGACCGATCACAGCCACACGGTCTTCAGCCGCTGGTCTGCAGAAGTCACCGACGGTCCCTGTGTTTACCTGGACACGGACGGGTTCTGGAAAGCGACGGAATGTGAGGAGGAGTTGAAAGGAGCCATCTGCCACAAACCCCAGAGTGAGTGACCGTTACTGCAGAGATGTGAGCCGGAAATCATCTGGTTATCAACAAAATATTCAATAGATTTCTGAGGAAATACTTCTAATGGGACGAGATATTGGTGATGTTTGGTATCACCAACTTCCTCCATCTCTCCTCGCCAATGTGGGAGGACCTGAGAGTCTCTGTGGAGGTTTAACTTCTTATCATGTGGATCCTGCAGAACAAACCATAATCACGCCGGAGGACGTGGCGGACAAGTGTCCACACAAGATCAACGGTCCAAACTGGATTCCCTTCAAGAACAACTGCTACTCCTTCCAGCTGGTGTCCACCAGGTGGGACGAGATCGACCTCGGACAGATCAACGAGACCTGCAACAAACTTTGTAAGAGTTTATTAGTCGACATTTTCCTACTTCGTTAAATGTTTGTGACACTTTACTGTTTAGTCATCTCGGCTTTTAAAATCATGAAGTGAAGATTTATTGTCTAAAAGTCCAATTTTCGGCACTAAAAGTTTACAATTTGAAGTTTGGATAATAAAATTGACAATTTCACATTTTCTTTTCTTGTGCTATCACACAATTTAAAACCAGTGTACAAAATGAGAAATACAAATGATAAAGCATTGTAAATGATTATTATTACTAACTTAATTCTAACATCAGCAGGAAATGGGATTAACAGTACAAATTATAAACGCAATCAAATCAGCAATTAAAACAACAAATTAAGAGATAAATACTTGAAGTGGAATTAAAGCCTTCATTAATGAATTCAGTAATTACAGCAGAGGAAGTTGTGATTTGATAAAGGTGAAGCATATTTAAATAAGATTCTAACAGTTACTACATTTGACTGTATATACTTTTCTGTAAATTAATGAATGTGTTTCTGCTGCTGAATCACTGAATTGATCTCCCCGGGGGATCAGAAAAGTATTTATAAATCGATCTATAAAACTACCTTGACCTTGAACAATGAATCCCTCTCTGAGGTGATGGATGGGTGGATGTATGGATGGATGGATGGATGGAGGGATGGAGGGAGGGAGGGAGGGAGGGAGGGAGGAAGGGAGGGATGGATGGATGGATGAACAATGAACTTTCTTACGTTGTGTTGCAGATCCAGGAGCCAGGATTCTCACCATCAGAAACGAAGAGGAGAACAACTTCATCAAGGAGCAACTGGCTCCATTTAAAGACCTGGTCCAGTTTGTGTGGCTCGGTCTGCACCACGATACAAAGGGTGAGTGTTTTTTCTTTTATATCGTTTATATGTAAATATAATATAGTAAGCAACAGTCAGAACAAGAAAGGTTTTTTCTTATGGTTCACTGGTACAAACGGATGGTTTAACCAAGCATTAAGTGGCGGCTGATTGGTTGATAAACTACAGTATCCAAATCTGCTGTTCTGTCAAAAATGATTAAGAGCGTGATTGGTTGGCTGGGCGGCAAAGCATGACAGGCTCATTCAGGCCACCGTTACTGGGATGGCAACTCGTACGCAATGTAAAGTTCAAGTAAATGTAGTTCATTCAATCAAGTGAAAAAATAACTACTTTGGTTTAGATTTGTTTTTAAAATAACTCTTGCGATAAACCACTGTATGCTGTGTTTCCGCATCATTGAAATAGTGTGAAGTGAAATGGAATGTACAGAGGAGGTTTACTGGGCAAGGAGGAGAGAATTGAATACAACCTCGAAGAATGCCACTGAGCAACCTTTCCCCAGTTGAGTCTTCGTGTTCACAACCTTCCTCCACAAACACACACACAAGGACATCTGGGTCTTTGGTCGACTTCATCTCAACTGATACTGAAAGTGGTTGAACTTGACCTCGTTCCGGCAGAGCTTTGTGTACGAAAACATAGAAGTTTCTGACACAACACTCAAATATTCTCATCAGTAATTTATCATTTGAAGTTGACACAAATGCATCTGGTCTGCGCCATTCATTCTTTTTTGATAATTGAATTAAATAATGTCTAAATTGAAATATAGACAATCTAAAAAATATATAATTATAATTGACTCTAGAAAGAGATTTACAGATTGATATTCTCTTTCCAATTATTCAAAAACACATTTTCTAAATTCAATATTTTTCTATTCTTCGCCTTTTAAATTCAATAAAAAAAATGGTGGTATAATCGACAATAAGAGAAGATTGCTGAATTACTTGATCAAACTTTCAGCCAATCATGCGACACGCAGACAATCATGTGACCCATAAGCTGTGCCTAAGGAACCACAGTGATATAGCGTTTTTTTTTTATTATTTTCAACCTCGAATGTAGAAATGATTGAATACAACTATTCAATAGAAATAGAATATAAAGATGTTTCAATATTTTAAATGTTTAATTCATTTTGTGATCACAGACAACCAGATGAAGTGGTTTGACGGCACCAGCGTGCAGTACTCCAATTGGAGGAACGGTCGCCCGGAGGTGGACGGCCCGTTCATGGCGGGTCTCACTCTTCAAGGAAACTGGATCATCCTCCGAGACCAGATCCTTTTCTTCGAGTTCAAGCAGAGGACGATCGTGTACTGCAAGATCGACAACGGTTTGTGTTCACGTCGTGTGTTTCTCTGTGACTCTTGAAAAAGTTCCTGACCGGGTCGGTGTCTCTCCTAAGAACCCAAGCAAGAGTACGCCAAGTCCGCCAGAGACTATCGGCACCTGGGAAACGTCACGTATGAAGTTCTGACCCAAAAGCTGACCTGGAACCAGGCGGTGGAAGAGTGCGGGCAGCGAGGAGGTCACCTGGCCAGCGTCCACGACGCCAGACACCACGAGCACGTCAAGCTCATCGCCAGGACCGACGGCTTCCCGCTGTGGCTCGGACTCTCCAGCCAGGAAGTACGACCCCCCCGCTCGCCGGACTCCAGCTACAGATGTAAGACTTTTTTTCCCCTCTTCGCCGCAGGTGGGCGGAGCCTCCTACGAGTGGTCCGATGGAACCGGCTCCCAGTTCATGCCCAACATCACGCTGTCGGCCGACGGCTACGCTTCCCTGAACGACGAGCCGGGCTGCGTGTTCGTGGACGTGTCCGGGAGCTGGAAGAGGACCAGCTGCCAGTCGCTGGTGGACGGAGCCGTGTGCTACACCACCTCCGTCTCCACCTCCTTCCAGAGTCAGTCACCTCTTCTTCCCCCTCTTTCTTTCTGAGCCTTTAAGCTTTCTGTTATGTAGGGGTCAAGGTGACCCGAAGGCCTGAGATAATTCAAGGGTTAACCTCCTTGTTTTTTCTTCTCAGAGGCCAAGTTCCAGGCGGCCCCCGAGGAGAACCGCTGCCCTCAGAGCAACGGCACGTCCAAGTGGGTGCAACACGGCGACCACTGTTACGCCTTCGACATGAGCTTCTACAACTACAGCGTCTACAGCATGATGCAGGCCCGAGACATCTGTAAACGTCTGGGTGAGATTCTTCTGCCAGAGAGTGGAGGAGGTTTTTGGAAGCATCTCGGTGGCATCGGACCATTGTTCGATTAAACACGTTGAAACTTTTGACATTTTTATTGAAATATTTTGAGTAGTAATTTGGATTAATTTAATTCAATATATTTTTTATTGTATATGTATTATATAACCATTTTTTTGCCTTTTACACATAAGGGTTTAATATTCTTATTCCAATAATTTCAAAATACATTTTCTTAATTCAATATGTTTTTTTTTATCATAGCCTTTAGAATTAAATATAAAAATGTTTAAATAGTATTGCCACTATTATCTATACCAAGAGCTACTTGTTATTTTCTTTCGTTCGTTCACCTTGACCCAGAGACAAAACAAGGCATACCTCAAACACTTTTATTTTCAGGCCTTCGGGTCACCTTGACCCTGAGATAACTCAAGGCTACAAATCAAAAATAAAATAAAAAACATTAAATTATACTTTTTAATTCATTTTTGAATCATTGGAATTACAAAAAAAAGGAAAATATTCATTGTTTTAATTAAATTACTTTAAACCTTTTAATGTTTCAACTTATTTTGTTTAATTACTCGATAAAACCAAATTCAACCTTTCAATATAAACTTGATTTCAGTAAATTATACCAAAAAACGTCACCGATATTTTATAAAAATGAACAATAAATCAACATTTGACGTGTTCAATTGAACTGTACGGCACTAATATACTTCCTCACAGATGCTGAAGTTCTCACCATCATGAGCGAAGAGGAGAACCAGTTCGTGTCCAAGTACACGTCTGAAGACGCTCTCATCACCAACCGAGTGTGGCTCAGCGTCATCCCCAGTTTGACAGGTGATAAAAAAAAAACCTGTCTGCACTCTCTTCTTCTCCTCCTCCGTCACTCTGAGGGTTGACGAGGCTTCATGAAACAGTTGACGAGGCGTCATGATACAGAGACTTTAAGTTTGAAAAGTGATGCCAGGTTTTATTTCATTCAAAGACAAGAGGCAAGATTGCAAATCAGAGAGTGCCATCTAGTGGCCAAGTATCATGATACCTCATCAACTGTTTCACGAGACCTCGTCATTACCTGAGCATCACCGTCACTCTTCTTCTCTTCATCCTTCATCTCTTCATCCTTCAGATCAGCCTGTGTCCTGGACCGACGGCTCTCCTCTGTCCTACACCAACTGGAAGTCCAACGCCCTGAAAACTGGAAACGGAGTGGATCAGTCTTGTGCCGTGTTGATGGCGGAGGCTGGGAAGTGGAACCTGGTCAACTGTGAAGCGAGTCACAGTCGTGTCGTCTGCAAAACTGGAAAAAGTGAGTTTTTTTTTTTTTATTTTCATAGAGTTTTCATGCAAGTGAGGATGAGAGTCAAATTCCAGATGAGTGTTTTTGGGGTCGAGGCCGGGGACACCCTGGACAGATTGCCAGGGTCATTCTCCCAAAACTGCTCCGTATCACAAGTTCTCGAAAATTAATTAAAAAAGGATCTAAACTATCTTCTTCATCAGCAGATCCCAGTGTCAACTTAAATATTAACGTTTTTTCATTTTTCACCAACAACATGGTTGTGTTTTGAAATTCCAAATTAGTCTCAACCTCACCAAATAAAACCTGCAGATCCTTGAAGATCATATTAGTGTGTCCTGTTTTAAAAACACGTCCGTCCTCAGAATCGTCCGGCTCGTCCGTCGCTCTGGGATTCTTCATCGTCCTCCTCGTCGCTCTTCTCTGCCTCGGCGCCTTCGTCCTCTACAAAAGGAAGCGTCCGGACTTCTTCTCCACCGTCCGTTACAAGAGGACGTTCAACGACCCGGACACCACCAGTATCATCACGGACGGCGACTGAGCCTCAGGGAGAAGAAAACCTGCACCGGCGACCCAGTCCTCCTGGGAGACAAAACTTTCCAGCAGGCCGGGGAAAACTCTGCGGGACTCGTGGTACAACAAAAAGTATTTCTGTCCAAGTGCCTGTTTTGACTTCGAAAATGATGGTTGTCTTAATCTTCAGCCTCACCAGGCGACAATTGCACTTAATCAACAAAAAGGAAAAAAGCCAGTTAAAAATTTTTGTTCGACGAAAAAACAGCTGAGGCAGCAGCCATGTTAATGAAAGTAATGTTTGTTGTGCTGCTGAAGTGCTCTCTACTGACACCTTCAGGCCATTTCTATCTGCTGAGATGGAACATTATTTCCCTAAAAGAAAATCTGAAACTTGACAAGCACAACGTTTTTTTCTGGAAACTTTTATTTATAAGAAAGAAATTATAATTTTAAACCCGTCAGTTGAAAAAGTTAAGAACCTGCAGGGTTTTAAACATCCTTCGAAAAAGTCTGATAAATGTTCCATTTTCTTTATTGCTTTTAGCGAAACATTTGTTTCAGCTCCCCCGTCTACTCTTTTGCTAATCTTACGTTCAAATGACAGTTGTGTCGCGGTGGAGAGTTCAACGAGTGCCCGGAGTCGGACGTGGAGATGCACTTAACTACTGAGCAAGAATGCACTTTAGAAGACGAGCTCGTCTCAGTTGCACTGGCTTTTATTGAAAATGTAAATATTGTTTTATTTTCTTGAGACGACGCCAAAGATGAATGTTTAGTTTCAGGTTCAGGTCTTGAACTTTTTCATTGAAAATATCGGGTACGTTTTGACACTAAATAAATCTGTCTGTCCTCCAGTGTGGACCTTTTTCTTTGGACGCTCCTTTCTTTTTTTCAACTTTTGTTAAGTTGATGAGGTTTCTATTATACAGTGTCATTATCCTAGAGCTCCATAGGTGGCGCCTTTAGTTTTGAATGAGGATGTACAATTGAATTAGTGGTTCAAAGAGACCGGTTGCTGTATCATGAAACCTGTGAAACCTCATCAGTTGTATCGCGAAATCTCACCAGATGTATCGTGAAATCTCACCTGCTGTATCATGAAACATTATCAACTGTATCGTGAAATCTCACGAGCTGTATCGTGAAATCTCATCAGCTGTACTGGAAACCTCAGTTATATCATGAAACCCCATCAGCTGTATCGTGAAACGTCATCAGCTGCATCATGAAACCCCATCAGCTGTATCGTGAAACGTCATCAGCTGCATCATGAAACCCCATCAGCTGCATCATGAAACGGAATCAACTGTATCGTGAAACTCCAACAGCTGCATCGTGAAACGTCATCAGCTGCATCATGAAACCCCATCAGCTGCATCGTGAAACCCAATGATCTGCATCGTGAAACAGAATCAATTGTATCATGAAACCCCATCAGCTGAATCATGAAACAGAATCAGCTGTATCGTGAAACTCCAACAGCTGCATCGTGAAACGTCATCAGCTGCATCATGAAACCCCATCAGCTGCATCGTGAAACCCAATGAGCTGCATCGTGAAACAGAATCAATTGTATCATGAAACCCCATCAGCTGAATCATGAAACAGAATCAGCTGTATCGTGAAACTCCAACAGCTGCATCGTGAAACGTCATCAGCTGCATCATGAAACTCCATCAGCTGCATCATGAAACCCAATCGGCTGCATCGTGAAACCCCTACGACTGTATCGTGAAACAGAATCAGCTGAATCGTGAAACAGAATCAGCTGTATCATGAAACCCCATCAATTGCATCGTCAAACCTCATCCTGAAAATCTTTTGACACATTTGCTATTTTAAAATATTTTCCAACTGCTTAATGATATTTTGCATCAACTTTTCCTTCTCAACTGACCCTGGAGCAGGTGGAGGATGAAGTGCCGAATAAAAAGTCAGCACTTTACTGAGCAACCATCTTTATTCCAAATTAAAATGTTTTACATCTTTAATCGTCATCAGCCAAAATATAGAAGTGTGTTTTCAGTACAAAGGTGGAGGTTCCTAAACAACAACCGTTAAACCCTCCAAACGTCTCACCACCATCTCCAGCTCGTGCTAAAGCACTTTTGGTGCAGTAGAAAAAATAATCGAGTCTCAGTAAAGTGCTCAGAAGAAGAAATGATATTTTTAACCCAAAAGGAAATTCAAGTTCAGATAAATAAAGTCTTCTGCCTTCGATTTGGCAGACGATGAAAAAGAGCAGGCGGTGATCATCAGTCGTCGTCCAGGTCGTCGTCCAGGTCGGAGAAGGACGGTCTGGTGTCGAAGTCCTCGACTGCGTTCGGAGCTACGAGATAAGAGAAATTACTGCTCGAGCCGAGACGACGGTCACGACTGAGACACTTACATGCCATGTTCTCGCTGTGACCGTGGATGACTCGCACCAGGTTGACGAGCTGTGAAGAGAGTCGGAGGCTCTTTAGGGTTCGACAGGTCAGCACCACCTTCCTCATCCTTCCTACTCTTTGTTTACCACTTCCATCACTAGTCCTCTTCTGCCTTTGCCTGTACCTCCAGCATGTCCCGTCTCTCCTCCCAAAACCATCTGACCTCCCTGACCTTGTCTCCAAACTTCCTTTCACTACCCCCCCCCCTCAACCTTCGTCTCACTATCCCTCCGAAGAACATACAGTGGTCCCTCATCATATCATGCTAATGAATACTTTAAACATTTATTATATGTATATAAAAAAAAAAAACTTTCCTTTGCACCATAACAGATTATTTATTTGAACAGATCAACTCCAATAACCACAGAACTCAGTAGGGGGCGCTAGTGAACGCCTTATGTATGGTGCCAACAAAACGATGAACTCCTGTGATGACGTTCTAATCTAAACACTGCTGTTCAGTGTTTATTGGTCGCAGTTTTTAAATTCTGTGTCTATGTTGCCAGGTAAAAAAGTCATCATTGGCTGGGCGGCAAAGCTTTACGGGAGCTCTTCAGGTCGCCTTTACCTTAAGTGTTGTTGAGAGGGATGGAACCTCATATGGACGTCCACATATTAATACAGGAGGTTTTCAGGGCGTAACCCCGTGATGAACGAGGGATCACTTCACTGCCTCAACTTCCCACTTTTCCTAGTCACTGACCTCATCCTAGTCCACTGGCTTCAGGCACCTCTTCCCTTCCTCTCACTTAGGTGTCTGCACTGCTCTTCGGAAACTAGCCTTCTTCCCCCCCCCCCCCTGACTTTCAGCGCTCCTACGCTCACATCAACTTCAGGCTGACACTTGTGAGGTATTTTAAAGAGCTGTGCTCACCCCGGCTGCGTCAACAGCTCCCAGAACATCAGTGAACCTCTGTTCGAAGAAATGCAGCAGCACCACCAGATAGAGTCCGCTGCTGATGAAGTCGTCGTACTCAGACTGAGAGACAGAACAGGAGGGCTTTAGGAACCGGGGTCGTCTTCACACACTCAACTGCGAGGCTCTTGAACCGGACCAGAGGTCATGCACTTGTTTGATTTGTCAATTTAAAAAAAGAAAAAAGGATTTGAGGCGACAGTCCTCGGGTGTCGTTGGGTTCTGAGTGAGGAAGAGGTGGATCTTAGTCCTGCCGTCACTTGTGGTGACGAGCCGACCGTAAAGATCAAGAACTGGGCGAGCTACAAAAGGTTATCGGAGACCTGCTTTAGAAACGAGGGTATCAGAGTCAGGTGTGTTTTGCTCAAGGACCCTTTACCAGGAGACAAAAAAAAAAAAGACTGGGGTACAACTGACTTTTTTTTCTGGGCGAGGTCAAGGACTCACCTGCAGCTGACCCTTGTGCAACTCCTGCACGTTGAAGTTGTCCATCTCCAGACGCAGCTTGTCTTTGCAGAGCTCGCAGGTGGTGATGGCCTCCAGGTTGGTTCCTGTGGAGAGACGCCGGAGTGAGCCGTCGGGAGGGGCGACCAGAGGTGACCCGGTCATGGCGTACCTGAGCTGATCTTGCTGCAGAGCCACCTCTTGATGCACTCCTGGTGGACGTACTGCAGACTTCCTGTGCAGGAGCACGGCTGGATCAGCAGGTTGGAGGAGGACACCTGAGCCATCTGGCAGATTCGACACAAGTCTCCTTCGTCCTCGTCCGAGTCCTCCATGAGGAGCCTGGAACACAGAGGAGGAGGGTTAGGACTTCAGCGACACCTGGTGCGGCAACATTGTAACTACAGGGTTCCTACAGCTTTAGGCAAGTTCACTTCAAGACTTAAAAAAAAAACGAATTGAAATTATATCCAAGACCAACTCTACGATGAATCCAAATTGAAAAATAAAAGACCACCTGATCAATTACCGTATATATATATTACTTCAATATAAAAATTATTGAATTCACTACAGTTATTACAACCTTTCAATATACAAACTATTGAATTCAATTTATAAATAATCGAAAATATTTAAATTCAACATTTTAAAAGTTAAATTCATGAACACCTCCCCCCCATTACCTTCACCATCACCCCCAAAAGTCCTCATCAATATTTTAAATTCAATTATAGAATCAATGTGACCTAAAGCAGCACCAAGTAACATTCAGTTCTCTTCACTACACAACCCATGAGAGTCTGAGGAAAGTGTCGCCCAAACTGCTAATCCTACCTTTCTTTAATCTTCCTGAGCTTCTCTGGGTCAGCGCTGGACGGCGCCTTGTCCGTCCGAGGGCTGGACAGGCTCTCCAGGCCGCCGAGCTGACCCAGGGACAGGTTCTCGTAATTGCCGACTCGGATGCGAGGCGGGAACTGAAGCGCGGCCTCTTCCACATCCGACAGGTCTCCGGCTGGGATGAAAGGGAGATCGAGTCCGACCGCTCCTTCCTCCTCCTCCTCATCCTCCTCATCATCTTCATCCTCGTCTTCATCCTCATCCTCCAGGGCTGTGAACTCGGCGTCATGCTTGGGCAGGAAGTGCGGCGGGAAGCTGTAGGTTCCCTCAGAGCGAGCGGCCGAGCGAGTGCGCTCGTTCAGAGTGTATCTTCCGAGGCGAGAGAGGAGAGAGGTGGGACGCCCCCGGTGTAAGGGGGTCAGGCGGGATGCAGGGGAGTCGTCCTCTCCGTCGGAGTCGGCACTAGTCGTGGCCTCCGGCTCTGGCTGTGACCGCAAGTTCCCTCTTGGCAAACCCCGATAGCCTTCAGTGCCAGAGGAGCCGAGGTCCGGTTTGCGGTTCCGAGTAGTCGCCGGACTTCCGCTCTCGACGTTGCTTTCTTTGTATTCCACCCCCAGTGATGGACCCGAAGATTGGACGCGGGACTCCAGGTGACGGGAGAAGCGGTGGCGACGGGAGGCTCGGTCTTGCGGGTCTTCGTCTTCGGGGCGGGGCCGTGGAGCCGGAGCAGGTTCTGGTCGGTTGAGGGAATACCACGGAGCGCCGGAGATGTTCCTAGCCGATCCCTGAGACGAGTGGAGGCTGGAGTATCCGGTAAAAAGAGTGGATGAGCCCCTGTTGCCGTAGTCACGACTCAGAGGGGCGGACCGGTAGGGAATCGGCGATGATGTGGAGGAGGAGGATGACGATGATGAAGAGGAGGAGGAGGTGGAGGAGAGGTGGGAGGATCGTATGCCTTCTCTCCTAGATGAAGAGTAGCTCTCTTTTGGTCGGGCTCCCTGTGCATAGGTGGAGGTCGCCCTGTCGCTTTGGTCTGAAACAAAACAAATCGTTCCGTCAAACAAGAGCTTCATCATCATCATCATCCTCCTCATCATCATGTTCTCCTACACAGAGAAGAAGAAGAAGTCAGCTCGGGGTTCCTGAACTTCCTCTCCGACAGGTAGCTGGACTCGTTGCCGGACGCCATCTCTCGCCTGGACGAGGTCGGCTTCGGGGTCGGAGACAACGAGCGGTTGATCAGGCGGCTGGTTCTCCAGGACGAATCGTAGCCGTCGCCTGGAAGAGTTGAAAGAGGTCAGAACACCAGGTCCTCGCTGGAGGTAGAACTCAAACACCACTATGGTCAAAATGTTTTGGAGTCTGGATGTATTCTGAGTTCGGGGGCAGGAGTGGAGTGAGAGTATCTGGATGTTCTGTTCTATGTTAGTCTTTGTATCCTTTGTCTTTGTTGTTTTTCTTTGATCTATGTTCTTTGTCTTTATCTTTAGACTTAGATTGTGTCATCTTGTTCTTTCCCTTTATGTTCTTGTTCTTATTTTATTTATTATTATTGTTATTGTTTATGAAAGATTGCTGGCTATTGGAAAAAAAAACAATTTCTATCAATAAAGTTTTACCTTACCTTACCTTATGTTGGCTTTGAAAAAAGAAAAACAACTGTAGCATAAGAATAAAATCTTATTTTCTCAAGGTGTAAAAAACCATCCTGAGGGCAGTGCAGCCCTTTTAACAAAATACTCAATAATTATGAAATACTCCAATGACAACCTGAAATATCAATTAAAATCACATTAGAACAAAGATATTCTATCAAGAGGCTAAGCTAAATGCTACATCGCCACGCCAGGAAACATCTTTACAGCTTTACATTTTTTAATTATTTTTAACTGGCGTCAACTGAATTAAATGCATCATCGTCTTACTTTTATCCACACTATACTTAATGAATAAAAAAAAAAAGATTAACCAATACCATCTATTTTTTAGTTGAGCTACCAAAAGGCTAAGCTAAATGCTACATCACCACGCCAGGAAACTTCTTTACAGATTTACATTTTTTTATTATTTTTAACTGGTGTCAATTGAATTAAATGCATCATTGTCTTACTTTTATCCACACTATACTTATTGATTTAAAAAAAGATTAACCAATACCATCTATTTTTTAGTTGAGCTACCAAAAGGCTAAGCTAAATGCTACATCGTCACCCCAAGAAACGAGAGCTTTACATTTTAAAAAACGTTTAACTGGCATGAATTGATTTAAATCTGTCGTTCTTTGCGTCATATATTTTATAAATTAAAACAATTACCACAAAGTACATCTTTTGAATTAAGCACAACGATCTTTACCAAGAGGCTAAGCTAGCCCTGAGGACAAACCTCAACAATCTCACTTATGAGCAGATCATGAACAGTCAAATTTAGAAGCAGAAAAAACCCCAACAACCTTTTTTGGCGTTTCTGTTGTAAAGATTATAGGCCATTTAACAATGTTTGCTGCGAACAAGATTCAATGTCTTTCTCAACACAATTATATAAGAGAACAACAAAAGATATGATGGATGAAATTGTGGCTTCAAAGCAAAGTCAGTGACTTTGAAGGTCAAGCAAGCGAGACATTAAAAGGACGATGATAAATAATGGACAGAATAAAGACACATTGGTTTAGTCCAATGACACCGTCACCATAGGTTGTAGCCAACAGTGAACTCAACATTAACAGAAAGTAAAAATATGGTTTTAAAGTGTATTTCAACACAAGCTTAGCTAAACTAACTTGTCCTATTATTGAGATAACATTCGCTACATTAACTGTTTATTCAGACCGACAGATGAAACGCCTGCAGGCACCGTGAGAGTTTGTCGAGCGGATCTTTTGTGGTGTACCTCTGCCACTTCTGAGTGCACTGCTGGAATAGTTGGACCCCGAATCTGGGGTGGTTCTCGTGTATAGTCGACTGTTGGCGAATGTCAGTTTGGCCCTTTTCGTATCCCCATCATCAGTGACATTCAACAGACCTGAACGCATCCCCAACCTATCCTCGGAGTCGGTCTGGGAAAATACAAGTAGACACAACATGTGTTCTGAAGTCAGCAAGATTCTCACCTGCCGCTCTAACAGGAAGAGGCGTCACTTGGATTGGACTTAATCGCTCTTACCTGTTTGCTCCTGATGGTGGCGGAGAATCCAGTCAACGGACGGTCGTAAGACCTGTTGGTGGAAGCTATCGAGGAGGGCAACCTCCAGCGGCCCAGGTCACTGTCATGGCTGCTGTAGTCTCTGGACGAGCTGCCCAGAACACGCGAAGGCTGGAAAAAAAATGACGCTTCTGTTAACGGTGGGAAACCACAAGTACAGTAACATATGACATGTTGAATTACGTTAGATTTTCACAATCACAATACAGCGATAATGATACAATAGATATTGATTTCATTTAAAGACTGAATTGATTTTGACATTTCATTTAAAGACTGAATTGATTTTGATATTTCATTTAAATAATTTTCTTTAAGATTTTTTTGGATAAATAAAGAAATAATTAGTAAACAGATTTCATGACTGTTAAAATGACCACATGAATATTTGCCTGTTAATTGTTTTAAAAAAATACAGTATCGCAATTTAAAATCTTTTGATATTCAAATGTACCAATATTTTCATTCATCATAGCATTTTTACCATTTCTAAACCTGAAAACAACTAAAAAGAGGTGAGGTTGTACAGCAAATGTTTTAATAATGTCCCTTTCATCCCTGTTGTTGTTAAAATCGTGACTTTGATGGTAAGCAAGCCAAATTTTCCATTGGGTTTATGTCTTGATTAATGAACACATTTTAAATAAGTTTATTTTTTTGTAATGGCACCAATTGGTCTCAATTATCATTGTGATGATTTTGTTTTCATTCTTGTTTCCCACCTTCTTGTAATAGAAAATCAAATATTTAATGTATTTAGCTGATAACGTAGTAGCATTATCTCTCTCTTGACATCTTTATTGAATGCATTTTATGTTTTTATTCTGTTACTATCATTACATTTCAGATCATTAAATCAATCACACATACGGTACACTCTAAGCAAGTCAATGCTAGCATATGCTTCGCTAATCAAGTTTACGTTTTTGATGCCATCCGAGGTAAATGGCAAGTGTCTTGTGTTTACGGAAGGGGCAGCAAGAGGGGACTATTCTAGAAGGTCGGGGGGCCCGACGGCAGAGCGGTGACCAGCAGCAGGACTGAAATACACCCAATGTGTGCCAAGGAATCTAGGTTGTCCTATAAAAAGCCCCTCAGAGTGCTGTTGCACCACTGATATACATAGCAGGCTGCTGGTCCTGAGGGAACGTGTCAGGAAGAGACGAGTTGAAAAGTTGCCTCGAAGGAAAACGTGACTGAAGCCATTTAAAAAAAATAATAAAAAAAACCAACCAACATGATGATGCCAATAGAACAGATGAATCCATGGTCAACCCTTGCTATTCAGTAGACTTAATACAACACAAGTATACAAGTCTTGATAGTGTTGACGATGTGTGGAGGTTAAATGGATAAGAAGCCTGAAAACTTCTCTTACCGTTTGGTGAATTTCTGTTTTATAAGTTGACGATGCCCTTGGAAAGCGGTCACTACTCAGTGACGTGTCTCTGCCGTACAAACGACTGGACGAAGACGTCAGTCCAGACGAGTTTAAAGGTATCGGACGGGATACACAAAAGGGAAGTCTCCCCGACCTCGAGTCCATCGTTTTCTCCTGTTGTGATCACAGTTTAAATCAACATTAAACAAACATAATGGCAATCAAGCAACAGTGTGCGTTTGTGTGTGTGTTTGTGTGTTTTTGTGCAATGAGGACCAGCAGGAACCTTCGGCCGCTGCCATTCGCTGATGAAGAACACGTGACAAGTTTCCGTAAACACTAACAGAGCGTGTTTATCAAGTTGGCTGCAAAGAAGCCAGGCCTATCTTTGGGACTGTGAACTCCCTCACATGAACATGACACTCAAGACGAGGATACAGCACAACTTTGACTTGAGACTTTGATGAACATAAGGCCCTTCAGAACCTTCTGGAAATTAGTTGTGACACAGTATGCATTAGCAATTGATATTTTATTCTTTTTAAATAGGAGGAAAATAAGGTACGGTAAGGTAAAACTTTATTGATCCCTCAGGAGGTCTCCCTGGGAAATTGTTTTTTCCAATAGCCACAGAAAATACAGCAATTTTCCATAAAAAATAAAATAAGAAGTAGTATTTTTAATTTAGAGAAGTCATTTGAATCCAAACTGTAATGAATTAACTACAGAAAATATAAATGTGGTTAATGTCCTGTCAAGAAAACGGAAAAAAAGGAAGACAATTGTATTATATAGAAACAGACTAGTTTAGTTGATAACATTTTCCTTTAAGGAAGGTCAGCTTTGAATTTAATATGCTTTTACTCCAATTTATTTTAAGTAAAATAAGATAAAAATTATTACAAAACCGTAAATATAGCACTTTGTTTTTAATTGTGTTTGATTATAAATATGACACACAAGAGTATTCATTTCCTTAAACATAACCAAGTCTTAAGAAATACTCAACCAAGAAAATGTTACAAGAATTTGCTTCAACTACAAGCTATTCCTCACCTGCAGAAATATATTGGTCAGGATTGATCACAGAAATGTTCTCTTGCGTTCCTTTCTTTCTGCTACGTACAAAATAAATCTCACTACCTAACCTTGTAATGTTTTTAACAGGACTTGAACAGATCTCAGTCTCTTCTTTTAAGCAGGACATGACTTAAAGAAAACTACAAAAAAGGTAACCGACTGTCTTGCATCAGGAGATACTTTGAAACTACTTTGGTATCTAATAAAGCAGATGCTTTCTTCAGTCAACACAAGGACAACACAGATCCCTTTGTTAAAACAGTCAAATCCTGCAGCTCAGGTAGAAACTTGACCATGTACACGTGTGTGTATAGGGAAAACAACCGAATAGAACACTTGCCAATCCGGTTAAACATTATATCCGATTTTGCAATAAAAGACTGATAACAATTGATACTGCCTTGTTTGGATAAATGTAACTTAACCAATGACACCTGATCAAAACCCTGTGTCTCTTATTATTCTATAGAAATTCTAACTTAAAGATACAGATTATTCAACTGCTTGAAAATACATTAAAATATAGTGTGTTGTTTGAGCTTGAATTCTAAGGAATGTATTCTGCTGATCATAATACAGTTACTCTAGAATTAAGTAAATATCCACGTTATTATCAGCATTTAATAGCAAGAATCGATGTTAACGTAAACAAAACAAATCCTCTCACTATGACCAGCAAAAATAAGCTATTTTAATGTGTTTTGAAGACTTAGTTTTACAGTGTATTCTACCTTTGTTTGGATTTATTTGGGTGGATTTACCAAGGACTGGACAAAGCTGTTTTGCTAACTATAATGCTAGCAGGTTAGCTTGTTGTTCTCACGGAAGGGACACACAATCCTGACAGCTTTTTCATCAGCATGACAACACCGAGAAAAGACAAATAAAAAGACCACAGTGGCAAGAGTTCTTACCGTGACGCCTTATGCCTGACAGTGGTCGCAGGATCAATGGCGACTGTATTGACGGAGACTGACGTTGACGGTCACGTGTTAAGAGACACAGTGTGGGCGTGGCCAACGTGATGTGGGCGTGGCCTGGCGGCTATCAAGCGCGACCTCGCACATGTTGTCACAGCAGCAGTGATGAGGTCATGCAGGTGGAGGTGAAGCCTTATCTGGCGGCTCCGTGAGTCCATGTTGGTGTCAATGATGCTCATAAAACACAAACAATCCACTAAAACTTCATTTTATTGTTGACTTCGAGTGTTTATTGTTGTTGATGTGTTGGATGTTAGCGCTGCAATGTTACGGTAACTTCACCTGGGTTTCCTCCACCTTAACCCCCAAGTAGCTGGGACAGGCTTCAGCTGACTGCAATCTTATCACGAAACGTATAAGAAGGAAATTAAGGAAATTTAGAAACTACTGAGTCAACCTGTGCCCCCTAGCGGTCAAATACGGAACTGTATTTGTGCTATTATCCTTCACTTTAAATGTAGTATCATTTTTTTTTTTTTACAGGTTTTGACCAATTTAAACGCTTTTAAGACCTTAAAATTTAATTTTTTATCATGTTTTAATTTGGTTTTATTTAATTTTCCCTTTTTTTTTTTACATTTTTAAACATACACATCTTAATTTAATAATACTAATATTAATAGTAATTTAATACATTTCATTTAAAGGAATTTCTCTGGACATCAGTAAAACTAAACATTGAACATGTTTAATAATCAATAATCAATCTCTACTTTTTCTGTCATCAGGTTCCTGTCCACCTATGAAGAAGCACATTTACAGTCAATTGCGTATTATATGTTGCTCTTTTTTCATTGAACATAAGGTAAGATGAAACTTAATACTCCTCTTGTGAATAAATGTAATTGTTACAGTTCAAAAACATGACTAGTGCAAGCGTTGGACCCATCCAGGTGCTAGTTTGTGCCATGACTTTAGCTTTAGTGAACAAGACTTCATCCTCTATGACAGGTGACCACTGGATCAGAAACTCAAATCTCATTAAAAACGTATGTTTACAGTTAATAGAGTCAAATATGGCTCTGACAAAAGGTGGTCTTCCTCTCAGAGTGTTTCTGAGAGGCCGGTCATGATACTGACAGAGAAATCCAGCTTCTGGTGTTGTGTGACCGGGATGGAGATCATCAACTAAAAATATGAATTTAGACGATTTTTCTTTTAGATGTTGAGAGTTCTCACTCAAAGTTCCTGCTTGAGGTAAAACAAGGTACTTGTTTGGGACAAGAGTTTTAATGGGACGAACTGTTGAAAGATGTAAACGAAAAATAAATCAAATTGATTGTGTGAAGAGAAGCTGAAGATACAAGGACCAGAATAAGTTTTGGAACTCTGCTTGATGTAATGAATTATGATTCATAGCATTGATGGCCGAAGTTTAAAAATGTCTTCTGCTAAGTTGAATTTCGATTTAATGGATTTCTGGAAATGCATCTTACAATAGATTGTAGTGTAGTGTTGACACACATAATCTAAACTGGGTGAATTTCATTCATAATTTAAATCTAACAAAGGAAACTATTACCTCTTTCTTATTGATGAAAGAAAACAATGGAATAACTAATTTGACCTGTGGTGTCTGTACTTATTTTACCCAAATTTGGTAAATAAACAGTTAAAAAATAACTAAATAAATAAGAATAGACCACAGTATCACAACAGAGAGGAGATTTAATGAAGTGAATCATTTTTTCACAATACAAAATCCTGACTACGGAAATTGACATAACTGACAACATTTTTATTTTTTTGGAAATTGTAAACTCTATTTTCTGACAAGATTAATGATTTATGTGACACATAAATCTTCTTTTAGAATTGGCACCAAAACTGATAGGAACTAGTAAATATACATTCAATTAAAGATACATTTTAATATATATATATGTGAATCATCAATGCATCTCGAACACTCAAAAGCGAATTGTTGACTCCAAACATTTGAAACTGCAAAGTTTAAATGAATCTTGTTCAAAAATGGATGCTTGGTTATGTTCCTCTCTCAGGGTAAAGCATCGACACTCGTTCATGTCAAGCGCTGACGTCATCGTGGAAATTGCGATGTCACTTGTGGCCACTAAACGGCGTCATTGCTCACTTCCTCTCATCCTACCAAGAACCAGCTGCTCTTTCAGGTGCAGGTTCCAGAACTTGTTTATCTTAGTCAAGGAGCCATTGAAGACCATTTAAACATGTTTGAACAACCATTTGTAAAATTGTTCTGAATGCTTCCGGTCCAGGGTCTCCAGCATCTGTAAGATAAACGTACTAAAACATTTCTTCTGAATCATCATCATTAATAATAATATTGATTCACCTAAACACTGTCTTGGATTTGTTTCAATGCTCAGAATTAAAAAGGCAGATGGATTAATTACACTCGCTAAATACGATAGACGTTTGGGGGGAGCAGGGGGGGTCTTAAAGGTCAGATGTTGCAGAAGGTGAGCAGGAAATGTAAAGCTTCATGCATAGTAATGTGAAGGTCAACACGATGTGAATCTTGTTGGTCAGATGCAGGTCCCGGTGAATCTGGTAATGGCTGCGTGTATACAAGACAACAGGCCGAGTGTGAATCTTCTCCGAGAGGCGCAGAGGTGAAGGAGAAACCAAGGGGTGGGTGGGACTGCAAATTAAAAAGGATGCCGGGCCCAAGACGAATGAGGAAGTGCGAGGTCTGCTGCGTGGAGGAGAGAAGGCCTCTCAGCCTGATTGCAGGGATTGTAGGCCGACGCCGTTCACCCCCCACCTCTTGTTCCTTTCAGACGCATGATTCTGCTGCGTGAAAGCACGACAAGCTCTCCTCCCCCCACCATGCTGATAGCATGATAATGGAGCATTCCTTCCAAGCTGCTCCTCATTCATGTCGGCTGTTACATGGGAGGAACCTTCTCTTTCCGGGCGATGGCCGGTGGAAGAAGTCTTCCAGCACATGGTCCTGTAACTTGAGAGTCATGTGAAATGTCTTATTGGTCCATCAGTCAGACTTTTAGTTTTTTTTTTTCTTGAATCATGATCTAATGGGACAAAACAAATAAGTTGAGTCTTGTCCACTGGACTACACGTCGTCACTCTGGTGTCAAGTCTACGCCTGCAGGTCAGAGTGGTGACCTGTTGGTACAACATGAAACCCCCTTCTCCGAAAAAACTGTTGATTAAATTACACAGTGAACCTTTAAACGTCGGGGAGGAAGTTCTTCCTACAAGTTTATGTCGTCCTACCAACAACAGATCTATAAAGTCGCACATTAGCATCAACATATTTATTCAAAATATTATTATATATTATTTATTGCCCTGCAATACCCGGTAAAATACTGTGGTTTTTAAATATTATATTCAAAAGTACATTTAAAATTGCTAGGTTATCTAGTCAATAACAGTGCTAGCTGTAGTCATTCTCTGTGTAAATAAAACAACCTGTAACACTTGTACATTCTGAAGATTGAAGTTGTGTAAATCCTCAGTGAAGCACCAGACCTTTTAACTTTAAATGCTAAATGGATGTTAATGATGTTTTGTTTTCATCGCAGAAAAACACTGGAATTAAAAGAAACAGTTCCTTAAATAAATTATCATCTCGTTGTTCTGCCGAGACGACGATGTTGATAGAATCTTTTGAGTTGTTTTTTTTAACTCTTTTTGGAGCCGACCCTATCGCAGTGATCTGATGTAGAGCTGGGGTCAGTTATTAAAAAGTCTAGATTTCAGGATGTTCGGTGGCCTTGAAGAAACACACAGTTTGTAATTCAACTGTAGAAATAAGTGGGTTATTGTTGTGGCTTCATGAATACATTGTGCTTGTTTGCGCTGGAAACCCCAGGATAGTTGAAAGACTTTGATTTGTCCAACAGTGTGTAATCACAATGGAATGTCCTGAGACATTTCTGCTTTTCCTCCGCAAGACCCCTCTTTTCCCACGGCTCGTCCAGGTCTTGAGAATCTGTTTCCTCTCGCTTTTTTTCTTCTTCTTCTTCTGCTCCCTCCTCTTGTTTCCCTTCCCCTCTCTCTCCATGTTTTTGGGAGATGCAGAGATACCACAAGCTTCCAGACAAACTCTGTGTCTCCTCAGACCACAATTACACGATACCTTCTGGAACAAACGATGCTAAACAGCAATGTTGTGTTAATGGAGCTGTTAGCGAAAACCAACCACCGAGTGCTGTTTACACAGATAATTCTCTAAATACGACCCCAGCGCCGCCTGATGTTCCAAAAAAGCTGTGTGAAACATGTCACTGGACTTTGTACAAAATCATGTTGGCAAATAGATGGCGGAGAAGAAAAAAAGCAGAGCCACATGTGTTACCACTTTAGGTCACATGTTGCAGGGGCACCATCTGAAGTGAGCTATTTGTGGACATTCTACTCTCTGGTCAAAGGTTTGCTCTGTTGCACGCCAGCGAACATACTTTCATCCACATGTTCCGTTTCTCAATACGAGAATGAAAAGTGACTGTTCCAAGCGGTGTTTGCTCCTTACACCATTTTGCCAAAACACACACACACACACTCCCCCCTTAAAGATTTAAAGAAGATTTGTAGTTGTTAATGTTCCCCAGACACAAAGTGACATCTGCCTCCCTCCCTGCCAGCCCCGCTGCTCTTTGTTCAGAGGAGCACTGAGGGGGAGAACACATTGAAGGCTAAGATGATGTCACCATTGTGATCATTACGGTGCTGTGTGTGCGATGCCCTATTTTTGACCGGGCGTCACCGAGGGCAGGCCAGAATGTCCGCCTGCACACTGCCAGGAGGAGCAGCGGCCTGCCAGTATTAATTAACGCAAGGTCTGTTTTCACTGGTTCTAAGAAGCATCTTATGGCCACCCCCGCACTCCCACCTAAGCCCCGTGATGATGTGCTTCAGCAAGTGGAAGATTCAGACCCCGGCTAAAAGGTTCGCCATCTCCTCGGATAAACAATAGTAGGTGGATACAAATCCAGTACACGGAAACTACTCAAGGAGTCGTCGATGGATCACTCATAGAAATCTCTGCCACTTTAAATGGCCCAAAAAGAAGCTTCAGGTCCAAGAGGTTTTTTTTTAGTTTTTTTTTTAGTGAGTTATCAACACAGAGGCAAAAGGAAACGCAGAGATTAAGTCTCCGGAGACAGAGCTATTTGCTGCAGCCAGGAAGTGAATCTGTTCAAACACAAAGTTTTGTCATGCAGATAAAAAAAAAGAAAAAAAAAGGCAGCAATTACTTTAAAGGAAGGGAAGGTTTGTCACTAAGAATCTGCCAAATTCTAAAGTGCTCTTGGTTCTAAAACCTATCCATTATGAATGGAGACATGTTGCTGGTGTCTCTCTGGTGTTACATTTGTAAAAGAGTCCTACAAGTCTGTGACAAGCGTGTTCAAGTGGACATTTTCTCCTTGTATTCAGATGGTGAAAGTTTATTGCGTGACTCGTACAGTCTTTTTTTCCCATCATCATCTTGACGTCACTGCTGGACGGTGAGTCAAAAGGCGAGTCAGAGTGTCCAATCCATCGTGGAGAAGTAGAAAGTTGCCTGTATTGAGCCTGAGTTTTGTCATAGAGTATTACAGGAAAATCCTCTCCATGAAGCATCGCAAATTAAACATGAGCTACAAGTCCCACTCTCAGTCTGCTGGAGTGCAGAGCCACAGTTCCATTTTTTCTGCTTAAACACAAATTTTCCAAGGCACTCTCTGCCAAATCGAACTTGTCAAAGTCACCGCTTGAAAAGAGTCGCGGAGCGTTTTGACTGCAGAGAGTGAACCCTGTTAAATCTCTGGTGACAGAGTTTGCCAACAATGATGTCTGTCAATATGAGCTGAGCGCCTCCTGTGGATTAGCATTGACTGGAATCCCATGAAAGGTAGCTTACCTTTGCATCACAAAGAGCCACTAAAAGCCTTGGAGCACGCGTGGAATCATAGTAATGTCTCTCGTTTTCCATCGTTTATTTTATTGAGGAAAAACTCTTCTGTGCTTTGGCAGGCGGTTGATGGCAAAACAATCGGACCAAGATATAAACCAAGTAAGTATGTGAGGAATTAAACAAATACACGTGGAATCATTGACAGTCAAAACTATTAAAACTATTTCCACAAATCAACAATTGTGTTGGCTAGACGCACAAATTCCATTCCTTGACATGGACTCAAACTGAATAAGAGTCTTTAAATCCGCTATGTTAGCTTAGCAGCGAGTTACTAAAATCACTAGCTATTTTACTTGGCAACCCTAAAACTCGCTGCCGAATGAACGACAACGATTCATTTTGTCACCACAAACGGTGAAAGTTATTTCATTTTAGTGAGACTTGACATTTTTTTGCTATGGTTCCAGTTGCTGCTGGCTCGGAACGGAACAGGTTTTGAAAGCAACAGCTGGTAGAGGCTGTACAAGTGAGTGGTAAAACCTTCCTAAACCCAGATGGACACACGTACGTCACTATTGTAATGATTACTTCTCAGATGACGGATAACAACCTCATACAGACATCTATATTACCTTTTTTTTCTTTTAAAGTTGTTGGTCAATCACACGTCCTAATAACCGGTCACTGTTCTTTTAAGCCCTTCCAATCAAAAGAGGAAAATCAATGTAGAAATGACCTTGTTTGGTTTGCATTCCAAGATGCTAACATGGAAGATTAAAACGTAACCAAAAGAAAATTTAAAAAAGGCTGAATAATTCCTTTTTTCTGTGGTACACTTTGTGTCAGATGTGACAAACTTAATCACACAAGTGGTGGGCTAAAGAAATGCATAAAAATAAAGACCTAAAGTAGGAGTCTGATACCGAGGCACAAATAATCTCTTGTTTTTTCGTCAGTTGTAATCTTATAGATAACATCTGCTCCTTATCTTATGTTAAATACTGAGTTATTTACAGGTCACCATATCAACATAGCGAGTTTGATACGCATGCTTCATGTACTTGAAAGTACTAACATCATTTTTATTAGCCCTTGTAAGTTGAGACGGCATACCAATTCATATTTGCTGCATGTCATCGACAGAAAAATCATCTTCTCAAGTCGTCCGTCTGAAAAGGAGAAACATCTCCAGGTTAAACTGTATGATTGTTTTTTACAAATGTTTGCCTGTTTCAGGAGAGAGACCGGTGATCCCAGAGAGCGGATCGTACACCCGTCAAGATTGAGGAATCACATAAATCGAGTGCAACTTACCAGGTACTCCTGGTGTCGCCGAGAGAGTCAAATGGTTACGGTTTCATTTGTGTGCGTGTGAACAAACGATGACACGGGTAAAGACGTGTTTTCATTTGATTCAAGGTTATCTTGCTATGCTCGGGTTGGGGTGACATTTGGTGGTGATCGCATCCTTCATGGAGCGATGCATCACCCAGACTTGTTTCTCCACTTTCCAGGCATAAATGACTCCTCATCTCAGGAAGAAGGGAGAAAAAAAAAGAGGAGCTCGCTAATGTATTTTCTCTCTTTGTCTTCCTCTCCATCGGTCAGACACTGAAGACATGTGCACACAGCCTGCGCTCACTGAATGATTGTAGCTCATCAACGAATGAGTCACTCTACTACTCTGCTATTATGATGATTTCTCCCTTCTGTGTATTACATCACGCTGAGGGTTCTGCACAGTTACATCCACCACAATAAACACACTCTTTAGACCGCTCTCTGTTTTATGAGTCTACACTGCTTGGAAAACATTGTTCAGAACGTCTCTTGAAGTCTCTCTTTTTATTAAGTCGTTCAGACGGAAGATATAAAGAGATTATTCTTTGAATTCTTCCCTGAAGGTCAAATGTGATTCTTTAATTCACCTGTACGTTTCTCTACAGCCTCAGATCAAGTTGTGCTTTCAAAACACTGTGTGATTGGGTTTTGTGCACTAAAGGCCATTTCATTTATTGTGAGCCTGTTCCATTGACTCATGGCGTAACGCTGATCAATAACTGCATTCATGTGGCATAATTGCTGAATTTCATGTCGGAGAAGGAGAGCGTGAGCGTCTGATGTTCTACATACAGCCGCCACAAATTGCTCCCCTGTGCTTAAATCACACAGGCCTTTCAAATCGTTGACTTTGCAGAAAAAAAATCATTACATCTCTGCGACTGATGCGTCGGTCGGAGCTCGATTCAGACAATGTGACACTAATGGGTTGAACAAACAAGACGTTCTCAAATGAATCGGAAAAAAAAAAGAAAAAAAAAAGCCCAACATTGTCTTGATTTGATTTATCGAGTGTTTATTTCACACTTGTTAGTCAACAAACCTTCATTTGGGCTGAAAGAGACATGCTCGGGACACTGTTTAAACCTTGTTTATGTTGTTTAAATTAAACCTCTCAGTGTTGCAGCGTCTCTCTCTCTCTCTCTCTCTCTCCTGTTAATGGAATCTAACATACTGTGAGGAGGAGAGCAGATGAATCTGTATTCCCTGAATGTGTCTGTGCAAAAAAATCAATAAATGCAAGCACAGCTCCTCGCCTCTGACGGCCGTCCCTGTCTTTGCGTTCTGAACTAATAGAAAAATAATAATTAAATCCAAATCACCAGATTAATTTGTTTTCCGTCAGTCTCAGGAGATGTTTTTTTTTTTTTTCTTGTTTCTTTAGTGGCTCATTATACTTTATAATCAAGACAAAAAAAAAAGTCCTTCTTTTAGACATGCTGTCTCCCTTCCCCCTACCCTTCCCTGTGGTGTGCTTTCTCGCATTGCAGTCATTGTGCTGGCACTTATTATGTTACAAATGACCGAGGTACGGCAGGCATTCTCAGCGTGCATGCAAAGAGGGCCCACCCTTCTATGCTGCTTGTGTCTTCTCCTAATGACGACGCTCAGAGTGCCCCCCGATGCAGACCCGTGTAGCCCTCTCCACACGTCCCGCCCCCTCGCGCTCCCTTTAATGAAGATTCTTCAGCGCAATTAAAAAATCCGTGCGTCGTGCAGCTACTGTATGACAAGCCCAGTGGCTGTCATTGCTCACGGCCTGTCACTCCTGCCAGGAGGTGGAGAAGATGGAGAAATACACTGGGGTGCCAGAGGACAAATATGTGTGTGTGCCAGCAAAAGAGCATCCCACCCTCCCCAAAAAACCCCACTCACACCCCCTTCATCTCAACAGGTAATGGAAGGGGGCAGAGAGAAAAATCAATGACCAAAAGAACAAGCTTATGAAACGACTTCGAGTGCACAACACACGCTGAATGTAGAGTTCACTGTCCATTGACTAAACTTGTAATATGTTCTTACCCGCTGTGGGAAGAATAAAGGAGTATCTTATATTTATTATCTACTCCGCTTGTTTTTAAGATAATGTCCATTAGTGTAAGTTTACTTTTTAAAACAAGAAGCTTAAGTTTCATGTTTCAGGTAACAACGGACAGTAGTTATTTTAGATTAGTTTGTAAGTACTGTTTTATTAATCCTAGTTGGCACGTCTAACACCGTGTTTTCTGGATGCTAGAAATGTTCACTCTGGTTTAATCTATTGGCAAGAATCTAGCGATACGCAGGTGCAATGACACTATGTTACGTGCTTGACTTACAATTTATATACCGAATGGCTCTAGACAAGGTCCTTACTGATTTCATTAGTTTTGAAAACATAACATCTATAAACTTCAGCTTTAAAAGCTGCTGGAGTCTACCGTATCCTCTCGTCCTCAGTCATCACTGGAATCTTTTGATTTCATGGCCTGCTAAGGGGTGTAATGATTGCTGCCATCCAGCGGTGACATCTTGTTTTGTAAATGAAAATTATTGTATTTTATACACACTTTATTAAAAGATAAAAAATGACATTTAAAAGCCAAAAAAATATATATAATTAAAAATAAAGAAATGAACACTTCTTAGTTTTTTTGTCAAATAATGTTTTAGGAAGAGTTTGGCTTAATCTAGGAATCAAACAATAAGACGCACACAATGCATTAAAAACGGAAAATAATTCCATTTTTGTTCAGGATTATCAACGTGCACCGTATAAAATATTGTTCTTCATTGTGTTTGTTTAGTGGTGACCACCATGTTGCTTGATAAGTGACAGATGTTTGCTATCCTAATCCCTTTTATCTGTTTAATGGTGTCATAGACGTCATTATTACCTTCACACATAAAATAATACTAAACACTTTTATAAGAATGTTTTTTGTTTTTTTTATCTTAGAACTGATTCCTCTTTTCTTAGTGCGGCAGCAGAGTCTCTTTTTGTCTGTTTATCTTCGTCAAGGAACATGTGATGACATCATTCATTTGTGCAGCTTCTCCATAATCCAGGTCATCCTGCTCAGAGGATTCAAATGAGGGAACATTTTGAGTCTTCTTCTTCTTTTCCTTTTGTCAATTACGGTCAGGGGTTGCCACATCCAGTCAGCCTCCTCCACCTTAACCTACTTTGAATGTTTGGAATCCTTTATTAGCACGTTTTCTGTTAAAATACAGCCACATTTGAGGAGGTTAAGACGCGTAACTGTTCCGCCTGATTCTGAACCGAATGAATGAAATTCAACCGAACATATTAAAGAAATACTTTTAGCAGATTACATTGGTACTCAGTATTGGTCATAAACCATGAAATTTAAGGTGGATACAGATGTACCCCAAGTCTGATTTAAGATTACTCAAGTAAAAAGTTTTTAAGTGTAAATAACACAGACGGGGACATAATACCAAGAGTTGTAGTCCGTAATTAAATGGTCTTAACTGACACAACATGGAGAAAATCTCAGTGATTAGCATTAGCTTTTTCTAGTGCCTCGTTGTGGTATTTAAAAGAAATATTCATAGTGGCAATGCAAGTAGTTTTGTGCGTTTGTTCCCTGGTGCACCTGAACTGGACTTTGGACGTGCGTCATGCTCTCTGTATAGTGACTGTGGAGGGGAAAGAAAGGGGTCACTGGAGCAATCGCCGTGGGTTTATCAGAGGTCTTGTTCAACCATCACGTGCATACAAACCTATGACCACGCAAAGGCGTTGTTTACCTGAATTCCTACTTCCAAAAAGCTTGTAAATAAAGCGGGAAAAAGTGGAAACGAAACAGTTTCTCCCAGAATAACCACTTGTATCTACTTTCGCCGTCTGTCCTCTAACTTAAAATAAAGCGTCGCTCATCTATATGCCGAGAGTTCCTCTCATGCTGTAAAAAGTTTTCCAACGCCATCCAAGTGAGCGAAAAGGCTGCGGCTCTCATTTATAATCAGCATTAATATGAATGTGTCTGTAAAACAACACTCCATCACGCCGCTAACAATGAGTTCATTGTTTAGGGGGTTGATTTATGAGGTGTCCATAAACTAGTGGCACACAGTTTGTTAATCCTGTATAATACCTGTTAAAATGGATTCATCCGGCAGTGATGCGACATTCACAGACACACCAGTTGGCTCCGTGACCCACCCCTCATCGTCCTCAGGGTGGGGCATGTAAGAGCAGTTGCCCACTCCATCTGCAAAAAAAAAAAAAAAAAAAAAAACTCCCCCTCTAAGCACCCCACCCCCTTGTTGTTTTCCAGTTGAATGAAATAATCTTCCCCCGTCTGGAAAGCCAGTCTGGGTCAGAGGGCCTGCGTTCAGCCTGTTGCTTATTGTGTGTTCAGTAGAGGAGGTAAAGCACACAATTAGGCACAGATGGCTGTCTTTGCCGTGCCATGTATTGATTCTATCCGGAGGAAGATGTGTCCCATTTCTGTTTTTGTTTGACGAATGTCGTCTCATGTAGAGCCCGTTGTGAATCTGATTTGTAAGTGTTTGATCGTGTATCAGCTCGTGGGCCTGCGTCTTTTAGCCACTTTTCTGGAGACACGTGTTAGACCCTCTTCAGCTGGCAGAGATTCCAGGAAGCAACAAAAAAAAGAAACTGTAGCAACACAGTCAGATGTCATCATTCTGGGAAGTAGTTTCTCATTTTTTAAATAGAAAATCCATTGTTGTTGACTTGATTAGCGTCAATATGTGGCCGTCTATTGAAATTACAGTTGAAAGAGAAGAGCAGAAATGTTATTGTTTTGAAGTGATAATGAACATTTATTTCTTCTTCCAAGTCGGAGAATGAAAGCGTTTCAAGTAAATAAAGGCCCCTACAATCCATTTTGTCCGGAGGATTATAAATGCATCCTGGAAAATGTGATTAAATGTGTTGTCTGATGTGTCGGGAAGTTTGTTGTCATGAATATTACTTACTTACTTACTTGGCACTTCCATCGTTTTTGTACCTGTATTCTGCTTTAGCGACAGAATGCAAGAAGAAGAATGAATAAAACAAACTTTATTGTTTATAAATGGATCTGGACAGAATACAAAAAATGTGTAATAATAGGGAAATGAAGTCAAAAGCTGCAGCGGTGCCACGGTTCAGTATCTCGCTCAAGGACAAAATGATTTGTCAATGTGCAAGGTTAAATTGAACATTTATAGCCCAAAAATCTGCTTGTTCACCTTTTGTACTTAACTTGACTAACGTTCATAGATGCTTATATATTTAGTGGTTTAAAGTTTAGACTCTAGTGAAATTACAAGATTTTGCTTACATAAAAGATACAGTAGCTCACAGTGATGCATTCACACAATGAGGCTACTAGTTTTCTTTTTAACAAAAAACAATAAATGTATTATGTCTTTATGTTACGTACAGAACTGACCGAGTGCTCCAGTTATAAAGGTAAAGCAATTAATGAAGGATATTAGAACTAAAATGTAACTTAAAAGTTTATTCCAGATGTGTCGAATCATTCGGAACAAAATAGACTTTAGGTTTCAAAGCCAAAATAACCAAATGTTTATTGAATGTTCCAAAGGTGACTCTGTCTGGACCATGTATATAATTATATCTTGGACGGGTGTGAACTGCAAATAAAACGTCATAACTTTATGACTGTATAAATATGCTACCTCTTCAATATTTCTTTGGTCTCTAAATACTTTCTAACTCTTAACTAGCTGTTTGCTAGTTCACATAGTTTTTATCATGTTTTTAAAATAACATCAGCTTTTACCTTTGTTATGCTTTAATATCATGTCATTTCCATTCAGATGTATTTCCCATAAATAGTTTCAAATAGTTCCATAAATGAACAGAATTAAACACAAAGATAATGTTGCAACTCCCGAATAGTTTTCTTTAAACATGATTGATATTTTAGGAAGAACACGAGAAAATACTTTTTAATAACAAGATGGTTGCAGAAAGACAAGAACAAACTAACAAAGTCAACTCAAAACTTAATCAATTAAGTTGTGATCATTCGTCAATCAAAGTATGACAAGTACAAATATTTACTCTGTATCCAACTACTTAGTTCAGGGGTTTACATTTCACAATGTAAAAGTTGAGTTGATTAAGAATCTGTTATATCTACTTTATTTAGAAGAGTTATTCATCATTGTCTTGTTTGGTTTTTTGAACCACATGAATGAAAAAAGGAAAATGAATAATCTACATTTCCAGTCTAGTTCAATAGATGCATAACACTGAATATTTTAACATCAAAACAATGTTTTCACAACCACTTCCATCAAAGCTTATAAAATAGCAAACTGTTGCGTATAATTATGTTATCGAAGCACTTAAACATCCTGTGAATCTGTACTTAATATAGTTATTTTGAGCTCACAGCTTTAAATGTAAAATAACACTGACCTTTATGGGAACATTATTATTACATGCTGCTGATCTGCTTCTCACTCACTTATTTACTCATCTACGTTGTTAACAAGCTGACATGTACATTATTTCATTAATTGATTTAGTCGTAGATCAGCCTCCGTGCTGCGCATAAACTGTAACGATTAAACAATGGTCATAATAACAATTATCTTAATGGGGAAATTGATTCATGAATACATGTACACTTGTTCTATTTCCCTATTGATATTAAATCTAAATTATAGGTAAAACACTAATTTTCCATTTAAAGTGCTTATTTGTTTATAGGGATTAATATCAACATACTTTATAGACAACTTATTTTAATTCTTAAGCTTTCGTTTAAGTAAGTAAGTATGTAATTTTTATTTGTATAGCGCTTTTCCAGACCAGGGTCACAAAGCGCTTAAACAATCAAAACAATATTCAATAAAGTATATACTTTAAAGGTCAAGATAAAACTGATAACACAACAGGAGTTCCAGAAAATCAAGGAAAAGCCTGAACAAATAAAAAGCTGTTTACAGTCTATATGTTTGATTGTTTAGCTATAATTTTTTAGCATATATCTGTATCTGAGCTATATATATAACTGGTTTAATTGACAAAGTCAACAGTTGAATCTTAAACTCACACTAAACTCAGAAACATTATCATTAATCCCATAACTTTTTTTTATGTTGATAACGGTTTTATCTTGCCCTTTAAAATATATACTTTATTGAGTATTGTTTTGATTGTTTGTGACCCTGGTCTGGAAAAGCGCTATACAAATAATAAATTACTTACTTACTTAAATGTTATTTTATGATGTTTACAGTTATTTAAGTCATGAAAAAAACAACTCAGTTTATTTTCACTCCATGAACCAAAGTGTTGCATTTGTCAGAAATAAAAGATTTAAAAGTCTTAAAATTATGAATCAGAATAATTGGTCAAAATGTAAATTTTTATCAAGTAAATATTTGTGTTTTGTGTACTTCGGGGATTATTCAGCAAATCCGCAAAAAGTGGTCAAAAAAGCGAGTCGTTTTGTCGAAGAAATACGGTAATTCTAATGACGCCACAGTGTCACCGTCCGTGATAATAATAATAATAATAATAATAATAATAATAATAAATAAATAAAAAAGTTCCTTCAACAACGTCTCGTGCTGATAAATAACGGGCGATAACAAAACTGCGACCGCGAGTCAGTGCGGCCGCTGCACAAATGACAAGTTTTCTTTGTGTGGCAGTAGTGAGCTGACGTCAGGTCGGTTCCTTGAAGTGGAGCTGAATAAACCTTGAGAAGAGTCTCCTTCAATCTGCTGTTAGTAACTAACACACACACACACACACACACACACACACACACGCGCACCGAGACTCAATTACTGCCCAATTCCCTTCTTTATCACTCGTCCACGACCTCTTTCATAAGCGAGGAAAACACTGAGGACGAGAAGACGACACACCGCGCGCGCGAACTAAAACAAAAAAAGCCACGTTGGAAATAAGTAAAGTGACGAAAGTAAATAAAAGGTAAGTGTTTTATCTTCTTTTTCTTCTGATAGCGTGACGCTGTTTTTTTTCTTCCTTCCTCCGCTCATCTCAACACTAACACCGGCAGCACCGGCGGCTCGTCGCGGTTTAACTTTAACGCCTTTTTTACCCGTTTTTCGACTCGAAAGTTGTGTTTTTTTTCTCTCTGAAGCACGTTTGTTCTTCTCCTCCATGATCGCAGGGACCGTCTTTGTGTCGCTCGTCCTCCTTCCTCGCATCGCTCCGGAATTCAACTTTTTCTTCTCTTTTTTTTAAAACAAAAAAGATGTTTGCGTTAAAGTTAAGATAGTTGTGTGTATTTTCGCCGGTGGATTTTGTTATTTTACACGGGAGTTCGTCGAGGAAAAAAGCAGCTTAAAAAAACCCCACCGGAACGTCCGTTACGATGTGTCCGGTTAATCGCTCCCTCGACTCGGGAATCAAACAATTAGCGTCCGATACTTAAACATCCACGTCGGTTCACTCGGAGTTGAAGGTATTTTCTGCCTTTTTTTTCTTCCTCCATTTTTCTTCCTTCTTCCTCCTCTTCTTGGCTGCTTATGGGTCGCGGTCTCTTCTTCCTCAAACCGAGAGTCAGTCAGTCGCCCCTGAGTCCGAGTTGTTGAAAATGTTATCCCTTTGTGTATATTACAATATCCTCCATGTTTTCTAGCCCCCTTCTTCCAAAACAACAAGCCACTCGCCATCTTGGTTTGTTTTAAAACATTCGTCCCCTAAAGTACCTTTAACCTCCGTCTTCACTGCCAACACACACTTTAGTCGCTTCCGAGTGGTTTTTTTTTTTTTTTTTTTTGCCACAACTTTATCGAAAAAGTTTGGGTTCCTAAAAACTTGTGGTAGCCTTTTATACAAAACGTTTTATTTTATTATTATTATTTTTAAAAAAAGTAAGTCCTAATGGTATTTTTTTTTTTTTAAAAACACTATCGAGTAGGTTTTAGTTTCGAGAGTTTGGTTTGAATTGAAGGTTGTAGTTGTTTAATGTAGATGTTTGTCGTTATGAATGAGTGAAGGAAGGAGACGAGGAAGGAAGGATGGCCATAATGTGCATTTTAATGACGCCATACTCCAGTGATGAATGAGTGTTTTGAAAGCTTTTTATTTTTTTTAATTGATTGATTTTTTTATTGCTACAAATTGTGAATCAAACACACAAAAAAGGAAAGAAGACAAGTGAACAGGTGGTGGATAGCTAGAATGTTTTTGAAAATAAAACAAATGTTGACCAGAGAAGCTCTGGTGACTGACAATAGCTTATGGGAGTTAGGGATTGAGACGAGGTAATTAGAATAGAAAATGAATACCCTTCCCCCTATAGCATGTTTATGCTCTATTTAATACATGCATCTGTTTACGTTATCTTTGTAACCAATCGGCAAGAAAAAAAGTATGCAATGAAAGAGGAATCAGATCAGAGGGTTAGAGTAGTTAACATCTGTTATTTTAAACGTATATACAATGGTTTCGCTCGCCCTTAACGATACAGTTGTTTTAGATGTACCCAAGAACATATGACTCATGACAAGGAAAAGAGAGAGAAAATCAAGAATGACATCATAAAAACGGATTCTTCAAAGGAGATCAAAGTGGAACTGTCGTGATCTAAACTAATTGTGATGTAAGAAGAAAAGGCAAGTGAGTGGATTCTCTTTTGGTGTCCCAACTATGATCAGAGCTCTTCAGAAAAAAAGTTCCAAGTAAGGTTGTTTTTCCAAAAGTTGTGGTTCTACTTTGATCAAAGGGACATTCTGCTTTGAAAAGTTCTTTGGTTAAAACAATATTCCGGGGCTTTGTGTGACTCTTGGTCTTGTACGCCTGACATTTGATCAGTAGCTGACCAGATAGCTGGATCAACGTTGAGGTAAAAGACTTGGTTCTGACGGTGACTAAAGAGCGACAGAGATGAGCAAGGAAAGAAGAGAAGAACCAAAAAATAGGGTAGGACTTAGATAACGTTTTTTTCTAATGAATCCAATGTGGCTTTTAATTAAGTAGTAATTTATGAGCGTCTAATATGAGCAAAAAAAAAGCGAGACAAGGAAAGTGGTAATGTAATTGAATATACTATTTAAGATTGAATGTTTTTTCAATGGTACGCTAAATACCATTTGTAAATAATTGATCCTTTTAGGCGCAACTTTGCAACTGAATAAATGAAGACAGGAAGGAGGCGAGGAAGGGTATCTGTTACACAGAATCCTATTAAACGGAGAAAAGCAGGATTCTATACGCAAATAACATTAATTGGTTTTGAATACAGTGTTTGTAATTAATCTCGTGATTCATTGTGAGTATAATGGAAACGGTTCCAGTTTAATTAGTGCAGTTTTGTTTACTCTAACTAGAAATGTAGATTTATTGATCAACCATCACAAATGAAGTGCTCCTCCATGTGTGTATTATGGGATCTCTCTTTACCGTGCGCACTGAGAGCTCTATTAGCAGAAGAATAGCAGGGATGATCTAGTGAGTGGGAGAGACGGTGACCTATTTTGATTTCACTATGAATATGTGCATTTGTTTTTAGTGTTTCGACGGATGTGGATCAAGTGAAGCTCAGATCCCTAGTTTAAGAGCAGTTGGAGGGACCAGAGAGCAGAGAGTTGCTTTTGAAATGGAAAGACTGATCATTTCACCTCCCACCTCTTTTGTTTGTCCATTTATTGCTGCAAAGCTGGAGTGCAGAGAAGCAGATGTTTAGCCAAACATGAAGGCGCGGCGCCTCTGTCCTTATGGGGATGGCTCTCCCTCCTCTCGCCGCTGATGCACCGACATGACAGCTGCTTGATTTCATGGAGCTGCTAAGAAGCCATTAGTGGTATCAGTGTATTGAAACGGAACAGTGTCTCCGTTTTTTCCTCCACCGTTCGCAAACCGTCTATTGTCGGGAGTTGTTTCTGTTGAGACTTGTTTGAATGTGTGAGTGTGAAGTGCTCGCAGCTGAACATACAAACAAGTGAAACTACAGATATACTTGTACAGTGTTTTCCCATAATTTGAGCGAGAGAGAGAGAGAGAGATGGCACGCTGGAGCAAAAGTGGGAAAAAAAGGGGAACAAATCTGTCAGAGTTTGTTTGCCATGTTGGTTTGAAATGAAAGCACACTGTGCTACCTCAAGCACACTCAAATCAGAGATGTCTCTTCTTGCCAGACCAAAAAAAAAAAAATACATCAACTCTCAGCTGGAGTTTTATTTTCTCTTCACTCTTGTTCTCGCTTCCTGGCTCGAATCGAAGCCTGTTGTTTTTTTTCAAGAGATAAAGGAGTACTTCCGCTTGACTTGAACATTCAGGAATTAAGGATAGACATAACTAAGCCCTATTTGCATGTCTACCAAAGTCACAGCAAATGGTTGCTATTGACTAAGCTGATTAGGTGAAATTAGGTTCACAAGCTCTGTGTCGGGGTTGCAGAATCTGACAGAACTTGAACAGCCTTTATAATGACAATCCCATATGCACACAATGCTGTATTCTCCGCAACACTTTACTGTTGAAAATGGGACTATTTTAGAACTGGGGCTTCCCTAGCCTCTTGTATTCAGAGGCATGAGACAAGCCTGACATTATTTGTTAAGACAACTCTTTTTGACAAAAGTTGGTGGTGTATTCTCTTGTCAATGTCTATATTTTTTCTGTAGTGTACAATGGTTTTAAACAGTTATAATACTTTTATTTCAAAAGGAAATGATTGTGTTTGTATTCAGTTTGTACAATGTTACAAAACTTGACTTGGCAACTCTTGTGTCAATAGTTAAGTCTCCATTTAAAGTCTTAAATACTTAAAAATGATACTGTTTACTAGCAGTTAAGGTAGTCACATTTCTCCTTTAATTTATTTCTAATCATTGGATGAAGTACTCTTTCCCTTATGTACTTCTGGAATTTTTCTCTTTCAGAGATCTTCAGAAGTCATGTGTTCAAAGTTAAAAGGTAACCAATGTGTGTCATTGTGACACGATTTTAAGCTATGCTCTCTTTAATGATATACAAGGCGATGGTCATTTGAAAATGTTAAACTTGACAGAACAAAGGAATGATTATGGCACATCAACATTTTGCACTTGGCAAATTGAACTTTAAAATGATTAAAGAAGGATTACCAATATATACATTCAGGCTTTTTAGTTTGCTATGTTATTACGCTGCCCACGCTTGTGTAATGGTTACAATTGGATCCCCTTTAAGTATAAAAGTCGCACTTGACTACACAAAATAGAATAATTAGATCAGCTACATTCTGATTAAACCTCTTAGGTAATGCTGCTAACATTAACATAATAATCCAATGGAATAAATAGGATTAAGACCTGTAAATAAAAAACACCAAAATCAAAGGTGAACACATACGCAAGCTAACCTAATTTTGGCTTGTATACGTTCATATAAATATCTAATTTATGTTGATAAAACATTATTTCAAAATACTTTCCCACGTTGCCAATAAAAGTTTCTGATTCAGATCCTTTTTTTCGCTCGCATGCAACAAATGCTTTCTTGTGATCGACACAGATTAGCCTCCCGGACTCTTCATGAGAAGATTTGAAAAGGTTTCTGTGAAAACATCATCTGCTCCAAGTTATTGATGAATCTGTATCCAACACAAAAAGAGAAAAATTAAACCATATTGAAACATTTATGATAGTTTCTAGGTATTTCAAAAAATCATTTCCTGTTGTGTGTGTTGCATAACAATATCTGGCACACACACAGAGAGAGTACTAATAGAGACATTACAATCACACACACACACAAGAAGAGAGACACAAAAAGAGGCAACACAAGAATGATCTTTAAACAATTACACGCCAAGCCAGACACTACAGAAACACTCAATAAAAACCTTATTCAGCTTGTTTTGGAGCTTTTTGAGACAACAGAAATGTTAGTCTGACCAGGATCCTCTAAGCCTTTTCTCTAACACCTCTAGTCATACACACTACATTTCCTTTTTGTTTTTCAGCATCTCCCTTTTGTTATGTATAATTTCAAAGTCATTTATTCCTCAGAAAGTGTTTTTACCTGGAAGGTTGTGAGAATGAATCATAATTTTCTGTACCAGGAAAGTGTATCGTCAGGCACGCTCTAGTTGATAGTACAGGTAAAAGTCTGGTGTTGTGTAACTTGAACCACAAATGATCTTGTGTTGAGATCACTCGGCTGCCGTGTCAGATGACTCCCTGTTTCGTTGTTGACTTTGGACGACATATTCTCTCGGTGTTCCTGTAATGAGTCTTTTTTTTTGAAGGCTTGTTCGAAGCTCTGTCATTTGTTTACATACATTCAGAATTGTACATAACCATCCCGAGCCAGGATGCGAGGTTTTCAATAGACATTTTTCAAAGGGGACATTAATCCTATGAAGGCTAATGGAGCTTTTGAGATGGAGCCACATTTTAGAGGAATCTGTAAAAGCTTCTAAGGCATTAGATTGACGCAGCCTCTTGTTGTTACAGAGGAAATTGGCACTGCCGTGTGTGTCTTGGTCGTCTGCTATGCGCCGGGTAACAGGCCCGTGCAGGCAGCTTACTTATTGATACGTGTTTACATGGCATGGCAGGTTAATGTCCTCTCAGCTGGAAAGTTGGTTTGCTCTCAGATGATCCTCCTAACCTTCTGTTGCCTTGCTATTTCTGTAGCACTGCATGCTCGCTGGACGTCCAGATAATCACCGCGGTCACAATTAATTGTGTAGTACCGACTTTAAATAGTGTGGGTTTATTGTGTTACTTGCAGGTATTTTCTCTTTTATTGCAAGGCTCTATTAAACAGATAATCGGTTGAATTTGACGTGTGGACATTCAGATCCGTGTTTCAGCAATTTGCTCATCAATGCTCTTAAATAAATCCCACATTTTCCAGTAGCGTAAAATGCGTGCGGTGGATTAATTAGCAACAATAAGCTGTGTAAAGAACAACTGGGTCACCCCCACGTTGACTTTGGGCAGACAGAAGACAGCCAAATTTGGGAGGGAAAGACGATAAGCTGCTTCTTTGCTTGCCATCCCATGGGCCTCTATTTATCATTCAATGCGAGAATTTTCCTTGATGAAAGTCAAGGTTGTTTGTGCATGTTCACGTCTCGTTGGGATGCTTCTCTTTTTTTTTTCCACCGGCGAGGTGAAAAGGTTGATTTTGTTCCCCACGAAAGAGATTCAGTGTGAGGAAAGTCCAGGCTAGTTACTTTTAATGAAGTCTCAAAAGGTCTTGATGTTTTTTGTTTTTTTCCCCCCCCAACTCGGAGTGTTTTTTAATGTGTCGTACAATAGTGAGTATTTGGAAAAACAACATTGGTCATGCAGTAATGAAGGTTATGCGAGCAGAAAACATCAGTCTAATGTGAATACAAATATCAGGTTTACAAATGAGGCGCTGTGAAACACGGGTTTCATGTAAAGACCTTCTCGTTTTTCATGTCGTCATCTCGATTCACTCGGTTTGTGCCTAATCTAGGATTTGATGGGTGACTAACTGTTTGGAGAAATGTATCGCTTTTGTCAGTATTATTTGATATTCATATTGCTTACATATTTAGTTTCCAGCATCCATTGTATGTGTGTTCAGGTGAAATTGGAAAACATAAATGTATCGTCCAGGTCAAAAGTAGGTCATGAAATCAATATTTATATTTTTTGCAGAATGTGTAAATACAGCTTGATAAATATATGCATTCTTCTAATGAGCTCACTCTTCTATTTGTTCCTGTGTGGCAGTTGAAATTCGAGGAATCCCTAATGAATTCACGACTTCGGCCGTTCTCTATGGTCAAGTCATGTACACAAACACGCTCTGGCGTGCTGAAGACGTAGTTATACGTTTACATCCCCTTGACATCGTGGAAGTGGGCCGTAATGACACCATTTTCCGAGAACTCACTCACTCACAGATTGAAACAGGATTCAGGGATTGGATGAGAAAGTGTGGGAATGGGAATGATATTGGCTTCTCTATTGGTTTGCCTCCTGGGTCAGCAGGGTTTTAATGATTCTGTAGAATAGCTTGTAGGCCCCAGAGCTGCAAGGCTCTATGGGTGTATGTATAGACACGCGCACACACACACAAACAAACACACCTTCTGTCAGAATGCCTGCCTATGGACAGGACACGCACAGAAATGTATGAGATTGCGCCTCACCAGCCCCCCATTTATTGATCTTCCTCAGCATTTAAAATCTGGTCACTGCTGCCACAAAGGCTTTTTTCATTTTAGCTGCGTTGGCAAAGTCGTCTCTAAGCCAAGCCAGAATTTTAAAGCATCAACTCTCGCAGAAGACCGTCTGAAATGAAAAGGGGGGGAAGAAAAAAAAGAAATGGCAATGAAGCTTTATATGAATTTGCAAAACCCCTTCTTCTTATGTAAAACACACAGGCGTAATCTCAGTATATGGCTGTGTAAGCGTTACAGTCCGGAATTAAATTCTGCATATGCAGCACCTTTACAGTGAAGTTTTTTTTTTTTATCTCGAATTTAAGAAAATGTGTTATTCTGTCGTTTCACAATGCAACACGTTTTCCAGGAGGGTCTTCCTCCGAGCGATGGAGGAGCACATGCTGACATCCGTCCAGTCAGAAATCATTACTGGACCTTGAGCACGCTGCTGTTCTAGGAACCCTAAGGTTATAAAAAGATTCTCGCCTTTATCAAATCCACAGGAGGGCCGATGGCTCATTGTGATGACTCATCTCTTTGAGTGACTTTCTCTCAAAGATTCTACTTCTTCTACAGTTTGTTGTAACATAGGCAGTGGGCCAATTGATTTCCGACCATGTGCCATTTATGTGGCCCACTACCAGGTATCAAAACATTGTCGTACTCGCAACAGATCACGATTGATGACGTCATAAATGTATCTATGATCCAATATTTTGTGTATATATAGGTGGTGTAAGAAAATATGAATACCGTTTAATATTGTGAATTATCTTTCCAGACTATACAGTACTTGAAGATATTCAACAACACTGTTTTGATTTATTTAATGAAAAATTAACGTGCAAATATTGATTGATTATGCTTGTATTTGTTATTTCGTCAAATACTAATATGGAGTATAAGTATTTCATAACCTGAATTCAAGGCCTATAACGTTTTGATAGTTCAAATAGTAAAAACGAAACACTATAAGGTAAAACTTTATTGATCCCTCAGGAGGTCTCCTTCGGGAAATTGTTTAAATATATATATTAAAATAAATACTATACTATATATTGTTGCCGCTTCAGTACCGCAATAAATCGAAATATATTGTATCTTGACAGTTATGTTTGGCTAGTTTCTTGCCAATACCTTTGGAAACGTATATCGTTGATAAATATTTTCAGTAGTTTCCCAGAGGATGGTCATCTTCACTAGCCAGTTGACCATGACAAGCTCTAGCTCAATGACTATATTTTTATCTGAGACGCTACTACAAGTACGAGTGCTTGCTTTCTACGTAAGTATTACCACTGTAGTGATTTTCAAAATACTGTCCTTAAAACATTGACCGGGCTGTGGCCGAGTGTCACCCATACTTGAACTCTGTTTGCCCCCCAGTCACAGCTGGAAATGGTGGGTGAAATGTGATGTTGGGAGAACGCTGAGTGGTTGTCTGTCTGTGTGCCCTTCAGTGACAGGAAAGCTGTCCAGGGTCTCCCAAGCCTCCTGGTCAGAGTCTAGATGATCCTGATAATGTTCTATTATTTCATTGCCTCTGACCGACATGAGATTCCCAAAGCAATAAAATAACTTTGCTTAGTTTCCCATCAACACATCAATGCTCCTCCCACGACTTGATACTGTTAGCAAAACACACTTCCGTTGAGCAACAGAGGAAATTGTTAAATATTCCGTTTATCTTGGGTAGTCGAGAGGAAATCATCTGACTAACCAGCCTCGTGCATTTCAAAATAATTTGTCTTGAAAAGGTCATGGCACATTTAAGTGATTTTGAAACATCTTGACAATGTGGTGAAACACAGCGTTGCATTAACATTATTTGTAACCGTACAAGGGAGCGACACCACAAAAGTTTCCCCGATGAAACCGCCGCTGTTGTTTGTCCAGCCGTAAAAAAGCCCGCCCGAGCCCGCTGTGGCATTGTCCTGCCTTTTGCTTCCCTATCTGTCTGTCTCTCTCTCTCTCGCTGCTGCTCTCGCCTCCTGAACGATGACACTGAGAGACAGCTGTAACGTGAGACGCCTCTCGATCCTGGCAGGGGCTTCGAAAAAGCCCAGGCAGAAAAGGAGGGAGAGGCCTTTATCTGAGGCTGGGGGCGCTGACCTCCCTCATTCCCCTTCTCTTTTTTTTTTTTCCTCCTCCTCCTCCTCTCTGTCGCTGCGTCGTTGCATCTGGTCACATATCCTCTCCTTCCCCCCACCTACTGAAGCCACAAACACACTTTTTTTTTTAAAAAGGTTTTCCATCGCAGAGATGGGATGAATGAGACGGGGAAAGAGTGATCTGTTCCTCTTTTATCCCCCCTAGAGCTGGATTGATATCACCGGTTTCATTTAGAAAACGTTAACAAACAATAGTCTGCAACGCCGACGTGACATATGTTTGTAATCTTTTATAAGGACAATTTGCGCGTCTTTGTTTGTGTGTGTAAGTGGATGGAAAGAAACCACACACACCCTCCCTCCACCCCCCAAACTCCAGGCTATGGTTGCTAAATCCTCTGTGAGAGCTCCCGTGTGTAATCCAAACATTTAGAGCTAATTTAAGCATGCAGACAGGAGCAGCATCCTTTAGGAAACAACAACTCTCTCTGCCTTCGCTCTCGCCTCCTCCCGAAACCTACACAGTTGTGTGTCTTGTGTGTGCTGTGCGCTCGTGTCCGTGGGCTCTTCTCGTCTTGTCGTCGCTGAAGGGAAATGAAAGCACTCAATCACTCACCTGTCAGAGTGCTCCGAATTCAGTGCGTAACACACGGGAACACGTGGACGGCGGCCGGACACATATGTGTGCACACGCCCCGGAGAGGAGGGGGTTTGACAGGCCTCGGCCCTTTATTGACTCCCTTGATCAAGGAGACAGCAGATCCATTTAATAGACGCCGCACACTCTCTCTCTCTCTCTCCGCAAATCAAAGTGGATCCACATCTGCTCTCGCATTTCTGCTTTATTTTTCATCGTCGTTAAACATGTGTCGACCGTGGAACAAGTTTCATAAAAAACGCTGCCCCGGCGATACGAGAAAGTGTCGCGATCTCGAAAATCCGTCCAGGGTCCGAGAGGCACGTCTGCCCGGGCCCCCCCTGTGTGCACGGCGTCTGGGTTTGTAAAGCTTCTGAGGTTTTTTTAGGAGGCTGAATAGCCAAGAGGCTGCTGGGAGATGTGACAGCTGTGCTTTGACCTTCACACATCAGCTTGATGGATCATCGCGGCTGCGACGATGCACTGAAACTGTTTTGTAGCCCGATGATCCGACGGTGATGATGTGTTCACATGCTGCACTGATGTCATCATCGCACGGGCTGCTTTAGAATAATACCGCGCCACGGCAGGAAATTGCTTCGGCAACTTTGCCTTAATATCGTTCATCCGTCCGTCTGTGAATCACACCTGGAAAAGACGGTGAGGTTTCTTTTGTGATCACGCTTGTTTGTATGATCTTGGTCGTAGAATATACACGACAGAGTTGGAGTCAAAATGAAAACGTTTAATCCGTCCATGAGTTAACCTTTCACTACTGTTACTGGAAGTCTCTGTATAATCGTTGACATCAATAATCCATGTTCCTTATCTTACCTTAAACACTGGGCCACAGACAATGAGTTTGACACATTTGCCATTGAAGAAACAGATTGTCGTTCTGTTTTGGATCCACATGGAATATTGATTCAATCCAGGGCCTCAGCATTAAGATGACTTAAAGCTGGTTAAATGATTCACGCGATGATTTGAACTTTCAACAGTTATCTAGGACAACAATGCACATGCATAGACGCACACACTGACTAATAACATTAAATGAATGAGTATCCAAGTGTCAGGTGTCGCCCGTGATCCACCCTCTGCGCTTCTATATTGGTTTACCTCACTCTGAGGCCCATAAATCCGACCTGTGGGAGGGATTCTACTTACTCACAGAACCGCGGTTATGTGACGGATTCTGACACTGTCATTACGGCCGGTTTATTATCGGTAAATAACTACAAACATTATTATTGATATTCTCAGTCCATTGAAATCTAAAACAAATGTCATCTGCTTGATTTTATATGATGGGAAACAAATGCTGAGTGACATGTTGTAATAAGTCAATTAAAAAATACTTTCTTCACACTTTTTTTTTACCAGTTTCCACCTCTCGCTTTTTATTCCGTTTGCAATTTAAAAATGTGGAAAATTGTTTTCTTTTCTAAAACATTAACTTCCTAATGGGTTCAACTCTTCTCGTAAAACTGTCCAAGCAGGAAGTCATTCATGTTTGGCATTCAAGAAATATCAAATTGAAGCTTCCAAAAAGGAACTCGATTATTACGCTTGTAGAGAAATGAGATCATAGTGTCCTTGAAGCCTCACTGAAAGAGAAGTTATTTTTGTGGTGAAAGTGTGATCACAATTAAAGGCACAAAGTCATATTAAAGTACTAAAGAAACTTACGTGTCATACTCTTAACACCCCCCCCCCCACCTTCTATAGTGTGACTATGTCTTATCTATGTGTTTCAGCAGCCTTTTACTGATGTGGTAGTGGATGGAAAAGTTTTATTTCAGGCTGGCGTCATTGATGCATCACCACAGACTATATTTTTTGTCAGCTTGTTTCTTGAATCTAATGACCTCTTGATGTCAAGATAACCCATAGATAGGAGTGTACTACTTGTACACTCCGGTCTCTGCGGGCTTTTAAGGAGTGGCTCTTCTGCCAGAAGGTATAAAGAAGTGGATGACACTGTATATAAAGTATTGCAATCATTGTTAGTATACTTGTGTTTAAATGTGTATTCAATTGACTATCACCGAGTCAGTGATTTATGTCTATATTTTCTGTTGTCCAATATGACTGCTATATGTTTATTTTATCTATGTAGAGACAAACAAAACTTTCTGGACCCCTTTGAATGATCGGTTCCCTTTCCTACTAGCACAATTTCCTGTTCTTTTAAATCTGTCCATCTGTATTTGAGTTATTATGCCAACTGACGGGCAGTAAACGGATGTACAGACATTTAGTTGGACCGTGGTGCTAAAATACACATTACATTTAATAGCTTATTGTGCACTGTTTGGATAATATTGAGCTGCAACCAAATTTCTGCACTTGGGTTAGGAAACGCTCATTATTATTTTTAATTCTTCTATAATTACACTGGCACCATCACCTCCTCCTTCATACGTATAACGCAGGACGAAACATTCACGTACAATAAACCAATAGCGAGAAGTTATTTAGTTGTTAAACAGTGCCTTAAAAAAATCCTTCAGTTCAACACGCGAGTCATCTTTAGTGCACCATAAAAAAATCCTGTCGTTGTCAGTCTTGTTGTGGACAAGCAATCTGTCCAGGATGAACATAATTTCTCGATTACACTTTTTTTTTTTTTTTTTCCCTTACTCTTCCAAATGGATTTGACTTCCAACCAAGCCTTGTGCGCATCTCAAAGATTTCATGCAGTGCAACATGCTCCCCTGGGACAGGCACTAGCTCCGTCAAGTGAGGGGGAAAAACATTGAGTGGAATGTTGAACACACACACACATGCACACACACACACTCGCACACACACTTATAAATATATATCTCATCAGACCAATAGAGGAACATAGATCACTATTGGAATCGTTCTGTAATTGTTGCTTCTTTGCTGGGAAACTGAATCACTGATTCTCATACGAAGCTACGTGTTCTTAGATTCCATTTTGTCAGCTTTTAGCCCCAGATCATGTAACAATAAAAGATGCTGCCCTGCAGTTAAACATTGCCAGTAAATCACACGGCAGAAAGCTGGGAGAAGCACTTATTTTGAAGCAGCATGGGAGACCACACTGGGGGGGGGGGGGGAAGGGGTTCAGACAGATAGGGTAAGAAAAACACACACACACTCAGAAAGACAGGAAGAGAAAGCTTCTTTGTGCACTCTGTACTGGCATTGTGTGTGATGAAGAGATGAATCACTGCTATTTAGGGATTGGTTTCCTGCAACTGATTGTGTGACGACTCCGTGGCGGACAGACTGTCAAGACTTGCCTGTTTTGTTCCGAGGCTTCTGGAAAAAGTCCGCGTCCAAGTTTCGTGCGGCGTCCGGCGTGTTCGCTCAGGAGAAACAAACGCATCTGTTGTGTCAAACCGGTTATTAAACATTTAGAAGTCAAGTTTTTGATGGACCTTTAGATATGTTACTAGTGTATATATACAATCGTAGAAGAATTTCCCATTCAAAGTCGGCAACTGTTGCTTCGTCTGAAGGAAAACTACTTTTGTCAATGGAGGATCAACACGTGCTTGTCTGGAGCTCATAATAACAACTTCACATAAGGTTCATAAAATAATGTGAGTTTGTTTAGTGGACAAAACGAAACAAAATTATTGTTTTGTCAACACACGACCCTTCCTGACGCAGATATCTGTAATATCTACCGCATCTTGCTCGTCACATGCTACACAACTTTTCCATACATTTTGTTGAAGATTCTGCTTTGTCAATATTGACAACTTGTTCAAGCGTGGCGGACATCAACATGGTTAATTCCTGGCTGAAAAGTTTTCACTCCAGACTTGCAGTTTGGCCGGTCAGTGCGCACAACAACACCGTCTTTTTTCGCGGTCCACTTTGAACCGGCCGTCATTCAGTTGGAACTTCCCCAGATTCAACCCTGTTGAGCCCAATTTAGGGAGCGCAGACGAGGCTATTTTTATCCCATTCTGCGAGACTCCAGACTGCCACAGCCTTTGCTGACAATCACAGCAAATCAACAAGACCATAATTGGATCAAAATCTGTTCACAAGCCGTATTACTCATCAAGGCAGTATACATTTGTCAATGAAAACGGCTACTACGACAGTGTTGGTTTGAAATAAAATAGATTTCACTGAGGGATGCTCACTATTCATTACATAAAGTGACTGTCTTTAAAAAAATGAAATTGTATGACATTTCAGTCTGTAATGTAATGAGCAGTTGAATAAATAATAAAATGTAGTGGTGTTCCAAAATGGTGCTTTAGGATACACATCATTTCAGATGTGTCAGCATGCAGAAGTAGCTACACCCATTCTTGCTCATGCCCACGTTTTCACATCTGCAAACATTTTTTTAAATGTCAGAGAAAGATCTCAAATTGCATCACTATCCTAATCAATCTCATCTTGGAATGAGCTGCTTGGCGAAGGTCTGCGCTCTATAACTTTCTCAAGCACTTTTGAAGATTCATTTTGGAATAGAATGATTAAAGGACTCTGTATCTGCTGGAGTTTATACTGTTATTTAGAAATTAAAAATACAATATATTTTAGGTTTTGGGAATTAATAGCTCATTTACAGAAGTTAAGCCAACTGTAAAAATATTTCCAAATAACTATATGTTTATACATGTCACAGTACACAGGCCTGAAGACCACTTGGGCATTAATACAACTCACTTCTTCATACAATGGATGCTTGACTCCCTAACAAGCCAACATGCATTCAGGTTAATTTGGATTACATGGACTGTGAGTCCAGTAAAAGCCGAAAATAATTCAATTTGCCTCAAGATATGATGCGTTTCTTCGTCAAAAACACAACGACCAAAAAATAATTGAATTGCTGTTTTGTCTTATCAAAATAATAATACATTTTGGTAATATTTTTTAAAAAAAGAAGAAAAAAGACCTTTGGGCCTGAAGCTCACCTGTAGTGCAAACAATAAACTAGAATGAGTCGCACAATTCCTCTTTTGTTTGTTCCATTGTTCGTGATTTCACGTTTTGATCTGACAGTCCTGCATTGATGTTAACTGATAAGATCCTGCGATGAAATGAGGTTAATAGAATAATAGCCTCATTTTCACTCAGAAAAATGATGGCAGACAGCACTGGCTTTCTTATCCAGAGTAATTCTCCGTCCTCCCTGCTGGAAAATGATTTTCTGTGCCGAAGCCCTATGAGCACGGATCCTTTAATCATCTGCTAATAGGCCTTTATGAAACGCTGAAGATGAATTCAGCCTACCTAGCACTCTGTTATCATTATCACTGCGGTGAGTTATCAAAGTATTTGTCTGCCTTTGTAGAAGGTGTATTTTCACATGTGTTTACCTGTGTGATGATAATGATGGGAACGGATCACAGCTGTTCAATTGGATGGTGGTTCATCTGTAGTATCATATTTGTAACTTCCAAGATGGATATCTTTGTAATGTAAATCGATGAGTATTGGGGTATGATGCTGTTGCAGACGATTGACCACAGGATTCGAGACCAGACATGAATGTTTACTGTCAACAAATACTTGTTCATTTCTCGTGTCAGCAAAGTTTCAGTAGGAAAAAAGAAAGTTTGAATTCCGTTTTTTGTATTTTAAAACTTCTCTTAGTGCCATGAAACGCTGAATTAAACGGTGGATCTGACGGTGTTCTGTGTACGATAGGAACATGGCAAAGCGGCATGTATTGTGGTGTAGATGTTGTACACTCTGAGCGAGAGCAGGAGGCCCTTAGAGACAATACATGAGAGATGGGCGTGAGAATGCCGGTAAGGCTTGGTTCTCTGCAAGAACTGTCTTGTGTTTGGGGAAAATATCCTCGCAGTCAAAGCTCCTGTGTCTAGATCCATTTCTAACAAACAGGTTTTGCAAGAAATGGCTCAGGGAGAAAGAGACTTTTATGTGTGAGTGAGTGTGTGTGTGTGTGTGTTTGTGTGTGTGTGTATCCACCACAGGGTTTTAGATGCCATATTTTTCTGCATGTGATGTTTTAAAGCTCCATGTATTGTCAACACTAAAAATACTCAGGTTTAAGGAAGTGTCGTATACTTTGAAAAAAACCCGTTCTGTAGTTACTTATTTCTTAATCTAATAGCACTTTTTATTTATTTTACCTATAACCCCAATTATATCTGGTTCCCTTAGTTACAAAAATGTGTGCGACCAAAAGAAGCAAAATAAGCCGCTGACTTGATTGAGAATTTTTATATTTGTGTTTTGTTTTCTGTTGATTAAGGAGGCTAAAGTGCAGATAAAACCCAGTAATCCCAGATTAGAAACTGCCAGAAAGGCATTTGGCGGGTGTTTAAAAAAACTATAATCTGTTGAAGAAGCCAAATGGCTTTGATACAAAACATTTCGTGTCCACTAGGTTATGGTTTAAACATGTTCAGGAGCCATTAACAGTCCAACAATAGTTCTTGGTCTAGTTTTAGATTTTTATTGTGGTTAAAGTGATCATTCATTTTCTACTCACTCGACATGGGGATTATTTTCAGAGTAATCTGTTCCTTTTTAGAGTTGTAGGCAGAAAGGTATGTCCATATTACTGTCACAAACGGCACTCAATTTTATTCATTCAAAAAGACACTTCAAATAACAAAACAAAAATGTTTATTATCCCACAAGATTCCCGTTAAGGCAGTAGACACTTGGATAGAGTTTTTCCTGTCTGTGTGGCAAGTTAGCCTTTTAGCTTCTTCTACGAACAAGCTTGTAATATAGACTTGTGTATTTTTTTTACCAAACAATAAGAGGGACATTACAGGGAAGCAGCATAGAGGTATTGAGATTTTCTTTAACTGCGTAATCTTGTATGAATGTCATGCATTTTTGCCTTTATCTCCAAAAAGTAAAAGATTAATAAATAAACCCACCGCTTAGTTGACATGAGAGTGAGACTAGATTTTCTACTTTTGAATGAATGTATAAATGTGCATGATCAAAGAGAGGAATGCCAGGTTGCTACCAGAGAATTTGTTTTGGTGTTTCAGAGACCGATCATTTTTATTCATCTTAATCATCGATTCATATTTCATGAACCTATATTCAAAACCATTACTGCTAGTATGTTGAGCTTAAAATACAAATAAAATAAAGTCTACATCGCTATTATATTAACCCATTTCTGTACTTAATTTTGGGGTCTTTTATGCTTCAACTATTGAATTGAATACTCAAGTATTTTCTCTGCTTTGTTCCCAGGTGTTTGGGCAGTTATGTCAAAGAGCTGAAGACTTCTTCAACAGTGAGTACAACTGGCACATCAGCTTTTTTTTTTTTTAACTGCACAATATGGATGCGTGTGATACAAAATAGCTGACAATTGTCATGCACTTCTGCTTTTAGCACATTTATTGTCTAGCCATGCGAAAAAATTGCTAGACTCGACAGTTTTAAGTTGTATTTGATTTCCATTCTTACACTGAAAAGGATTTTTTTTTTTTATCGTCTTCTTCCCCCAATTAAATATAACAAGAGCCCTTCAAAGCAGTTGTTATGATTACATTACAAATTCTGCATTTGTGAATCGAGCGAATTAATTGGGTTATTGCTCGTCAGATTGTTTATCTGCGACATACTACTAAACAGCCTTCTGCTATCTGTTCACACACACTTTAAATGGTTGTTAACAGTGCTCTAAGGAAAGAAAACGCATGCTGGTGTTTGTCTGTGTAGCTGTGAGCGAAGTCCTTCCAGCTCGAGCCATTATCTTCCCTGTCTTTTTTTTTTTCTTTCCTTTTTTTTTTCGATTTCTTTCGTGTGAAAGCCAACTGTAGAAGAGCCTCAGCCGCGTCCTCAAGGCTTCATTTCACACCAAGGTGGCAGTTTTTTTTGTTGCACGCACAATGACTTGCACTTTTCTCTCTTGCTCAACTCGATGGCCTTGTGTGTTTTGAGTGTGTCACTAGATCATGCGAGTTCTTTTACGAGGTGCCTTTTGGTAAATAATAATTCCACCGAAAGAGTTTAACCTGTTACTCGCTTTGAGGATCAGCTTGTGTCGGGTTAAGCAATGACTTCTCCCATCTTTGGCTGAGATGATTTGTGGTTTTTCTGCCCGGATGGGTGTGTGTTGTCTTTATCCTTTGTGCAACCCGTTGATGAGCAAGTTTTTGTAGAATAATCCCTCGCCTCGGATTTACATATTTTTGCTCCCTGCTGTTTGATAATAAATATAAAATGTTTGATTTATATTTAATATATTTGTCCCATTTGTTTAAGGTACTGTAGATGGATGTGTTTTAAAAGAGGCTTGTTTTCAATTTACAACTGTTCATTAAGTGATGTGGTGTCCTCGTTTTAGTAGTAGTACACTAAACTAAACGCTAAGGTAGTACAGACAAAATTACAAAAAAATTGATCCACTTTGGGATATAATAATAAATGTTTATTATTACACATATAAGAAAAAAAGCGTTGCCTTGACATGAAATTCCGATGCTAAAATTAAATTAATATAAAATATAGACATTAAAACTAATAAACAAACAAAGTACAACATTTAAATATTTAAAACCACATGCAGTAGATGATGTGTATTTTTTTTTAATCCTGATGGACAAGTGTGATTGACATATTGCCTAGAAATCATCAGATCAAACTTATGTAACCAAAAGGTTTCACAATGACAATGTTTTTCTCTCTGAGCTAATAAACTGTATATTAAGAAATTCAAATCTGTTTGCAGTAATGCACATAAGGTAAGGTAAGGTAAAACTTCCCTCAGGAGGTCTCCTTCGGGAAATTGTTAAAAAATATATATATATTTTTTACTATTTTTATTTTTATTATTAAACATATTTGAGTAAGAACAAAAATAAAATGATGACAAAAGATGCAACCAAAATGGTATATAAGGTAAGGTAAGGTAGAACTTATTGATCCCTCAAGAGGTCTCCTTCGGGAAATTGTTTTTTCCCAATAGCCACAGCAAATACAGCAGTTTTTTATAAAAAAAATAAATCAAAATAAAATAAGAACAAGAACAAAGAGAAATAGAGAAAGAACAAGATGATACAATCTAAGTCTAAAGATAAAGATAAAGAACATAGATCAAAGAAAAATAAAAAAGACAAAGGATACAAAGACTAACATAGAACAGAACATCCAGATACTTTTACTCCACTCCTGCCCCCAAACTCAGAATTGTACAATTTAATAGCCTACAATACAATTTATATGTTTTCTCTAGAAGTCCAGAGACAAACTCTGTGTGAATGTTGAGGCGACAGATGATAATATTATGCGTCTCGATTGACCACTGCAAAAAGTGTTAGGCCTCTTCGATCGGGCTACTGCCCCAGCGACTCTGAAATCTTTAGCAGGAGAAGCGTCTTCTTAAATTTAATATACGATAGTTCCAAGTCTTCTCTCTCTTCCTAAATCCCTCCGCTCAACAGCTGCCAAAAATGTACTCAACTGTAATAGATACAATTAAAAGTGAGATTTTTGGTCTGTTGTTTGTACCTCAACGCAGTATTTTTTGACCAGGCTAGCAAGTTGCAAACACAAGTAAAATAATGTGCTGCATAGAGAACTGACTGTTATTACTAATGAAAGTCAAATGGATCAGAAAATCCCACCATCGACCGCAAATATTAAATTAGAAACTTAATCTAAGATGGCTCTTAACAGCGATAAAGTATAGTTTAAAAATATAATAAAAAGTGAAACTGTCGACGTAACCCTTTTTCTTATATCGTTTTAAGCCATAAGATTTTCTGTGAGTTTAAAAAACATGGCACATGACTCCACTTTCCCAGCAAAGTAAAAGTCTGTCGATGTATTTCGTTCAAGAGAACTAGAAACAAATGTGTTTATGGCGTATACAAGTTTATACTTGTCAAAGGGTGGCCAAAATGTAATGAGGTGAAAACGAGACGGGCCAAATGTAAACGGTGACATCTTACCCAGAGTTATGTCATTCAGAAGGGCAAAATATATTAGACGTGCGATTGACACTGTCTGGTTCAACGACTATGATGCTGGGCCACATGGCCAGAATCTGGACATGCCTGGATTAAGCTGTATAGTGTTGACTCCCTGCGTTCTTTACTTTTAATTGGTTAAGGCGGGTTTAGCCAGTTGTATAGCAAGTGTAAGTGAAGTTGCATTTTTTTGTCACTAAACTTAAACCTGTTGTATTGTCAGGTTTTTATTGGGTAGTGTGTCACTTGTCATTGGTTGTTGTTTAGGGTTTTATTATTAACAGCACTACATAATTCAGTCTCTTTTGTGATGCAAAAAAAAGGGGAAAATGAATTAATATTTCATTACACAAGGCTTTGTTGGACTCGCATCACATCTCCGGTACCTGTCATGCAAACAAACTCGGATTAGAACCGGATTCCTGACCATTTGAAGAGCAGGATTGGTTTGGCGTTTACCTCGTGTTGCAAGAAATGTGCCGTAGTTCATGAAGCCGGCGCCATCGAAAACACGTCAGCGTCTTTTTTTTTGATCTAGGATTTAAATGACAAAAATACAAAGGTGTGTGCAGAGAAAGAAGGTGTGTGTGTGTGTCCGAGGTAGGCTGGTGGATGTGTGTTGCGTGAGTGTGAAATAGAGAAGAATAAAGGAGAGGGAAAAGAAGAGAGAAAAACATCTCGAAGGTCAGGAGCAGCGGGCGGCCGTGGGGGAAAGACACGTGAGACAAAGATAGTCTTGCGTCATCCCCACAGCAGTGTGTGTGTGTGTGTGTGTGTGTGTGTGTCCTGTGAGGCCATCATTTCCATCCGCATCTCTGTATGTAACAGCTCAGCCTGACGTGCCAGACGTGCAATAAGTTTCTATTTTTAAAGTTAAGCGCAGGCTAGCAGAGATGGATCTATAGGCAGATTAGAGACGCTCGCCTGCAGTCGTTTATTGGCCCACGGATGATTTTTTTTTTCTTTTTCGAACATGGTGACAGTGGTGAGGGGAAATTACACCCCATAGCCTGAGGGGGAGAATTTGTGTGCGTCTCGCTGCTTGTCACAAACCCCCTGAATAGGGTTTCATCAATCCTCACAACTACTATCAGTTTTCAGCCCTTATTCATGAGCCCTCTTTGTTTCTTCACTTCTTTTTTTTTTTCTTCTCCCAGCACACTTTAAACTCCTCTCTGTGAGATTGGGGAAGTGTTAGAGATAACGCCTAAACATTTAGTACTTTGTACTTGCCTCGGAGCTACGATTGTTAAAAAGCCTCAGCAAGATTGTCCTCGGGATATTGGAAGAGTGTAGTTTCACAGACGCTTGTGCTACGTTCACTTGGGCTTACCCATCCTTGCCTGTCGCCGCCTGACTTCTCTGACACACACTCTCCGGATGTGTGTTCTGCTCGACTCGTGCACTCAACAGGGTCCATTTTATTTGCCAGGTTTTTTTTCTTTTTTCGATTCACCCCCACCCACTGCCAGACGGCTTCGACTCTCCTTGTCCCGAGCACGAATCTCGGCTGCTCTTTTTTTACAGACCCTTGTGCCATGAATCAGTGCCTGAGCCCAGGGAGCCTTAGTCCACTTGGGGGCCGTCTGCCTGGACGATAATGCGTATGGTCATGAGGGGGGGCCCCGGTTTGAATGAAGAACCAGACAAAGTAGGAGCTAAGAACCAACAAAGTAAGCCTTCCCACAGAGGCAAATGGCAGCAAGCTTGACTGTTTTTGCTGAGTTTGGTGTTTGAATGCAATTTGTAGGTTAGTCATGAAACACTGTAAGTAGACCTCTGAACCCTTTTAGCACCAGACAACAAGATTGTAATTTGAGCTCCATGGACGAAACCTTAGTTACTACACGTCTGTTCAGTTTAACAACTCGCCGTCAACCCCGGCTACTTGACCTCAATTTCATTAAAACATCTTTATTTAATTGTAAGTAGACAACTGACAAACTGCTCGTCACAAAACCTGTGGTATTGGGTTTAGAAAATATCTATTCTGTAGTGGTCACTGGTCGTGTTACAGTATCTGACTGCATTTTAAAATAACTTTCTTTCACACATATTCACCACACATGTATACATGTGTTACGAACTGATAGTTGATGCACACAATTATATTTTTATATATACTGTATATCCTGAACCGTGTTTGTAACGCGGCAGTAAAACGGTTTGATAGAAGTTCAGACTTTTATTACCTCTGGAAGCTTTTGACTTTTGATTTTTTTATTTCATGGATGTTTCAATGCGTCTCTGTTTCCTCCTTCATAGCCAGATTATACGACTTAACTAAAAACTCAATCACATCATTAACTTGAACAGCGGTTGACATACAGCGGTTTATAACTACCATGTCTCATTATGAAACTATATTGTTAAAGTGCACATTTTATCTTCCTGCTCCCAGCTCGTAGTCCAGACATTAAACATCAATGTTGTTGTTTATTTGTTCAGTACTTGGGGCAAACGTATAACCTTGCGGCCCGATTTACTACTAGCGCTGCAGCATTTAGGAGTCCTTATGTCTCGCTTTGGTTTCCTTAAGCAATGTCAAATGAACACATTTTGCTGCGTTGGAGTCCGTTTTTTTTAATAATCTGATTATATGCGGTTAAAGTTTCTTTTGCCCTTCAGGGCCGCCCTAGTTTTACACACTAGAAGTGCGAAGAAATGATACCATCTAACGGTGAAACGTGGAAAACATTGTTAAATCCAAACAAAAGACCGCCACCTACATTTTATCATCCGTATTTCTGAAAGATTTTTAGTTAATATAAATATTTAAGTAATACGTGACTGATTGAATTACATCCTTTAAGAATATTTTCCACACTTTCTGGAGAGCACTACTCGACGTCTCTTGAAGCAGGAACGGTTGTCAATGAAGACGGTGAACTGAAACTGAAGCCTGAAGATGACCACTGCAGAGATGCATATCAATGCTTTGAGTGACGAACAGCTGTTTCTTTAACGCAGTCTGTTGTTTATATTCACTCCATATTTGTGTGCGTGGTGCTTGACCCTTCCGAGATATAAAAGCACATGCGGATCTCGCCGTCTTTTGGCAGTGACCGAGTCGACACATTGCTTCAAACCTCTCGTTTCACACACCATTTTGCCAAGTCGCTCCAACAGTCTCCAGGCTTAGTCGCCCATGTAACCACCGTCTCTTAAAAACCCCTCAAAGAGAATACCGGCCTTCCCTCCGTCCTGATAGGCCAACGCGCCGTGTTGCTGTCGGCCATGTGTGCCCCACCGCCTGATGGCCCAGACCATGTTGTAACCTGGATACAGCTGTTGTCCAGAGGAGCCATTAGCAGTGCCAGGAGCACCCCCACACCCCCCCATGCTCCCTGTGAGAGCTCATTACTGTATTTGTGCAGTCACACTTTTGCTATGAAACACAGCGGCGCGTTCGCTGAAACTAGCCAGCGCTTTGAGCCCGAGGGGAACCATTACGGCGCCATTTGAAGTTCTGGGACGGAAGGGAAGGGAAGAAGGGCACATACTGGGAGTTATCAACTATTTAAGTTTTCCTCATGTTTGTCCTGTGTTACTGTTTATAGTTTGCCTTCTAGATGTGTGTGTGTGTGTGTGTTCACGTGATGTTTGTGCACTCTCGGAGGCCCAGTTCAGCTGTCTGGTCTGGTGTGCAGATGGCCGAGTTGGGGCCTGCTTGAATGAGAGGAACCTTTTTTTTTTTATACCCGCCGTTTTGTCCTCTTTTTTTTTTTTTCTTCTTCTTCTTTCTTCTCTCCAGCTTTCCCCCTGCAGGTTTTGTCTTCTCTTTCTTGCCTTTTGCGGCGCGTGAGTGTCAAGTCAAGAGGACAGTTTTCCAGCCACTCTGGTTCTTTTATTCGACTCTCTGGGATCAGTGTGGCAGCCGCACACGGCCGGAATGAAATGTCTCTTAACCGTGCCATGTGCCCCGGAGCTACGGTAATTGCAGGTGAAATTCAGCTTCCTCTTTAAAATGCCATCTCTCATTTCCAGTTACCGACCCCCAACAACCCCCCCCCCCCACCTCCCCCCTACTGCTATCTCTCTTTTTTTTTCCTCCCCTCCCTCCCTTCTACATCCCTCCCTCACACTTCCTCTGGCTGTCTTTCAGAGGCGTGTGAATCCCTCAGCCCCTGTCGCGTCTCTCTGCCCCAACAGACACTCCCACAATGCACAGCACCGACGGTTGCGTAGCGATAACGGGGGGGGGGGGGGGGGAGATGGAGGGCCGCCGCATAAACACACACCTTTCTCTACATCTTCATAAGTTTAAAGTGTTGGTGATTAGAAGACCGAACCTGGGGAAAAGCATCTCGTAGATAAAACTGGTTGTCAAGTGTTGTTGTTGTTATGTGTGTGTGTGTGTCTGTGTGTGTGTGTGTGTGTGTGTGTGTATGGTAACGTCAGCAAGGCGTGATCTGTGTGGAGGTGACATCAAGGTGAACGCAGCATGTGGAATGCTCTGCCGACTCGGGAGGCAGCAAATGGCTCTGTGGCAGATGGAGTCTTTGTCAGGGAAGAAAAATGGCAGCTCAAGAGCATCGAAGAGAGACCCCCCCTCACCACCACCATCACCACCACCACCCCCTTTCTCTCTCACTCGCACACACACACTCACTGAACACCTCACATTAATGTTTTCATCACTTTAGAGGGCATTGTGCTGACATTTGAATCATTTATCAGGGAGACGTTGAAAGTCCAAATCGTTCTCAGGAGTCACAGTTATCCCCGATAACTTTTTTATTATATTTCCTGACTCTTTAAAAGTGTGTCCCACACTCCTCACATATTGACATGCATATATCTCCCCCCTTTTCCTTCCCCCGTTTTGTGGAGCCGCGGGGCGGTGACCTTCCCCTGCTCGGAGGGTTCCCTGGCTGTTTGATCAATTATCCCTCTTCCATTGTTTACCAGGAAGCAGAAGTAGAGAAGAGAGAAGGCTCAAAATGGCCACTGTCAGGTGGAGGGATCCATTTCCCTGCCAGCGCGGGGGTGGGGGTTAGGGAGAGGAAAAGAAAAAAAAAAAAAAAAAAAAGGAGAGCGACCAGAGCTGTGAAGCATGCTCGGAGGGAAGGGAGGAGCGTCGTTCCTTGGCAGCTCCGGTGATATGACACTGCAGCTCTGACACAAGGAACCATTTGTGATGCAGACCGTCAGGAAGTTGCTTGAGCAAGTTGAGAGTAAAAAAAAAAAACTAGCTTGTGGTCAACGGGTACATGCCGCAGGTGTATACCTATTTTTGAGTGTTCAGGAGTGAGGGAGGGAGGTTGGTGTGGGGTATGATCTAAAGGTCAGGTGGCAGCAAGGAAAGAGGGAATGGGAACAAATGATGCACTAAGCGAATGACACTTTGAGGTCCTGCGTTAATATGTATGTATCGCAGGTTGATGGCTGATTTCATTAGCGCCTCTCATTGTTATTCATAGATTGTCCTCCTGCAGCAAAATGAATATTGTATTCACATGCGCGCACACACTCCTGCTCTTACACACACACACACACGCACACACACACAATCGGGTCTTCCAGGGAATACTACAACTCTGAGAAAAAAGGTTGACGTTTCCACCGGCCTCTTATCAATGACGGAGATAATTCAAAAATATTTACGGCTTCGACATCGAAGCAGTGTTTTCTGACAGCGCCGGACGATTCCCGTCAACACCTGATATGTCGATTCCTCCTCCAGTTTGAACGAGATTCTCTGTGAAAATACCTTGAGTGGAGTGAGTCGTGTTGTGTGTGTGTGTGAAGGTTCAGATTACGTCACTTGGGTTTACCTAAATCTGTGTGTGTGTATTTGTGTTTGTGCGAGCGTGCATGTGACTGTGTTAAACCTTGCACTTAAAGCACACATATGCCGAGCAAGAACGCTCGACCGCCTCTATCTAATCCTGGACTGCGTCTCGGTCCTTGGCGGGACATAGACACAATTGGCTGATATTAATAACTGTTGTGTGGCAGCAATCATGGAAAAAATCCATATGTTTTGTATGGAAACGGTCCAGTTGGATTATGTGTTGGTTTTTTCACCCGTCTTGCCTCGACCGACTCCCCTCCTCAGTGGCTATTGTACTTGCCAGAGACACGCTCACACGCTCACACTTCTTCCGTCTGAAGTACAACAGGCTATTACTGATTAACATGTCTAAACTTGCCAGTCGAGGGAAGAAAAAAAAGAAGAAAGATCTCTAATTCCTTTTCCATCTCGCTATCGTACGAATAACAGCCTTCCTTTTAAACATACCTCGCATTCCTCTCAGGCACAGAGATATGTTTGTCGTCTTTTTTTATTTGTTGCCTGAGAAACCATGTTGGCTTGTCTTCTCACATTTCACACTTGGTTTCATCCCCTTAACCCCAGATGCTTAGTCTGCATGGGCCGCCTGACCTCTTGAGTCATGGATGTTAGACTCACAAGGCCCGCAGTTTTGCTTTATTCGACCCAAGTAGTTTTCGAGTATGGCTGTAAAGCCACCCTTCTTTGTCCATGAATACTAAATTCCACTACCTGACTGTCTTTGTCCAGAAGTATTACTCGAACGCTACCTGAGGTGGAGAGTACAGCAGTACAAATACCTTGTTACTGTAGTAGGTTTTCTCGTATATGATGACGAATATCTGTGGATATCTTCACCTGTGGTTCTGTTGCATAAAGAGCATAATTAAAAAATAATAAAGGGTGTAAAAACCTGTCGGCGATGGCACTTTTTAATTGGTAGATGTTTCTTTCAGTAGTTAAGGATTAACTTCATTAATTTCACTTGGTTATCAATAGAAATGCTCCGATGATTCAGTGTTTTCATTCTGAAAAAAACAAACAAACAAAATAATACGCCCACTTCCTTCAATCGGGATAAAGGTTGACTCAAACACGACTGCGTTAAAAACAAAAAAGCAAGCGAGTATTTTTGCGTGTTTAAGAAAATATCTGTTCATTCATATGATGTAGTAAACGTCAGGAATGTTAAATATGTGACACATGACTTTAACATTGTGTATTGATGAGTATTGTTTGTACTTTTTAACTTTCACCAAGTACTAAGCTGAAAGTACGATTTTGCTTTAATAAGAGTCGATTTTAGTAGAGTTTGTTTTTACTCGCACTCATTTTAATGTGCTTCACACACACATCAGTGAGTCTCTGTGCTTGGAAGATATGGAATGTTGCCTGAAAATGTTTGTTTAGCCTCAGCTATGTGTCTGTGCGAATGTCATTTGTCAATTCTATTTGTGATCTGTAGTTTTCTTCCAACTAAATCTTGCTGACGTTATATATGCATCTTTATAATCATTGTTTTCATTTAACACTAGTGACTAATCTGCTAACACTTCTGGCTGTGAAACTTGTTTGTGTGATTTCCGTTCAATCACACGTTTCTGTCATTTCACGTTCATTCACTCACTCATTCGACTCAAAAAGAAAATGTAAAACTGTCAAAAGCAGGCATGCAAGCCATAAATCCACGTTAGATCAGGGACCCGACCAAAAGAAAAGTTTAGAAAAAGTCAGTTTTTGTTTGGATAAAGAGCACTCACCCTGACACACGAACACAAACACACACTATGTGATGTGACAGGACGCCACATATTTAGAGTTTCACAGCAGGCTGGCATTTCAGGACAGCAAGAAGAGATAATGTCAACGTGCTGGTGGTTAACTTGCTTCTTTTTTTTTGGTTATCCTCTTTCTGGACCATAAAGCGTGAAGGGTGTTTTCCACACACACCCGCGACGACACACACACACACACACACACACATGTTCATACACAGACAATTTTCCAAGCCTGTTTGACAACAAGAAGGGGACGGGAAAAAAAACAAAAGATATGGCAGCCAGCTCAGACACGACGTGCACTGACATAAGGATGTTTTTTTTTACGTTTTTATTCCCCGACACCGTGGACATCTCTTCGGTTGGCCGTGTGTGTGTGGCAAATAGATAGATAGATGTATTCAAGTCTGGAAATTCACAGTCAACAGCAGGAAAGAGAGCTTCCTCTTCAGCCACCCACACTGCCTGCAGCCTTGTTGTGACTTGTCTGTTGTCGTAGGATTTTCAGATTCTTCTAACAATTGAGCTTAAAAAAGTGAAGAGCAGACGTGGCGACACGGAGCGAAGAAAAAGCTAAAAACAAAACCGTTTGAAACGGCGAGACACACCCCCCCCCACCCCTCCAACAGTCTAGTCCCTGTTTGTTTGTGTGTCAGGTGCACACAAGCTATGTGGCTTTCATCACTGGTGTGTGTGTGTGTGTGTGTGTTGTCACGTGCAGCTGTTTGCTCTCTGGTTAGTGTTGTGAGCGTCGAGTTAGTGGAGTTACACAAGTGTGGAGCTTCACTTCACTGAAATCCCGCCTCTGATTTATTCCCAACATCTGTCTCTCGCAGGTGCGCGGAACAACGAGGTCCTCTCTCCGAGTCTATGATGTAGCCGTTGTTGCAAATAGCCTGTGTGTGTGCGTGTGTGCGTGCCAGTGTGTGTGTGTGTGTGTGTGTGTGTGAAGCGAAACAACAGAGGGCCTTTTTCTCCACCCCTTCTTGGATGAGTCACTACTGAGCCCTGTGTAATCCAAGCCCTCGCTTCATGTGTGTGAACAGACACTAAGCAGTGGTCTCGGGTCTGACTCCCTTCGGGGTTGTGAGTGGGTGAGACATGATTATCAACAACAAGGTAGCTACGGTTTCAGATCCACCACACACACATGCACACACACCGACACACACAGGATCCACCAGCTGTGACACTGGCACCGACCAACACACCCCGACATCAGCATTTTACCCACACCGAGGCCTCGGACACGAACCCTCCTCGCCTGAGATCTGGTGACAAAACGAAGGAAGCTCCCCGATTGGTCGGAGGGAAGTACTGGCGGGTATGGTTTCTTCACAAGGTGTAGTGTGACGGAGGGGAGGCTCGCAGGGCTCACACAGGTAACAGCATGTCCGCGTACCTGCGGGTGAGCGTCGGGTTGAATGCTGCTTTGACGGTTCTTTTTTGGCTTTCGAATAAAAGCACTTCTTGAAAGTGTTGTGACACAGGAAGTCGAGGTTTTAATAACGAGACGTCTTGGAAAAGCCCGTAAAGGCTTTTGTTTAACATCAGCAAAGAGAGGTTGAGTCATAAAAGTGATGCGTCAGGCCCTTTGAGCGATAATCATGTGATAAAAACATGTGAATAGTTACAGATATTTGATAAATATTATAATTTGTCTGTTATTTTGTTTCATTCAATCTTTGGTGGGACAGGATTTTTTTGTATTTTTTTTTTTTTCTTCATTTTTTTTGTGTAAAAAGAAAATACAAAATACAGGAACATCATACAGAACACACTTCTTCTCCATGAATGTATAGTAAGAAATCAGCTGTTCATTAAGGTATAAAGACACAGACAAAAAACATCTGATCCAATTTTCTGTACGTCATTAATCGTACAGGTTTGTATTTTATTGTTATTCGAAGCCTCAAAACCCTCTTTAAGTTCAGCATATAACACATATTTGAGATGATTATAATATGGCTCTGACAACTTAAATTATATGAAGATATTCTTTGGGGAAAAAAAAGAGATCTTGAAACCAAATGAAGACTTCTCAAGACTCTGATTTCCACGTTTGCTCGAATAAAAGTGAATAAACTGCTGTAGAAGAAATCGTATAAGAAATTCACTTCAGGATATAATTTAAGAATGTTACGCAAGAATTGAAATATACTGATATATTTCCCTAATGCTGTAGGAATAAAGGTATATTATATACCCGCAGGTGTTTTGGGTCGATCGCTGGAGTATTTATTAACTTCAATTATCTGAGCAATCTGTAACTGCCGCTCTATGCTGCTAAGACGTGTTTATACAGTCAATATTCGTGCCTTCTAGAATTCATTAATTAACCGTTTCTTTGAGCTTATAAATGAATTCACAAGACAAATACCTCTGAAGAGAAACCATTTCCTCTCTTCAGCGCTGCCCTAATGTGTGTCTCTCTGTTGACCCGTACGTCCTGTTTCTCTGCTAAAGGACATTCGTACATAAGACATGAGCTAAAACAAACTAGCAAAGTTCAGCCTTTGAATACGTTGCGTCACTTTAACAGTAATTGGACTTCTAATATTTACCGAGGAAACAGATATTTATGTGAGCAATGCTAACATCAACGGTCATTAGTGAGAAATGTAAATACATATGACTAGTTATCCCCAAACCAGTCTAGATTAGCTTGTGTAATTGTATTTTTCTTCATAATTTGATGTTTATTTTGGAAGGTGAAGAGCTCCAAATACACTCAGGAAGCAGTAATTGTAAAATATATGTATTTACAATTTACAAATATTGTACGTTTCCATGTTGAGGCCCTTATTAATGAACAAATCAAGTCAACTGTAATCATTGCACCGAAGTTTAAATCTAAAACATTATTATTAATATAAAAACGACAATTTGAAAATCCCTAAACTACCTTACATGCTGTAAATAATGCAAACATTAAATCAATCAGTCAGGCGTTAATGAACATTCCTCTTGTCAGATTGTTTACACAGCTGAGTTACACGAGTAAACAGACACTTCCAGCAAGTAACTGAAGGTCATGAAAGATAGTTTTGTATACTTACTACTTTGGGGTTTGACTTTTCTAACAAAAATATTAATTGAATAATAATCTTCAGCAAATAAATGGAAATACAACGGAGCATAAAGCGTTAAGATCGACTGGCTAATATTGACTCTAATGCAAAAGTTTTTTCTCAAACAGACTGAAAGACGGCTGGCTGTTAAACACTTGTGCTAACTTGACTTGATGCATGTGCTTGTTGTTTAATAAGGACGTAAATATATCGCCGTGTGTGTATTAATACCAGTGCAAGTGTGTCAGTGTGTGCGTGGGCTTTGTAAGGGTACAAAGATGTCCCGAGGGGCTTCCCCCCCTTTTTTCTCATTACAAATGCTAATGTCACATTAATGAAATCGGCTTAGTTTAAGGTTTATAGCGTCGCCTCCACTGAGAGACTTTGCCACGACACTTCCCTCATATTTCACCATGAGTTATATCTTCTTATCCTCTGGGTACGCTATTTTGATTTGACTTTTTTCTTAACCAGGTTGATTCGTCACAGGACTCAGACAGTTAGCCTAGCAACAGCCGTGGATGTTGCAGCGAAGGGCCGTCCCAGTGTAAACACAGTGTTAATGTGCGAGCGGCGGTTTGTTGAGTCACTAACTGTTAATCATTGCTCAACACAGAGCTGGTCGGGAACAACAAGCAGAAGATTTAATCATGGCCATAGATCCTGCCTTGGTGCAGATAAGGTGTTTTTAACAGCCTTCCCCGACACACGAAACACATGTTTCTATCGAAATGAGATGTAAAGTTCGAACGGGTGATGACAAAAAAAAAACACAATGGGTCACCTGGAAAAGTTTTTAAAAATGATCCGTATTTTCCCGCTCGCCCTTTCTCGTCCGAGCGCGTGGAAACATTCGCGACATTAATGTCTTCCTTTTGTAAGGATGAGAAAAAGAATTAAAAGCTTAAACCGCCGCTGATAAAAGATTACACTTTATAATTAAAAACCAATTTTTCCCGAATTTGATTACATTATGCTAATGCGGGGAGATAACATCTTTTAAGGGAATCAGGGCGAAGAAAAAAAAGGGAAGCGGAGGGAGTGCGAGGAGTGGGAAAGAAGTGACAGTCCAGCCGCCATTACAAGCTGCTGATTTCTGCAGAGTGCTTCATAAAATGTCAGAGCGCTTCTCCCTGAGCAAGACACTGAAAAATGGCAGCGCTGTGATGTGCTGGCACCTCACCTGCGTGCCTGTGTGTGTGTGTGCGTGCGTGCCAGTGTGTGTGTGTGCGTGCCAGTGTGTGTGTGTGTAAGGGAGTGTGCAGACTGTGTATGTTCGAGAATACGAATGTGTGTCTGTCAAGCCTGCGTGTTTACATATGTGTGTACGCACCGGCGTGCGTGTGCGCAGGTGTGGTGATGTGAACATGTCTGTGTGTGTGTAGATGTGTGTGTGTGTGTGTGTGTGTGTGCACACTGGCCTCCCTCCCCAGTGGCAGTGAGGCAGAACAGAGTGGCTGACTGCCCGCTGCTTCGCCTCCCTCTCTGTCAATACAACACTATTCTCTTTCAACTATTCATTTTCATGTTTAACCTCAGGTACTGTGACCGTTTTAAGGGATAAATATACCTGCACGACATCATCATGGCGTGACTCATATTTTAGTATAGCACTCGATCGTGCACGTCCGCACCAACTAGTGTTTATCTGCTCGTGAAAAAACACTTTCATCTATGATTTCTGGTCGACGCTTATTGGTACATGCAGCAAGTGCCGGCCGTCGTAAGTGGAGAAGTACTAGGAGAAAAATATGAATCCCATTGGTTTATAAGCTAATTCAAGGTGTTTAACAGAAGCAATAATGGCTGTAACTACACATAAACAAGATGATAGTTAGACTTATTTCACGTCATGTTCTTTACATTATACATATATTACACACTCACTGTATGTGTGTAATATATATTCATACCGTACGATTGTTGTGCTAGTTTTTCAAGGAGTTGTGTATCAAATTTCACCTTGGGTTTTCTTTGTGGGAATCGTACCACCCTCCTTGTCTTTCAAAATCCAGGTAAGCTGTCTCCTCCCATGGATTGAAAGCAAGCCAAGGGTATAGCTAGGAACTGTATGTTTAAGATCGTCGGAATAGCTCATATTTCGACTCGGTTATTGTCAGACCTCCTTGATGAAATGATACATACAATTTCTTCTATTTTTTTGCGGGTATTTGCTTTAATACATAAAATGTTGGATACTCAGGGTTATTTTCAACCCACTTTAGAATTGTTCAGTTAATAAATCTGGACATTTTAGGTTCTAAATTAGGTAGTAACTGTTGCTAGTCTTTTTTAAAAATGCATTCCCTGCGTCTAAATCATACCTGAGTTGTATTGAAAGTCTTATCTTTAGATATACTTTTGGTATTTCTTTCTAGCTCGTGCTATATTTTCTAGGAAAAGCATTCATGGATACTTGCAAACTGAAGTTCGTAGAGGAAGCTCATGCTATCAAGAGAACATGAAAACCACATCTATAGATGAACCCTTTGACCTCCAAAGTTGCCTCAAGATGATTCAAACAGTAAAGAAAACCAAAGAGAAATGGACACGTAAGAGTACAAAAGCTTTGCTTGAAAGAAACTCCCTATACATTACAATATTAGGTCAAGATGTATGACGGTTTTCTTGATATTTTCCTGTATTATACAGTCAATTGAATTTAAGTTAATACAATTAAGTGGTTTCTCAAGATTAGTCTGTAGGTTTGTTGTATTCAAGCTTTATTTCATTGGTGGAAAACAGCATTCACTTTTCTTTAGCTCACTCTAAATATAAATGAAAAGCTTCCAGACATCTGCTTTAAATTGTGCAGGTGTGTTTATGTATTTGTTCACTTTACCTGGCTAATCTGACAGCCTTTTTTTCATTTTTTTAAAAAATAATAAGTAATAATTTTAGTAATAAGTATCACGATATGTTTTCACACACCTATATACATTAATCAATTCTTCATAAAGAAGTGATAATCGATGGTAGCCATGGGAAACACACCTGATATAAAAACCCTCGTGGCCAGTAGCGTTCACTGCACAGAACATAAAGGTGAAAATAATCAATACTGACTACACAAGTAAAAATAAAGAAAAACATCCAAAAACGGATGTGTTCACTGATTCAAACGGCAGATACCACGATCCGTTACCTCGCACATAAATAAGTAATATAATATAATCTAACTTTTGAACGAACGGATGCTGGTAATTTCTTTAGCCAGGCTTTTTCCCACTGTGGGTATTCTATTGTTCTGTCACTGTCTGTTTGTTTTTTTTCTATTTGACATGCATGTCATTTACATTATGCATATATGAAGAGCTGCTCTTGTTCTCGGCGCTCATGCGTCTCCTGGCTCCTTTGCTCCCCCACAAACCTTTATATAGCTGATAAATAATGCTGCTTTCATTTCTCGCCTTCTTTCATACACTGTGCAGTCACTGAAATAAAATAACAAGGGTCTTAATAGACGGTATGTCCGGTATTGTTTATAATTGACATGCTTGTGCATAAAGCTTCTTCTCGTCCTCAACCTGCTCGTGCATCTTTGATATAGCATCAATGTTTTTTTTGAAGGCATGAAAATTCTTCTGCTTTTTCATCACATTACTTTACCACTTTAACAGAAAAAAGCCATGTCCGCATGTTTCTGTGTCATGTGGGTTTTTATTCTTAACATGATGTAACGTAACCCCTAGAGACTCCTCCACCCACCTACTTTAAAAATGAAAATACCTTATTTGACCTTTTATTTTTCAGTCCAGCGTATTAAAAAAATAAATAATAGAAGGCTATATTCACGAGTAAAGGAAGGATGATCAACGGTATGAGATCAACAGATGTATCTTCACGTTGCGAACTGACTTCAGTCTGTTGTGGTGGAGAAAGAGCTGAGCCCAAAGACAAAAGTTCTCAATATAGTGGTTAATTCTCATTACTAAAATCCAGTGTTATCACTTCCAAATCAAGAAGTAGCCAAAACATTGGGGAGGGACTCAAAGTTAAATCTCTGCTTACTTTTTCAAGAGAGAGACCGGTTGTGGTTATTCTGACTCTAATCACGGTTCCCCCAGATTCATGGTAAAGGTTACCAGGTGCAAAGTCCAGGCCTTTTCACTCTTGCTGCCGTCCCTGCGACACACATTGTTATAATATGTTTCAATATTAATCGATGCTCATACTTTTATCACACTTTTAACCGTTGACTGCATTTACAGTTTCATTGTGGGTTGTTAGATTAGTAATATTCTAGGTGGTTTCCACAGCAGAATCTCAGTTTCTCTTTCAGTTTAAATTCAAGCTTCTTTACATGCTGTTGCAATACCCAGCAATACTTTTTTTTATATATTCTTTTTTATGCTCCAATTGAAACAAAACAGCAGAAAAGTGGCATTACTAAGCACACCTGTAAAGGGTTTCTCCGTTTATAGTGGTGTTTTTGTTTCAGCATCTTTGAAAACATTCCTGCTGCTGGAAATGTTCTTTCTTTGAAGTGTCCACAGAAGTGCCATTTGTGTGTAGTTGTGCGTGATATCAGACTGTTGTTGAAATGCGCTTCCATGCGGCTCCCTGTGTCACCGCGGCGTTTTATGGACGAGGGCAAAAAATGTTTGGTTCAATATGCGGGGGAAAAAAAAGAAGTAATGAGTGTTGGGACTGGCAGGTGATTGTGCCGGGCCAGCAGAGGGAGAGATGTAGATACATCAGAGACGATTTCTTAAAGCACACTTGTGTTGTTTCTTCAGTCATGGGGAGAATATTTTGGCTTCATCTGGAGATAGATGTGAGTTAGAAACGGGGGAGTTTTTTTTCTTTGAGCTTACTTTTTAGTACTTAAAGTGCTGCCTATTGGTTGGACGACGACACACAGATAAACTCTCACACACAAGCAGTCAATCTATCTCAAAAACACGTTCACACACACATTCACTATCGGCTCATTCTCTTCTATTTATGGCCAGGAAATGAGGGGAGTGCCATGTCTGGTTGAGCTGAGTAACACTATTCTGTCACACATAGGTTTGACATCAAACACAACTGACAAGCCTGTCCTATCCTCCTCCACCGAGTCATCACCATGTCCCAAAATCACATTATTGTCACTTGGAACCCAGCAGAGACGGGTGGTGGGCAGGGATGTAGATCCAAGCCTTTGGCATCTTCCGTCTGCTTGAAAAGGCAAATAAGCTATTTGGCACGAGTCAATTTCTTGTCATATTAAAACCACCCAATGCATGTGGCACACGGCGCCGTTATTATTTATTCTATTTTAAAGCTTCTTCTGTAGAAACTCACGTGAATAAGAAAAGAGGTGGAAATCCATTTGCGCTAATGCCGCCCGAGCATTAGCTCACGCCGGACCGTATCATAACCTTTTTGGTTTGGCAAGCCTTAAGCTGCTCTCACATGCTAAGCCTGTCTGTTGCACGGAGGCAGGCAGTGGTGTGACTGTAATAGGACCTGCAACCAGTCCCAGTGCCAATGCAGGCAGAGGAACCCATCCCCTACACGCCCCGCTTTGCCATCTGTCACTGGGCAAGACCGAAGGAGGGGTCCAGACCAGTCTAGCCGTCACCTGCACCGGCCACGACTGGGCTGGATTTGCTTCCTGATCCTTTTGCAATTAAACTACTGATCAGTCAATGCCATAGAAAAAGTAGAATGTGTTTTACAAGTAATGGCTAACAGAAGGCTGTTACAAGATAGCTTGTAAAAATGTGAAATTAAATAAAAAGAAACTTGATCTGAATCATTATCTAAGCGTCAATCAGACAATTAAGTCTTTTTCCTATTAACGATTTTAACTTTTTTTTCTCCCTCCAACGTCCTTATCTTTTCTCTTTGCCAAGTGGAAAATATTTAATTTTTTCCTTTGTGCTTGTGATTAAGTTGCGATGCTGTGGCCGCTGAAGCTTTCATACCTCTGGAGGAATTTAATCTTTACCGTTTTATTCTCTTTTAACACTGAAGCAGATACTTCCAACACGAGCGACAGTGTTTATTCATGAAGCTGTTTGAAATGTTTGCACATAATTCATAAAGAAATGTAGTTTCTTAAGCATTTTGTTCCATGTTTTCACAGTGGATTCATGTTTGTATTGAACTCCATCATCAGGGCTTCCAGTGTTGTTAGCTTAGCAGCCGACCGTTTCATCTATCAAGGACATTGTTGAGCAAACAAACGCATTTGGTTACCATAGTTGATTTATTTTGATCATTTCCTTAAACAAGAATAAAAACTCTGGAACACAAGCATGGAATACGCTCATTGTCCCATTATCAAGATTTTATGAATATGTCATTCTTGACAGGTCATAACTAACATTGTCATCATTCTGTTGCTTAAATGAAAGCAAGTAAAACTATGCATATGAACTTTAAAGGTTCTCTGGAATAGAGGCTAGGTTGTCAAAATCAGGTTTACTTTGGACACTAATGCATACAGAAGAAAACACAAACTTAAGCTCACTAGAAAGGCACATTTCCCCCTCGCCATATCTGCTTGTTTCAGATGTTAATTTATGTTATTTTACAATCTTCATGAATCCGGTTTTAGTTAGTTTCTTCCCATTTCCTATTAGTTTGTTAGATTTTCTTTTTAAATAACGTTGAATATGGCGATACTGATAATTTATTTTGAAACCAAAATATGTCCAAACATCAGCATGAAGAACTGCTGGAGTCAACTGTATCCTCTCGTCATCGTCGGGATCTTGCAGGATTTCATTTTTATGATATGGAGGACTAAATGACTGCTTCCATCTAGCAACTGGAAGTTGGATTGCGACACAAAAATGAACAAACACTGAATATGTGAATGTTAATTGTATATATATATATATATATATTATACATACTTTTTCTAATATAAACCATATAATAACTAATGTATACAATGCTGTTGAATGGCAATGCAGTATTGTAAAAAAGAACATCACTATATATTAGTATGTTGATATTTTTCGCACCACTATTTAAAAGAAATGGACTTCGGGCCTATTCATCAACCCCTGCTGGCACTTCTGTTCCTCTTGCCTGCTGTCAGTGAGTGATATTGAGGTTAGACTCAAAAGTTTCCCTCCTAAAGGAAAAGCCAGAGCGTAATAGATTCCGAGGACGGACACAGAAATGATACCAGGAGCGCAGAGGAAGAGCCGCCATGTGTCTTTGAATGGGGTCAGGCCATCACAGGGAATAATGCATTTGGGGCTTTCTTGCGCCAGGCACTCCTTCCATTACGGCGAGAGAGGAGACATTGTGTCCACACTCTGATTACCACTGATCCATGCTGATGACTCTGTTGGCGGATTATCTCAGTTAGTATCAGCCATCTGTTACTGCGTGTATGCGTGGAAGAGGTGAGCAGGGAGGAGGAGAAAAAAAAACAGGACTGAGACGCGTAAGGCGGGTTGAATAGTTTTAGTCTGTGACATGCAACGACGTTTTGATGGCATGTAGTGGCTGAGTCTTTTCCTTCCTGCTGCTCGCGTAACCAGGCACCATTACTTACACGCGGCCGCGGCATACAACACTGCAAAACAAATGCGTGATGTAAGGACCCACACCGGCAGCACAGGCCATTACTCCACAGCCAAATGCACCCTCTCTATCTCCCCCCCCTCTCTATACAATCCTGTCCTCATTCCAGATGATGCTGACATCTGAAGGCTCCTATATGAAGGCCACATACAATCATAAAACCGCAGAGCTGTTTATAGCCACACTATCTCCTCAAGGGCTGTTGCATCCTGCAACTATTAGCTGCATCCATTGACAGCTCGGCGCGGCGTCGAGTCGGTGGACGTGACTGCGAATCCGCCGCTGGAACACATCTTATAAATCATAGTGTGTCCATTAGCATAAATCCTTGCTCTCTTTTGCATCTGCGGGACCTGCTGTTTCTGTTGCCGCAGCTCCACCTTTGATTGGTTTCTCAATTTGATTTGGCTATTCTTTTGAGATGGTGGAACGCTCGTTCCTATACGGCGCCGACCGCGGTGCGCC